>NW_027459268.1:0-363750 GCF_050624435.1 Tenrec ecaudatus
AGCGGGCACTTGGACTATCTAGGTTACCTAGCAGGCACTTGGACTATGTACACACCCTAGCGGACACTTGGACTATCTAGGTTACCTAGACGGCACTTGGACTAAGTACGTCCCCTAGTGGGCACTTGGACTATCTAGGTTACCTAACGTGCAATAGGACTATCTAGGTTACCTAGCGGCACTTGGACTATCTAGGTTACCTAGCGGGCCCTTGGACTATGTAGGTCAACTAGCGGGACCTTGGACTATCTAGGTTAGCTTATGGGCACTTGGATTATGTAGTTTAACTAGAGGGCACTTGGACTATGTAGGTTAACTAGCGGGCACTCGCACCATCTAGCTTAACTAGACGGCACTTGGACTATATAGGTTAACTAGCGGGCACTTGGATTTGCTAGGTTACCCTGCGGGCACTTGAACCATGTAGGTTAACTAGTTGGCCCTTGGACTATCTAGGTTAGCTAACGGGCACATGGACTTGTAGGTTACCTAGCGGGCACTTGGACTATCTAGGCTCCCTATCGGACACTTTGTATGTAGGTTAACAAGCGGGCACTTGGACTATCTAGGTTCCCTAGCAGGCACTTGGTCTATGTACATACCCTAGCGGGCAATTGTACTATCTAGGTTACCTAGCGGGCATTTGGACTATGTACGTCCCCTAGTGGGCACCTGGACTATCTAGGTTAACTAACGGGCACTAGGACTATCTAGGTTACCTTGCGGGAACTTGGACTATTTAGGTTACCTAGTGGGCACTTAGACTATCTAGGTTACCTAACGGGCACTTGGACTATCTAGGTTAGCTAACAGGAACTTGGACTATCTAGGTTACCTAGCAGGCACTTGGACTATGTAGGTTTCCTAGCGGTCACTTGGACTATGTAGGTTACCTAGCGGGCAGTTGGACTATCAAGGTTACCTAACGGGCATTTGGACTATGCAGTTAACATAGCGGGCACTTGGACTGTCTAGGTTACCTAACGGGCACATGGACTTCTAGGTTAACGAACGGGCACTTGGACTATGTAGGTTGACTACTGGGCCCTTGGACGATCTAGGTTAGGTAACGGGCATTAGGACTATCTAGGTTACCTAGCGGGAACTTGGACTATGTAGGTAACCTAGCGGGCACTTGGACTATCTAGGTTACCTAACGGGCACTTGGACGATCTAGGTTAACTAGCGGGCACTTGGACTATCTAGGTTAACTAGCGGGCACTTGGACGATGCAGGTTCCCTAGTGGTCACTTGGACTATGTGGGTACCCTAGCGGGCATTTGGACTATCTAGGTTACCTAACGGGCATTTGGATTATGTAGGTTCCCTAGTAGGCACTTGGATTATGTAGGTTCCCTTCTTTCACTTGGACTATGTAGGTTACTAGCGGGTATTTGGACTATGTAGGTTACCTAGCGGGCACTTGGACTATGTAGGTTCCCTATCGGGCACTTGGAAAATGTAGGTTAACTAGGGGGCGCTAGGACTATGCAGGTGCCCTAGCGGGCATTTGGACTATTTAGATTACCAAGCACGCCCTTGGGCTTTGTAGTTTACCTAGCGGGCACTTGGACTATCAAGGTTACCTAGCAGGCACTTGGACTATCTCGGTTCCCTAGCGGGCACTTGGACTATATAGGTTCCCTAAAGGGCACTTGGAATATGTAGGTTCCCTAGCAGGCACTCGGACTATGAAGGTTCCCCAGCGGGCACTTGGACTATCTAAGTTAACTAGAGGGCCCTTGGACTATGTAGGTTAACTAGCGGGCACTTTGACGATCTAGGTTAGCAAAAGGGCACTTGGACTATGTAGGTTACCTAGCGGGCACTTGGACAATCTAGGTTAACGAACGGGCACTTGTACTATGTAGGTTAGCTAACAGGAACTTGGACTATCTAGGTTACCTAGCGGGCACTTGGACGATGCATGTTCCCTAGCGGGCACTTTGACTATGTAGGTTCCCTAGCGGGCAATTGGACTATGTGGGTACCCTAGCGGGCATTTGGACTATCTAGGTAACCTAACGGGCATTTTGAATATGTAGGTTCCCTAGCGGGCAATTGGATTACGTAGGTTCCCTTCCTGCACTTGGACTATGAAGGTTACTAGCGGGCACTTTGACTGTCTTGGTTACCTAGCGGGCACTTGGACTATGTAGGTTAACTAGCGGACACTTGGACGAACTAGGTTAACGAGCGGGCCATTGGACTATGTAGGTTACCTAGCGGGCACTTGGACTATCTAGCTTAGCTAACGGGCACTTGGAGTATCTAGGTTACCTAGCGGGCAGTTGGACTATGTAGGTTACCTTGCGGGCACTTGGACTATCTAGGTTACCTAACGGGCACTTGGACTATGCAGGTTACCTAGCGTGCACTTGAACTATCTATGTTACCTAGAGGGTACTTGGACTATCTAGGTTAACTAGCGGGCACTTGGACTATCTAGGTTAACTCGCGGGCAATTGGACTATGTAAGTTCCTTTATGCGGGCTCTTGGATTATGTAGGTTCCCTATCAGGCACTTGGACTATGTAGGTTACTAGCGGGCATTTAGACTATGTAGGTTACCTAACGGGCACTTGGACTATGTAGGTTCCGAATCGGGCACTTGGACTATGCAGGTTACCTAGCGTACACTTGAACTATCTACGTTACCTAGAGGGTACTTGGACTATCTAGGTTAACTAGCGGGCACTTGGACTATCTAGGTTAACTAACGGGCACTTGGACTATGTAAGTTCCTTAGCGGGCACTTGGATTATGTAGGTTCCCTATCAGGTACTTGGACTATGTAGGTTACTAGCGGGAATTTGGACTATGTAGGTTACCTAATGGGCACTTGGACTATGTAGGTTCCGAATCGGGCACTTGGACTATGTTGGTTAACTAGCGGGCACTAGGACTATGTAGGTTACCTAGCGGGCACTTGGACTATCTAGGTTAGCTAACAGGAACTTGGACTAACTAGGTTACCTAGCGGGCTTTGGACTATCTAGGTTAACTAGCGGACACTTGGACGAACTAGGTTAACGAGCGGGCCATTGGACTATGTAGGTTACCTAGCGGGCACTTAGACTATCTAGGTTAGCTAACAGGAACTTGGACTATCTAGGTTACCTAGCGGGCACTAGGACTATGTAGGTTTCCTAAAGGTCACTTGGACTATCTAGGCTGCCTAAGGGGCACTTGGACTATCTAGGTTAGCTAACGGGCACTTGGACTATGCAGGTAACCTTGCGGGCACTTGGACAGTCTAGGTTACCTAGCGGGCACTTGGACTTCTATGTTAACGAACGGGCACTTGGACTATGTAGGTTGCCTAGTGGGCACTTGGACTATCTAGGTTAGCTAACGGGGAATTGGATTATCTAGGATACCTAGCGGGCACTTGGACTATGTAGGTTACTTAGCGGGCACTTGGACTATCTAGGTTACCTAACGGGAACTTGGAAAATATAGGTTAACTAGCAGGCACTTGGACTATCTAGGTTAACTAGCAGGCACTTGGACTATCTAGGTTAACTAGCGAGCACTTGGACGATGCATGTTCCCTAGCAGGCACTTGGACTATCTAGGTTCCCTAACGGGCATTTGCACTATCTAGGTTCCCTAGCAGGCACTTGTACTAAGTACGTCCCTTAGCGGGCACTTGGACTATGTTGGTTCCTTATCGGGCACTTGGACTATGTAGGTTAACTATCAGGCCCTTGGACTATGTAGGTTAACTAGAGGGCACTTAGACTATCTAGGTTACCTAGCGGACACTTGGACTATGTACATATCCTAGCGGGCACTTGGACTATCTAGGTTACCAAGAGGGCACTTGGACTATGTAAGTCCCCTAGAGGGCACTTGAACTATCTAGGTTAACTAACGTGCACTAGGACAATCTAGGTTAACTAGCGGGCACTTGGTCTATCTAGGTTAGCTAACGGGCACTTGGATTATGTAAGTTCACTAGCGGGCACTTGGACTATGTAGGTTAACTAGCGGACACTTGGACGATCTAGGTTAACTAGCGGCTCCTTGCACTATGTAGATTAACTAGCGGGCCCTTGGACTATGTAGGTTAACTAGCGCACACTTGGACGATCTAGGTTAACTAGCGGGCACTTGGATTATCTAGGTTAGCAAGCGTGCACTTGAACTATCAACGTTACCTAGAGGGTACTTGGACTATCTAGGTTAACTAGCGGGCACTTGGACTATCTAGGTTAACTAATGGGCACTTGGACTATGTAAGTTCCTTAGCGGGCACTTGGATTATGTAGGTTACCTAATGGGCACTTGGACTATGTAGGTTCCGAATCGGGCACTTGGACTATGTTGGTTATCTAGCGGGCACTAGTACTATGTAGGTTACCAAGCGGGCACTTGGACTATCTAGGTTAGCTAACAGGAACTTGGACTAACTAGGTTACCTAGTGGGCACTTGGAATATCTAGGTTAACTAGCGGGCACTTGGACTATCTAGGTTACCTAGCGGACCCTTGGACTATGTAGGTTACCTAGCGGGCACTTGGACTATCTAGGTTAACGAATGGGCACTTGGACTATGTAGGTTACCTAGCGGGGACTTAGACTATCTAGGTTAGTTAACTGGAACTTGGAATATCTAGGTTACCTAGCCGGCACTTGGACTATGTAGGTTACCTTGCGGGCACTTGGAATATGTAGGTTACCTTGCGGGCACTTGGACAATCTAGGTTACCTTGCGGGCACTTGGACTATCTAGGTTAGCTAACAGGAACTTGGACTATCTAGGCTACCTAGCGGGCACTTGGTCTATCTAGGTTAGCTAACGGGCACTTGGACTTCTATGTTAATGAACGGGCACTTGGATTATGTAGGTTGCCTAGCGGGCACTTGGACTCTCTAGGTTAGCTAACGGGCAATAGGATTATCTAGGATACCTAGCGGGCACTTGGATTATGTAGGTTACCTAGCGGGCACTTGGACTATCTAGGTTACCTAACGGGAACTTGGAAAATATTGGTTAACTAGCGGGCACTTGGACTATCTAGGTTAGCTAGGGGGCCCTTGGACTATGTAGGTTAACTAGCGGGCACTTAGAAAATCTAGGTTAACTAGCGGGTTCTTGGACTATGTACGTTAACTAGCGGGCCCTTGGACTATGTAGGTTCCCTAGCGGACACTTGGACTATGTACATCCCTTAGCAGGCACTTGGAGTATGTTGGTTCCCTATCGGGCACTTGGACTATGTAGGTTAACTAGCAGGCCCTTGGACTATGTAGGTTAACTAGCGGGCACTTAGACTATCTAGGTTACCTAGCGGACACTTGGACTATGTACACATCCTAGCGGGCACTTGGACTATCTAGGTTACCAAGAGGGCACTTGGACTATGTACGTCCCCTAGTGGGCACTTAGACTATCTAGGTTACCTAACGGGCAAAAGTACTATCTAGGTTACCTAGCGGCACTTGGACTATCTAGGTTACCTAGCGGGCACTTGGACTATGTAGGTCAACTAGCGGGCCCTTGGACTATCTAGGTTAGCTTACGGGCACTTGGACTATGTAGGTTAACTAGAGGGCACGTGGACTATGTAGGTTAACTAGAGGGCACTTGGACTATGTAGGTTAACTAGCGGGCACTTGGACCATCTAGGTTAACTAGCGGGCACTTGGACTATATAGGTTAACTAGCGGGCACTTGGATTAGCTAGGTTACCTAGCAGGCACTTGAACCATGTAGGTTAACTAGTTGGCCCTTGGACTATCTAGGTTAGCTAACGGGCACTTGGACTATGTAGGTTAATTAGCGTGCACTTGGATTATGTAGGTGCCCTAGTGGGCATTTGGACTATATAGATTACCTAGCGGGCACTTGGACTTGTATGTTACCTAGTGGGCACTTGGACTATCTAAGTTCCCTAGCGAGCACTTGGACTATATAGGTTCCCTAAAGGGCACTTGGACTATGTAGGTTCCCTAGCAGGCACTAGGACTATGTAGGTTCCCTAGCGGGCACCTCGACTATGTGGGTTCCCTAGCGGGCATTTGGACTATCTAGGTTACCTAACGGGCACTTGGACTATGTGGGTACCCTAGCGGGCACTTGGACAATGTAGGTTAACTAGCGTGCGCTAGGACTATGTAGGTTCCCTATCAGGAACTTGGACAATGTAGGTTAACTAGCGGGCACTAGGACTATGTAGGTTACCTAGCTGGCCCTTGGACTATGTAGGTTAACAAGCGGGCACTTTGACTATCTAGGTTAACTAGCGGGCCCAATGACTATCTAGGTTAACTAGGGGCCTTTGACGATCTAGGTTAGCAAACGGGCAATTGGACTATGTAGGTTACCTAGGGGGCACTTGGACTATGTGGGTACCCTAGCGGGCATTTGGACTATCTAGGTTACCTAACGAGCACTTGGACTATGTGGGTACCCTAGCGGGCACTTGGACAATGTAGGTTAACCAGCGGGGGCTAGGACTATGTAGTTTACCTAGCGGGCACTTGGACTATGTAGGTTAACTAGCAGGCACTTGGACAATCTAGGTTACCTAGCAGGCTCTTGGACTATGTATGTTCCCTAGCGGGCACTTGGACTATGTAGGTTAACTAGCGGGCCCTTGGACTATCTAGGTTACCTAAGGGTACTTGGACTATCTAAGTTACCTAGCTGGCCCTTGGACTATTTAGATTAACTAGCGGACACTTGGAAGACCTAGGTTTACTAGCGGGCACTTGGACAATCTAGGTTACCTAGCTGGCCCTTGGACTATGTAGGTTAACTAGCAGGCACTTGGACTATCAGGTACTAGCGGTCACTTGGACTATGTAGGTAACCTAGCGGGAACTTGGACTGTCTAGGTTACCTAGCGGGCAATTGGACTATCTAGTTTACCTAACAGGCAATTGGACTATCTAGGTTACCTAACGGGCCATGGGACTATCTAGGTTAACTATCGGGCACTTGTACTATGTAGGTTACCTAGCGGGCACTTGGACTATCTAGGTTAGTTAACAGGAACTTGGAATATCTAGGTTACCTAGCGGGCACTTGGACTATGTAGGTTACCTTGCGGGCACTTGGACTATGTAGGTTACCTAGCGGGCACATGGACTATCTATATTAGCTAACGGGCACTTGGACTATCTAGGTTAACGAACGGGCACTTGGACTATGTAGGTTAGCTAACAGGAACTTGGACTATCTAGGTTAACTAGCGGGCACTTGGACGATGCAGGTTCCCTAGTGGGCACTTTGACGATGTAGGTTCCCTAGTGGGCACTTGGACTATGTGGGTACCCTAGCGGGCATTTTGATTATCTAGGATACCTAACGGGCATTTGGACTACATAGGTTCCCTGGCGGGCATTTGGACTATGTAGATTACCTAGTGCGCACTTGGAATATGTAGGTTCCCTATCGGGCACTTGGACAATGTAGGTTAATTAGTGGGCGCTAGGACTCTGTAGGTTACCTAGCGGGCACATGGACTATGTAGGTTAACTAGCGGGCACTTGGACTATCTAGGTTAACTAGCGGACACTTGGACGAACTAGGTTAACGAGCGGGCCCTTGGACTATGTAGGTTACCTAGCGGGCACTTGGACTATCTAGGTTAGCTAACAGGAACTTGAACTATCTAGGTTACCTAGCGGGCCCTTCGACTATGTAGGTTACCTAGCGGGCACTTGGACTATCTAGGTTACCTAGCGGGCACTTAGACTATGTAGGTTAAGTAGCGGGCACTTGGACGTACTAGGTTAACTAGCTGGCACTTGGATGATATCGCTTAACTAGCGGGCACTTGGATTATCTAGGTTAGCTAGCGGGCACTTGAACTATGTAGGTTAACTAGTGGGCCCTTAGACGATCTTGGTTAGCTAACGGGCACTTGAACTATGTAGGTTAATTAGCGGGTATTTGGATTATGTAGGTGCCCTAGCGGGCATTTGTACTATATAGATTACCTAGAGGACACTTGTACTTTGTAGGTTAACTAGCGGGCACGTGGACTATCTAGGTTACCTAGCGTGCACTTGAACTATCTACGTTACCTAGCGGGTACTTGGACTATCTAGCTTAACTAGCGGGCACTTGGACTATCTAGGTTAACTAACGGGCACTTGGACTATGTAAGTTACCTAGCGGGCACTTGGATTATGTAGGTTCCCTATCAGGCACTTGGACTATGTAGGTTACTAGCGGGCATTTGGACTATGTCGGTTACCTAACGGGCACTTGGACTATGAGGGTTCCGTATCCGGCACTTGAACAATGTTGGTTAACTAGCGGGCACTAGGACTATGTAGGTTACCTAGCGTGCACTTGGACTATCTAGGTTAGTTAACGGACACTTGGACTATCTAGGTTACCTAGTGGGAACTTGGACTATGTAGGTTACCTAGCGGCCACTTTGACTATCTTGGTTACCTAGCGGGCAGTTGGACTATGTAGGTTGACTAGCGGACACTTGGACGAACTAGGTTAACAATCGGACCCTTGGACTATGTAGGTTACCTAGTGGGCACTTGGACTATCTAGGGAAGCTAAGAGGAACATGGACTATCTGGGTTACCTAGTGGGCACTTAGACTATGTAGGTTACCTAGCGGACACTTGGACTATCTAGGTTACCTAACGGGCACATGGACTATGCAGGTAACCTAGCGGGCACATGGACTGTCTAGGTTACTTAGCGGGCACTTGGACGATCTAGGTTAGGTAACGGGCAGTTGGACTATCTAGGTTACCTAGCGGCAACTTGGACTATGTAGGTAACCTAGCGGGCACTTGGACTATCTAGGTTAACGAACGGGCACTTGGACTATGTAGGTTAGCTAACAGGAACTTGGACTATCTAGGTTAACTAGCGGGCACTTGGATGATGCAGGTTCCCTAGCGTGCACTTGGACTATCTAGGTTCCCTAACGGTCATTTGGACAATGTAGGTTCCCTAGCAGGCACTTGTACTATGAACGTACCTTAGCGGGCACTTGGACTATGTTGGTTCCCTATCGGGCACTGGACTATCTAGGTTACCTAGCGGGCACTTGGATTATCTAGGTTAACTAGCGGGCCCATGGACTATGTAGGTGAACTAGCCAGCACTTTGACTATCTAGGTTACCTAGCGGGCACTTGGACTATGTACGTTCACTAGCGGCCTTTTGGACTATCTAGGTTAACTAGCGGGCACTTGGACTATGTAGGTTCCCTAGCGGGCATTTGGACTATATAAGTTACCTAGTGGGCACTTGGATTATGTAGGTTACCTAGCGGGTACTTGGACTATGTAGGTTAACTAGCGGGCACTTGGATTATCTAGGTTAACTAACAGGCACTTGGACTATGTATGTTCCAGAGCGGACAATTGGACTATATAGGTTCCCTAGCGGGCACTTGGACTATCTAGCTTCCCTAAAGGGCACTTGGACTATGTAGGTTAACTAGCGGACAATTGGATGATCTAGGTTAACTCACGGGTACTTGGACTATCTAGGTTAACTAGGGGTCCCTTAGACTACGTAGGTTAACTAGCGGACACTTGTACTATGTAGGTTACCTAGCGGGCACTTGGGCTATCTCCGTTACCTAGCGGGCACTTGGACTATGTAGGTTAACGAACGGGCACTTGGACTATCTTGGTTACCTAGCGGGCACTTGGATTATGTAAGATCCCTATAGGACATTTGGACTACTTTGTTTACATAGCGGGCACTTGGACTGTCTAGGTTAACTAGCGGGAAATTGGACTATGTAGGTTAACTAGCAGACCTTTGGATTATGTAAGTTAACTAGAGGGTACTTTGATGATCCTGGTTAACCAGCGGGCATTTGGACTATGTAGGTTACCTAGCAGACACTTGCACTATATAGGTTACCTAGCGGGGACTTGGACTATGTAGGTTAACTAGAGGACATTTGGACGATCTAGGTTAACTAGCGGGCACTTGGATGATCTAGGTTAACTAACTGGCACTTGGACTATCAAAGTTAACAAGCGAGCCCTTGGACTATGTAGGTTAACTAGCGGGCCCTTGGACTATCTAGGTTACCTAGATAGCACTTGGACTATATAGGTTCCCTCCGGGCACTTGGTCTATCTAGGTTAACGAACGGGCACTTGGACTGTCTAGGTTACATAGCGGCGCTTGGACTTCTAGGTTAACGAACGGGTACTTGGACTATGTATGTTGCCTAGCGGGCACTTGGACTATCTAGGTTAGGTAACGGGCACTTGGACTATCTAGGTTACCTAGCGGGAACTTGGACAATGTAGGTTACCTAGCAGGCACTTGGACTATCTAGGTAAACTAGCGGGCCCTTGGTCTATGCAGGTTAACTAGCAGACCTTTGGACTATGTAAGTTAACTACAGGGTACTTTGATGATCCTGGTTAACTAGCGGGCACTTGGACTATGTTGGTTACCTAGCAGACACTTGCACTATATAGGTTACCTAGCGGGGACTTGGAATATGTAGGTTAACTAGAGGACATATGGACGATCTAGGTTAACTAGCGGGCACTTGGATGATCTAGGTTAACTAACTGGCACTTGGACTATCAAAGTTAACAAGCGAGCCCTTGGACTATGTAGGTTAAGTAGCGGGCCCTTGGACTATCTAGGTTACCTAGATAGCACTTGGACTATATAGGTTCCCTAGCGGGCACTTGGACTATCTAGGTTAACGAACGGGCACTTGGACTGTCTAGGTTACATAGCGGGCACTTGGACTTCTAGGTTAACGAACGGGCACTTGGACTATGTATGTTGCCTAGCGGGCACTTGGACTATCTAGGTTAGGTAACGGGCACTTGGACTATCTAGGTTACCTAGCGGGAACTTGGACAATGTAGGTTACCTAGCAGGCATTTGGACTATCTAGGCTACCTAACGGGCACTTTCACTATTTAGGTTACCTAGCGGGCACTTGGACTATCTAGGTTACCTAACGGGCACATGGACTGTCCAGGTTACCTAGCGGGCACTTTGACTATCTAGGTTAACTAGCAGACCTTGGACTATGTAGGTTAACTAGCGGGCCCTTGGACTATGTAGGTTAACTAGCGGGCTCTTGGACTATCTAGGTTTCCTAGCAGGCACTTGGACTATGTACATACCCTAGCGCGCACTTGGATTATCTAGGTTACCTAGCGGGAACTTGGACTATGTACGTCCCCTAGTGGGCACTTGGACTGTCTAGGTTAACTAACGGGCAGGAGGACTATCTAGGTTAACTAGCGGGCACTTTGACTATCTAGGTTACCTAGCAGGCAGTTGGATTATGAAGGATCCCTAGCATGCACTTGGACTATCTAGGTTAACTAGCGGGCACTTGGAATATGTAGGTTAACTAGCGGACCCTTGCACGATCTAGGTTAACTAGCGGGCACTTTGACTATCTAGGTTAACTAGCAGACCTTGGACTATGTAGGTTAACTAGCGGGCCCTTGGACTACGTAGGTTAACTAGCGGGCTCTTGGACTATCTAGGTTTCCTAGCAGGCACTTGGACTATGTACATACCCTAGCGCGCACTTGGATTATCTAGGTTACCTAGCGGGAACTTGGACTATGTACGTCCCCTAGTGGGCACTTGGACTGTCTAGGTTAACTAACGGGCAGGAGGACTATCTAGGTTAACTAGCGGGCACTTTGACTATCTAGGTTACCTAGCAGGCAGTTGGATTATGAAGGATCCCTAGCATGCACTTGGACTATCTAGGTTAACTAGCGGGCACTTGGAATATGTAGGTTAACTAGCGGACACTTGCACGATCTAGGTTAACTAGCGGGCCCTTGCACTATGTAGGTAAACAGGCGGGCCCATGGATTATGTAGGTTTACTAGCAGGCACTTGGACTATCTAGGTTAACTAGCGTGCACTTGGACTATGTAGTTTCCCTAGCGGACATTTGGACTATTTAGGGTACCAAGCGGGAACTTGGACTATGTAGGTTACCTAGCGGGCTCTTGGACTATCTAGGTTACCTAGCAGGCACTTTGACTATCTAGGTTAACTAACGGGCACTTGGACTATGTAGGTTGCCTAGCGGGCACTTGGACTATATAGGTTCCCTAGAGGGCACTTGGATTATGTAGGTTCCCTATCGGGCACTTGGATTATGTAGGTTAACTAGCGGGCACTTGAACTGTCTACGTTACCTAGCGGGCACTTGGATTATCTAGGTTAACGAATGGGCACTTGGGCTATGTAGGTTACCTAGCCGCCACTTGGACTATTTAGGTTAGCTAGGGGGCACTTGTACTATCTAGGTTACCTAGGTGGCACTTGGACTATGTAGTTCAAGTAACGGGCCCTTGGACTACCTAGGTTAGCTAACGGGAACTTAGATTATGTAGGTTAACTAGGGGGCACTTGGAATATATAGGATAACTAGCGGACACTTGCTCTATGTAGGTTAACTAGCGGGCCCCTGGACTATGAAGGATAACTAGCGGGCCCTTGGACTATCTAGGTTCCCTAAAGGGCACTTGGACTATCTAGGTTACCTCGCGGGCACTAGGACTATGTAGGCAAACTAGGGGGCCCTTGGACGATCTAGGTTACCTAGCGGGTACTAGAACTATCTAGGTTAACTAGCGGGCACTTGCACTATCTAAATTACCTAGCGGGCATATGGACTATGTACGTTCCCTAGCGGGCACTTGGACTATCTATGTTAACTAGCGGGCACTTGGAATATGTAGGTTAACTAGCGGACATTTGCACTATGTAGGTTACCTACAGGCACTTGTACTATGTAGGTTAACTAGCGGGCACTTGGACTGTCTAGGTTACCTAGCGGGCACTTGGATTATCTAGGTTAACGAACGGGCACTTGGACTATGTAGGTTACCTAGCCGCCAATTGGACTATCTAGGTTAGCTAACAGGCACTTGGACTATCTAGGTTCCCTAGCAGGCACTTGTACTATCTGGGTTACATAGCTGGCACTTGGACTATGTAGGTCAACTAGCGGGCCCTTGGACTATCTAGGTTAGCTAACGGGCACTTAGATTATGTAGGTTAACTAGCGGGCACTTGGAATATGTAGGTTAACTAGCGGACACTTGCACTATGTAGGTTTACTAGCTGGCCCTTGGACTATCTAGGTTCCCTAAAGTGCACTTGGACTATCTAGTTACCGAACGGGCACTTGGACTATTTAGGTTACCAAGCGGGCAGTTGGACTATGTAGGCTAACTAGGGGGCCCTTGGACGATCTAGGTTACCTAGCGGGTAATTGAACTATCTAGGTTAACTAGCGGGCACTTGCACTATCTCGGTTACCTAGCGGGCACGTGGACTATGTACGTTCCCTAGCGGGCACTTGGATTATCTATGTTAACTAGAGGGCACTTGGAATATGTAGGTTAACTAGCGGACACTTGCACTATGTAGGTTACCTAGCAGGCACTTGGACTATCTAGGTTAACTAGCGGGCAATTGGACTATCTAGGTTAATTAGCGTGCACTTGGAATATGTAGGTTCCTTAGCGGGCACTTGGACTATCTAGGTTGCTTAGCGGGCACTTGTATTATGTAGGTTAACTAGCGTGCCCTTGGACTATCTAGGTTATGTAGCGGGCACTTTGTATATAGGATAACTAGCGGGCACTTGGTCTATGTAGGTTAACTAGAGGACACTTGGACTATCTAGGTTAACTTGTGGGCCCTTGGACTATGTAGGTAACCTTGCGGGCACTTGGACAGTTTAGGTTACCTGGCAGGCACTTGGACTATCTAGGTTAACGAACGGGCACTTGGACTATATAGGTTACCTAGCGGGCACTTGGACTATGTAGGATCCCCATCGGACATTTGGACTACTTTGGTTACCTAGCGGGCACTTGGACTATCTAGGTTAACTAGCGGACCTTGGACTATGTGGGTTAACTTGCGGGCCCTTGGACTATGTAGGTTAACTAGCGGGCACTTGGACGATCTAGGTTAACTAGAGGGCACTTGGACTATCTAGGTTACCTTGTGGGCACTTGGACTATGGAGGTTCCCTGGCGGGCATTTGGACTATATAGATAACCTAGCGGGCACTTAGACTTTGTAGGTTACTTAGCGGGGACTTGGACTATCTATGTTACCTAGCTGGCACTTGAACTATCTACGTTGCCTAGCGGGTTCTTGGAGTATGTAGGTTACCTAGAGGGCTGTTGGACTATCTAGGTTACCTAGCGGGCACTTGGACTATCTAGGTTAACTAATGGGCACATGGACTATGTAGGTTCCCTAGCGGGCCCTTGGACTATGTAAGTTCCCTAGCGGGCACTTGGACTATGTGGGTTAACTAGAGAGCATTTGGACTATGTAGGTTACCTAGCGGGCACTTGGACTATGTAGGTTCCTTATCGGGCACTTGGAGAATGTAGGTTAACTAGGGGGCACTAGGACTATGTAGGTTACCTAGCGGGCCCTTGAAGTATCTAGGTTACCTAGCGGGCATTTGGATTATGTAGGCTCCATAGCGGGCATTTGGACTATATAGATTTCTTAGCGGGCACTTAGAGTTTGTAGGTTACCTAGCGGGCACTTGGACTATCTAGGTTAACTTGTGGGCCCTTGGACTATGTAGGTAACCTTGCGGGTACTTGGACAGTTTAGGTTACTTAGCAGGCACTTGGACTATCTAGGTTAACGAACGGGCACTTGGACTATCTAGGTTACCTAGCGGGAACTTGGACAATGTAAGTTACCTAGCGGGCACTTGGACTATCTAGGTTACCTAACGGGCACTTTGACTATCTAGGTTACATAGGGGGCACTTGGACTATGTAGGTTAACTAGCGAGCACTTGGACTCTAGGTTACCTAGCGGGCACTTGGACTATCTATGTTACCTAGCGGGCCCTTGGACTATCTAGGTTAACGAACGGGCACTTGGAATATGCAGGTAACATAGCGGCCACTTGGACTGTCTAGGTTACCTAGCGGGGACTTTGACTAACTAGGTTACATAGCGGGCACTTGGACTATGTAGGTTAACTAGCGAGCACTTGGATTCTAGTTTACCTAGCGGGCACTTGGACTATCTAGGTTACCTAGCAGGCCCTTGGACTATGTAGGTTTCCTAGCGGGCACTTGGACTATCTAGGTTAACGAACGGGCACTTGGAATATGCAGGTAACATAGCGGCCACTTGGACTGTCTAGGTTACCTAGCGGGGACTTTGACTAACTAGGTTACATAGCGGGCACTTGGACTATGTAGGTTAACTAGCGAGCACTTGGATTCTAGGTTACCTAGCGGGCACTTGGACTATCTAGGTTACCAAGCAGGCCCTTGGACTATGTAGGTTTCCTAGCGGGCACTTGGACTATCTAGGTTAACGAACGGGCACTTGGACTATGTAGGTAACCTAGCGGGCACTTGGACAGTCTAGGTTACCTAGCGGGCACTTGGACAATGTAAGTTAGCTAGCGGGCACTTGGACTATCTAGGTTACCTAACGGGCACTTGGAGAATGTAGGTTAACTAGGGGGCAGTAGGACTATGTAGGTAACCTAGCGGGCACTTGAACAGTCTAGGTTACCTAGTGGGCCCTTAGACTATGTAGGTTTCCTAGCGGGCACTTGGACTATCTAGGTTAACTAGCGGACCTTGGACTATGTGGGTTAACTAGCTGGCCCTTGGACTATGTAGGTTAACTAGCGGGCACTTGGACGATCTAGGTTAACTAGAGGGCACTTGGACTATCTAGGTTACCTAGCGGGCACTTGGACTATGTAGGTTCCCAGGCGGGCATTTGGACTATATAGATAACCTAGCGGGCACTTAGACTTTGTAGGTTACCTAGCGGGCACTTGGACTATCTAGGTTACCTAGCTGGCACTTGAAATATCTACGTAGCCTAGCGGGTTCTTGGAGTATGTAGGTTACCTAGCGGGCTGTTGGATTATCTAGGTTACCTAAAGGGCACTTTGACTATCTATGTTACCTAGCGGGCCCTTGGACTATGTAGGTTTCCTAGCGGGCACTTGGATTATGTGCGTTAACTAGAGGGCATTTGGACTATGTAGTTTACCTAGTGGGCACTTGGACTATGTAGGTTCCTTATCGGGCAATTGGAGAATGTAGGTTAACTAGGGGGCACTAGGACTATGTAGGTTATCTAGTGGGCCCTTGGACTATCTAGGTTACCGAACGGACACTTGGATTATGTCGGACCACTAGGGGGCCCTTGGACGATCTAGGTTACCTAGCGAGCACTTGGATTATCTAGGTTAACGAACGGTCATTGGACTATGTAGGTAACACCTAGCGGGCACTTGGACAGTCTAGGTTACCTAGCGGGCACTTGGACTACCTAGGTTAACGAACGGGCACTTGGACTATGTAGGGTACCTAGCGGGCACTTGGACTATGTAGGATCCCTATCGGACATTTGTACTACTTAGGTTACCTAGCGGGCACTTGGACTATCTAGGTTAACTAGCGGGAACTTGGACTATCTAGGTCAACTAGCGGGCCCTGGTACTATGTAGGTTAACTAGCGAGCACTTGGACAATCTAGGTTAACTAGTGGACCTTGGTCTATGTAGGTTAACTAGCGGGCCCTTGGACTATGTATGTTAACTAGCAGGCACTTGGACGATCTAGGTTAACTAGCGGGCACTTGGACTATGTAGGTTCCCTAGCAGGCATTTGGACTATGTAGATAACCTAGCAGGCACTTAGACTTTGTAGGTTACCTAGCGGGCACTTGGACTATCTAGGTTAACTAACGGGCACTTGGACTATGTAGGTTGCCTAGCGGGCACTTGGATTATGTAGGTTCTCTATCGGGCACTTGGACTATGTAGATTAACTAGCGGGAACTTGGACTGTCTAGGTTACCTAGCGAGCACTTGGATTATCTAGGTTAACGAACGGGCACTTGGACTATGTAGGTTGCCTAGCGGGCCCTTGGACTATCTAGGTTACCGAACGGACACTTGGATTATGTCGGCCCACTAGGGGGCCCTTGGACGATCTAGGTTACCTAGCGGGTACTTGAATTATCTAGGTTAACTAGCGGGCACTTGCACTATCTAGGTTACCTAGCGGGCACTTGGACTATCTATGTTAGGTAACGGGCACTTGGACTATCTAGGTTACCTAGCGGGAACTTGGACAATGTTAGTTACCTAGCGGGCACTTGGACTATCTACGTTACCTAACGGGCCCTTTGACTATCTAGATTACACAGCGGGCACTTGGACTGTGTAGGTTAAATAGCGAGCACTTGGACTCTAGGTTACCTAGCGGGCACTTGGAATATCTAGGTTACCTTGTGGGCCCTTGGACTATGTAGGTTTCCTAGCGGGCACTTGGACTATCTAGGTTAACGAACGGGCACTTGGACTATGTAGGTTAAATAGCGAGCACTTGGACTCTAGGTTACCTAGCGGGCACTTGGAATATCTAGGTTACCTTGTGGGCCCTTGGACTATGTAGGTTTCCTAGCGGGCACTTGGACTATCTAGGTTAACGAACGGGCACTTGGACTATGTAGGTAACCTAGCGGGCACTTGGACAGTCTAGGTTACCTAGCGGGCACTTGGACAATGTAAGTTAGCTAGCGGGCACTTGGACTATCTAGGTTACCTAACGGGCACTTGGAGAATGTAGGTTAACTAGGGGGCACTAGGACTATGTAGGTAACCTAGCGGGCACTTGAACAGTCTAGGTTACCTAGTGGGCCCTTAGACTATGTAGGTTTCCTAGCGGGCACTTGGACTATCTAGGTTAACTAGCGGACCTTGGACTATGTGGGTTAACTAGCTGGCCCTTGGACTATGTAGGTTAACTAGCGGGCACTTGGACGATCTAGGTTAACTAGAGGGCACTTGGACTATCTAGGTTACCTAGCGGGCACTTGGACTATGTAGGTTCCCAGGCGGGCATTTGGACTATATAGATAACCTAGCGGGCACTTAGACTTTGTAGGTTACCTAGCGGGCACTTGGACTATCTAGGTTACCTAGCTGGCACTTGAAATATCTACGTAGCCTAGCGGGTTCTTGGAGTATGTAGGTTACCTAGCGGGCTGTTGGATTATCTAGGTTACCTAAAGGGCACTTTGACTATCTATGTCACCTAGCGGGCCCTTGGACTATGTAGGTTTCCTAGCGGGCACTTGGATTATGTAAGTTCCCTAACGGGCACTTGGACTATGTGCGTTAACTAGAGGGCATTTGGACTATGTAGTTTACCTAGCGGGCACTTGGACTATGTAGGTTCCTTATCGGGCACTTGGAGAATGTAGGTTAACTAGGGGGCACTAGGACTATGTAGGTTATCTAGCGGGCCCTTGGACTATCTAGGTTACCTAGCGGGCATTTGGATTATGTAGGCTCCCTAGCGGGCATTTGGACTATATAGATTCCTTAGCGGGCACTTAGACTTTGTAGGTTACCTAGCGGGCACTTGGACTACTTTGGTTACCTAGCGGGCACTTGGACTATCTAGGTTAACTAGCGGGCACTTGGACTATCTAGCTCAACTAGGGGGCCCTTGTACTATGTAGGTTGCTTAGTGGGCACTTGGACTATCTAGGTTAGGTAATGGGCACTTGGACTATCTAGGTTAGGTAAAGGGCACTTGGACTATCTAGGTTACCTAGCGGGAACTTGGACAATGTAAGTTACCTAGCGGGCACTTGGACTATCTAGGTTACCTAACGGGCACTTTGACTATCTATGTTACCTAGTGGGCCCTTGGACTATGTAGGTTTCCTAGCGGGCACTTGGACTATCTAGGTTAACGAACGGGCACTTGGACTATGTAGGTAACCTAGCGGGCACTTGGACAGTCTAGGTTACCTAGCGGGCACTTGGAGTATCTAGGTTAACGAACGGGCACTTGGACTATGTAGGTTACCCAGCGGGCACTTGGACTATGTAGGATCCCTATCGGACATTTGGACTACTTTGGTTACCTAGGGGGCACTTGACCTATCTAGGTTATCTTGCGGGCACTTGGACTATCTAGGTCAACTAGCGGGCCCTTGTACTATGTAGGTTAACTAGCGAGCACTTGGACTATCTAGGCTAACTAGCGGACCTTGAACTATGTAGGTTAACTAACGGGCCCTTGGGCTATGTAGGTTAACTAGCGGGCACTTGGACGATCTAGGTTAACTAGAGGGCACTTGGTCTATCTAGGTAACCTAGCGGGCACTTGGACTATGTAGGTTGCCTAGCGGCATTTGGACTATATAGATAACCTAGCGGGCACTTAGATTTTGTAGGTTACCTAGCGGGCACTTGGACTATCTAGGTTACCTAGCTGGCACTTGAACTATCTACGTAGCCTAGCGGGTTCTTAGAATATGTAGTTTACCTAGCGGGCTGTTGGACTATCTAGGTTAACTAACAGGCACTTGGACTATGTAAGTTCCCTACCGGGCTCTTGGACTATGTGCGTTAACTAGAGGGCATTTGGACTATGTAGGTTACCTAGCGGGTACTTGGACTATCTAGGTTACCTAGCGGGCATTTGGATTATGTAGGCTCCCTAGCGGGCATTTGGACTATATAGATTCCTTAGCGGGCACTTAGACTTTGTAGGTTACCTAGCGAGCACTTGGACTATCTAGGTTACCTAGCTGGCACTTGAACTATCTACGTTACCTAGCGGGTACTTTGAGTATGTAGGTTACCTACTGTGCTGTTGGACTGTCTAGGTTACCTAGCGGGTACTTGGACAATCTAGGTTAACTAACGGGCAATTGGACTATGTAGGTTGCCTAGCGAGCACTTGGACTATGTAGGTTCCCTAGCGGGGACTGGGACTATGTAGGTTCCCTATCGGGTATTTGGACTGTCTAGGTTAACTAGCGGGCAATTGGACTGTCTAGGTTACCTAGTGGGCACTTGGACTATGTATGTTCCCTAGCGGGCACTTGGGCTATCTATGTTACCTAGCGGGCACTTGGACTATGTAGGTTAACGAATGGGCACTTGCACTATGTAGGTTAACGAACGGGCACTTTGACTATGTAGGTAACCTAGTGGTCACTTGGACTGTCTAGGTTACCTAGCGGGAACTTGGACACTGTAGGTTAACTAGCGGGCACTTGGACAATATAGGTTAACTAGCGGCCCCTTGGTCTATGTAGGTTAACTAGCAGGCTTTTGGACTATGTAAGTTAACTAGAGGGCACTTTGATGATTCTGGTTAACTAGCGGGCACATGGACTATCTAGGTTAACTAGCAGGCGCTAGGACTATGTAGGTTCCATAGCGGGCATTTGGACTATATAGATAACCTAGTGGGCACTTAGACTTTGTAGGTTACCTAGCGGGCACTTGGACTATCTAGGTTACCTAGCAGGCACTTGAACTATCTACGTAGCCTAGCAGGTTCTTGGAGTATATAGGTTACCTAGCGGGCTGTTGGACTATCTAGGTTACCTAGCGGGCACATGGACTATCTAGGTTAACACATGGGCACTTGGACTATGTAGGTTCCCTAGCGGGCCCTTGGACTATGTAAGTTCCCTAGCGGGCACTTGGACTATGTGGGTTAACTAGAGGGCATTTGGACTATGTAGGTTACCTAGCAGGCACAAGGACTATCTAGGTTACCTAGCGGGCATTTGGATTATGTAGGCTCCCTAGCGGGCATTTGGACTATATAGATTCCTTAGCGGGCACTTAGAGGTTTTAGGTTACCGAGCGGGCACTTGGACTATCTAGGTTACCTAACTGGCACTTGAACTATGTACGTTACCTAGCGGGTACTTGGAATATGTAGGTTACCTACCGGGCTGTTGGACTATCTAGGTTACCTAGCGGGCACTTGGACTATCTAGGTTAACTAACGGGCACTTGGACTATGTAGGTTCCCTAGCGGCCCTTGGACTATGTGAGTTCCCTAGCGGGCATTTGGACTATCTAGGTTACCTAACGGGCACTTGGACTATGTAGGTTAACTAGCGGGCATTTGGACTATGTAGGTTACCTAGCGGGCACTTGGACTGTCTAGGTTACCTAGCGGGCACTTGGATTATCTAGGTTAACGAACGGGCACTTGGAGTATGTAGGTTACCAAGCCGCCACTTAAATATCTAGGTTAGCTAACAGGCACTTGGACTATCTAGGTTCCCTAGCGGGCACTTGTACTATCTAGGTTACCTAGCTGGCACTTGGACTATGTAGGTCAACTAGCGGGCCCTTGGACTATCTAGGTTAGCTAACGGGCACTTGGACTATGTATGTTCCAGAGCGGGCACATGGATTATGTAGGTTGCCTAGCGGGCATTTAGACTATGTAGGTTTCCTTGCTGGTGTTTGGACTATGTAGGTTACCTAGCGGGCACTTGGACTATGTAGGTTCCCTAACGGGCACTTGGACTATGTAGGTTCCCTAGCAGTCACGTGGACTATGTAGGTTCCCTAGAAGGCACTTGGACTAGGTAGGTTAACTAGCGGGCACTTGGACTATCCAGGTTACCAAGCGGGCACTTGGACTATGCAGGTTACCCAATGGGCACTTGGACTATCTAGGTTAACGAACGGACACTTGGACTATGTAGGTTATTCATCAGGCACTTGGACTATCTAGGTTACCTAGCCGGCACTTGGACTATGTAGGTTACCTAGCGGACACTTGGACGATTTAGGTTAACTAGCGGGCACTTGGACTATCTAGGTAAACTAGCGGGCCCTTTGACTATCTAGGTTTACTAGCGGGCACTTGGACTATCTAGGTTAACTAGTGGGCACTTGAACTATGTAGTTTCCCTAGCGGGCATTTGGATTATTTAGGTTACCTAGTGGGCACTTGGACTATGTAGGTTACCTAGCGGGCACTTGGACTACGTAGGTTAACTACAAGGCACTTGGACTGTCTAGGTTACCTAGCGGGCACTTGGACTATCTAGGTTAATGAACGGGCACTTGGACTATGTAGGTTAACTAGCGGACACTTCGACTATCTAGGTTAGCTAAAGGGCAATTGGACTATCTAGGTTCCCTAGCGGGCACTTGGACTATTTAGGTTACCTAGCAGGCAATTTGACTATCTAGGTTCCCTAAGGGCACTTGGACTATTTAGGTTACCTAACAGGCAATTTGACTATCTAGGTTAACTAACGGGCACTTGGACTATGTAGGTTGCCTAGCAAGCACTTGGACTATGTAGGTTCCCTAGCGGGCACTTGAACTATGTAGGTTCCCTATAGGGTACTTGGACTGTCTAGGTTAACTAGTGGGCCCTTGGACTATGTAGTTCCCTAGATGGCACTTGGGCAATCTACGTTAACTAGCGGGCACTTGGACTATGTAGTTTAACGAACGGGCACTTGGACTATGTAGTTTACCTAGTAGGCACTTGGACTATGTAGGTTATCTAGCGGGCACTTGGACTATCTATGTTACCAAGTGGGCCCTTGGAGTATGTAGGTTTCCTAGCGGGCACTTGGACTATCTAGGTTAACGAACGGGCACTTGGACTATCCAGGTTACCAAGCGGGCACTTGGACTATGCAGGTTACCCAATGGGCACTTGGACTATCTAGGTTAACGAACGGACACTTGGACTATGTAGGTTATTCATCAGGCACTTGGACTATCTAGGTTACCTAGCCGGCACTTGGACTATGTAGGTTACCTAGCGGACACTTGGACGATTTAGGTTAACTAGCGGGCACTTGGACTATCTAGGTAAACTAGCGGGCCCTTTGACTATCTAGGTTTACTAGCGGGCACTTGGACTATCTAGGTTAACTAGCGGGCACTTGAACTATGTAGTTTCCCTAGCGGGCATTTGGATTATTTAGGTTACCTAGTGGGCACTTGGACTATGTAGGTTACCTAGCGGGCACTTGTACTACGTAGGTTAACTACAAGGCACTTGGACTGTCTAGGTTACCTAGCGGGCACTTGGACTATCTAGGTTAATGAACGGGCACTTGGACTATGTAGGTTAACTAGCGGACACTTCGACTATCTAGGTTAGCTAAAGGGCAATTGGACTATCTAGGTTCCCTAGCGGGCACTTGGACTATTTAGGTCACCTAGCAGGCAATTTGACTATCTAGGTTCCCTAGCGGGCACTTGGACTATGTAGTTTGCCTAGCGAGCACTTGGACTATGTAGGTTCCCTAGCGGGCACTTGAACTATGTAGGTTCCCTATAGGGTACTTGGACTGTCTAGGTTAACTAGTGGGCCCTTGGACTATGTAGTTCCCTAGATGGCACTTGGGCAATCTACGTTAACTAGCGGGCACTTGGACTATGTAGTTTAACGAACGGGCACTTGGACTATGTAGTTTACCTAGTAGGCACTTGGACTATGTAGGTTATCTAGCGGGCACTTGGACTATCTATGTTACCAAGTGGGCCCTTGGAGTATGTAGGTTTCCTAGCGGGCACTTGGACTATCTAGGTTAACGAACGGGCACATGGACTATGTAGGTAACCTAGCGGGCACTTGGACAGTCTAGGTTACCTAGCGGGAACTTGGACTATCCAGGTTGACGAACGGGCACTTGGACTATGTAGGTTACCTAACGGGCACTTGGACTATGTAGGATCCGTATTGGACATTTGGACTACTTTGGTTACCTACCAGGCACTTGACCTATCTAGGTTAACTTGTGGACACTTGGGCTATCTAGGTCAACTAACGGGCCCTTGTACTATGTAGGTTAACTAGCGAGCACTTGGACTATCTAGGTTAACTAGCGGACCTTGGACTATGTAGGTTAACTAAAGGGCTCTTGGACTATGTAGGATAACTAGCGGGCACTTGGACGATCTAGGTTAACTAGAGGGCACTTGGACTATCTAGGTTACCTAGCGGGCACTTGGACTATGTAGGTTCCCTAGCGGGCATTTGGACTATATAGATAACCTAGCGGGCACTTAGACTTTGTAGGTTACCTAGCGGGCATTTGGACTATCTACGTAGCCTAGCAGGTTCTTGGAGTATGTAGGTTACCTAGCGGGCTGTTGGACTATCTAGGTTACCTAGCGGGCACATGGACTATCTAGGTTAACACACGGGCACTTGGACTATGTAGGTTCCCTAGCGGGCCCTTGGATTATGTAAATTCCCTAGCGGGTATTTGGACTATGTGGGTTAACTCGAGGGCATTTGGACTATGGAGGTTACCTAGCGGGTACTTGGACTATCTAGGTTACCTAGCGGGCATTTGGATTATGTAGGCTCCCTAGCGGGCATTTGGCCTATATAGATTCCTTAGCGGGCACTTAGAGATTGTAGGTTACCTAGCGGGCACTTGGACTATCTAGGTTACCTAGCTGGCACTTGAACTATCTACGTTACCTAGCGGGTACTTGGAGTATGTAGGTTACCTACCGGGCTGTTGGACTATCTAGGTTACCTAGGGGCAATTGGACTATCTAGGTTAACAAGCGGGCACTTGGACTATCTAGGTTAACTAGCGGGCGCTTGGATTATGTGGGTTCCCTAGCGGGCATTTGGACTATTTAGGTTACCTAGCGGGCACTTGGACTATCTAGGTTAACTGGCGGGCACTTGGACTATGTATGTTCCAGAGCGGGCAATTGGACTATGTAGGTTCCCTAGTGGGCACTTGGACTATCTAGATTCCCTAAAGGCCCCTTGGACTCTCTAGGTTACCGAGCGGGCACTTGGACTATCTAGGTTACCTAGCGGGAACTTGGACTATGTAGGTTAACTAGCGGACAATTGGACGATCTAGGTTAACTAGCGGACTATTGGACGATCTAGGTTAACTAGCGGACACTTGCACTATGTAGCTTACCTAGCGGGCACTTGGACTATGTAGGTTAACTAGCAGGCCCTTGAACTATCTAGGTTACCTAGCAGGCACTTGGACTATGAAGGTTAACTAGCGGGCACTTGCACTCTCTAGGTTACCTATCGGGCACTTGGACTATCTAGGTTAACTAGCGGGCACTTGGACTATGTAGGTTACCTAGCAGACACTTGCACTATGTAGGTTACCTAGCGGGCACTTGGACTATGTAGGTTAACTAGAGGACACTTGGACGATCTAGGTTAATAGCGGGCACTTGGACGATCTAGGTTAACTAACGGGCACTTGGACAATCAAAGTTAACAAGCGAGCCCTTGGACTATCTAGGTTAACTAGCGGGCCCTGGGACTATCTAGGTTACCTAGATAGCACTTGGAATATATAGGTTCCCTAGCGGGCACTTGGACTATGTAGGTTAACGTACAGGCACTTGGACTATGCAGGTAACCTAGCGGGCACTTGGACTGTCTAGGTTACATAGTGGGCACTTGGACTTCTAGGTTAACGAACGGGCACTTGGAATATGTATGTTGCCTAGCGGGTACTTGGACAATCTAGGTTAGGTAACGGGCACTTGGACTATCTAGGTTACCTAGCGGGAACTTGGACAATGTAGGTTACCTAGCAGGCACTTGGACTATCTAGGTTAACTAGCGCGCACTTGGACTATCGAGGTTACCTAGCGGGCACTTGGACTATCTAGCTTACCTAGCGGGCCCTGGGACTATGTAGGTTACGTAGCGGGCACTTGGACTATCTAGGTTAACGAATGGGCACTTGGACTATGTAGGTAACCTAACGGGCACTTGGACTGTCTAGGTTACCTAGCGGGCACTTTGATTATCTAGGTTAACTTGCAGACCTTGGACTATGTAGGTTAACTAGCGGGCTCTTGGACTATCTAGGTTTCCAAGCAGGCACTTGGACTATGTACTTAGCCTAGCGCCCACTTGGACTATCTAGGTTACCTAGCAGGGACTTGGACTATGTACGTCCCCTAGTGGGCACTAGGACTATCTAGGTTAACTAGCGGGCACATGGACTATCTAGGTTACCTAGCAGGCACTTGGATTATGAGGGATCCCTAGCGGGCACTTAGACTATCTAGGTTAACTAGCGGGCACTTGGACTATGTAGGTTAACGAACAGGCACTTGGACTATGCAGGTAACCTAGCGGGCACTTGGACTGTCTAGGATACATAGCGGGCACTTGGCCTTCTAGGTTAACGAACGTGCACTTGGACTATGTATGTTGCCTAGCGGGCACGTGGACTATCTAGGTTCGGTAACGGGCACTTGGACTTTGTAGGTTACCTAGCGGGCACTTGGACTATCTAGGTTACCTAGCTGGCACTTGAACTATCTACGTTACCTAGCGGGTACTTGAAGTATGTAGGTTACCTACCGGGCTGTTGGACTATCTAAGTTACCTAGCGGGCACTTGGACTATCTAGGTTAACTAACGGACAATTGGACTATGTAGGTTGCCTAGCGAGCACTTGGACTATGTAGGTTCCCTAGCGGACACTTAGACTATGTAGGTTCTCTATCTGGTATTTGGACTGTCTAGGTTAACTAGCGGGCAATTGGACTCTCTAGGTTACCTAGTGGGCACTTGGACTATGTATGTTCCCTAGCGGGCACTTAGACTATGTAGGTTCCCTAGCGGGCATTTGGACTATATAGATAACCTAGCGGGCACTTAGACTTTGTAGGTTACCTAGCGGGCACTTGGACTATCTAGGTTACCTAGCTGGCACTTGAACTATCTACGTAGTCTAGCAGGTTCTTGGAGTATATAGGTTACCTAGCGGGCACATGGACTATCTAGGTTAACACACGGGCACTTGGACTATGTAGGTTCCCTAGCGGGCCCTTGGACTATGTAAGTTCCCTAGTGGGCACATGGACTATGTGGGTTAACTAGAGGGCATTTGGACTATGTAGGTTACCTAGCGGGCACATGGACTATCTAGGTTACCTAGCGGGCATTTGGATTATGTAGGCTCCCTAGCGGGCATTTGGACTATATAGATTCCTTAGCGGGCACTGTAGAGGTTGTAGGTTACCTAGCGGGCACTTGGACTATCTAGGTTACCTAACTGGCACTTGAACTATCTACGTTACCTAGCGGGTACTTGGAATATGTAGGTTACCTACCGGGCTGTTGGACTATCTAGGTTACCTAGCGGGCACTTGGACTATCTAGGTTAACTACCGGGCACTTGGACTATGTAGGTTCCCTAGCGGCCCTTGGACTATGTAAGTTCCCTAGCGGGCACTTGGACTATGTGGGTTCCCTAGCGGGCATTTGGACTATCTAGGTTACCTAACGGGCACTTGGACTATGTAGGTTACCTAGCGGGCACTTGGACTGTCTAGGTTACCTAGCGGGCACTTGGATTATCGAGGTTAATGAACGGGCACTTGGAGTATGTAGGTTGCCAAGCCGCCACTTAACTATCTAGGTTAGCTAACAGGCACGTGGACTATCTAGGTTCCCTAGCGGGCACTTGTACTATCCAAGTTACCTAGTTGGCACTTGGACTATGTAGGTCAACTAGCGGGCCCTTGGACTATCTAGGTTAGCTAACGGGCACTTGGACTATGTATGTTCCAGAGCGGGCACTTGTATTATGTAGGTTTCCCAGCGGGCATTTAGACTATGTAGGTTTCCTTGCTGGTATTTGGACTATGTAGGTTACCTAGCGGGCACTTGGACTATGTAGGTTCCCTAACGGGCACTTGGACTATGTAGGTTCCCTA
The DNA here is from genome assembly GCF_050624435.1 of Tenrec ecaudatus. NCBI lineage: Eukaryota > Metazoa > Chordata > Mammalia > Afrosoricida > Tenrecidae > Tenrec > Tenrec ecaudatus. The sequence goes on from NW_027459268.1 coordinate 27,522, forward strand.
GCAGTCACGTGGACTATGTAGGTTCCCTAGAAGGCACTTGGAGTAGGTAGGTTAACTAGCGGGCACTTGGACTATACAGGTTACCAAGCGGGCACTTGGACTATGTAGGTTATTCATCAGGCACTTGGACTATCTAGGTTACCTAGCAGGCACTTGGAGTATGTAGGTTACCTAGCGGACACTTGGACGATTTAGGTTAACTAGCGGGCATGTGGACTATCTAGGTAAACTAGCGGGCCCTTTGACTATCTAGGTTTACTAGCGGGCACTTGGACTATCTAGGTTAACTAGCGGGCACTTGAACTATGTAGTTTCCCTAGCAGGCATTTGGATTATTTAGGTTACCTAGTGGGCACTTGGACTATGTAGGTTACCTAGCGGACACTTGGACTACGTAGGTTAACTACAAGGCACTTGGACTGTCTAGGTTACCTAGCGGGCACTTGGACTATCTAGGTTAATGAACGGGCACTTGGACTATGTAGGTTAACTAGCGGACACTTCGACTATCTAGGTTAGCTAAAGGGCAATTGGACTATCTAGGTTCCCTAGCGGGCACTTGGACTATTTAGGTTACCTAGCAGGCAATTTGACTATCTAGGTTAACTAACGGGCACTTGGACTATGTAGGTTGCCTAGCGAGCACTTGGACTATGTAGGTTCCCTAGCGGGCACTTGAACTATGTAGGTTCCCTATAGGGTACTTGGACTGTCTAGGTTAACTAGTGGGCCCTTGGATTATGTAGTTCCCTAGAGGGCACTTGGGCAATCTACGTTAACTAGCGGGCACTTGGACTATGTAGTTTAACGAACGGGCACTTGGACTATGTAGTTTACCTAGTAGGCACTTGGACTATGTAGGTTATCTAGCGGGCACTTGGACTATCTATGTTACCAAGTGGGCCCTTGGACTATGTAGGTTTCCTAGCGGGCACTTGGACTATCTAGGTTAACGAAGGGGCACATGGACTATGTAGGTAACCTAGCGGGCACTTGGACAGTCTAGGTTAAATAGCGGGCACTTGGACTATCCAGGTTGACGAACGGGCACTTGGACTATGTAGGTTACCTAGCGGGCACTTGCACTATGTAGGATCCCTATTGGACATTTGGACTACTTTGGTTACCTAACAGGCACTTGACCTATCAAGGTTAACTTGTGGGCACTTGGACTATCTAGGTCAACTAGCGGGCCCTTGTACTATGTAGGTTAACTAGCGAGCACTTGGACTATCTAGATTAACTAGCGGACCTTGGACTATGTAGGTTAACTAAAGGGCTCTTGGACTATGTAGGATAACTAGCGGGCACTTGGACGATCTAGGTTAACTAGAGGGCACTTGGACTATCTAGGTTACGTAGCGGGCACTTGGACTATGTAGGTTCCCTAGCGGGCATTTGGACTATATAGATAACCTAGCGGGCACTTAGACTTTGTAGGTTACCTAGCGGGCATTTGGACTATCTACGTAGCCTAGCAGGTTCTTGGAGTATGTAGGTTACCTTGCGGGCTGTTGGACTATCTAGGTTACCTAGCGGGCACATGGACTATCTAGGTTAACACACGGGCACATGGACTATGTAGGTTCCCTAGCGGGCCCTTGGACTATGTAAATTCCCTAGCGGGTACTTGGACTATGTGGGTTAACTAGAGGGCATTTGGAATATGTAGGTTACCTAGCGGGCACTTGGACTATTAGGTTACCTAGCGGGCATTTGGATTATGTATGCTCCCTAGCGGGCATTTGGCCTATATAGATTCCTTAGCGGGCACTTAGAGATTGTAGGTTACCTAGCGGGCACTTGGACTGTCTAGGTTACCTAGCTGGCACTTGAACTATCTACGTTACCTAGCGGTTACTTGGACTATGTGGGTTCCCTAGCGGGCATTTGGAATATATAGGTTACCTAGCGGGCACTTGGACTTTCTAGGTTAACTAGGGGGCACTTGGACTATGTATGTTCCAGAGCGGGAAATTGGACTATAGGTTCCCTAGTGGGCACTTGGACTATCTAGATTCCCTAAAGGCCACTTGGACTATCTAGGTTACCGAACGGGCACTTGGACTATCTAGGTTACCTAGCGGGAACTTGGACTATGTAGGTTAACTAGCGGACAATTGGACGATCTAGGTTAACTAGCGGACACTTGCACTATGTAGGTTACCTAGGGGGGACTTGGACTATGTAGGTTAACTAGCAGGCCCTTGGACTATCTAGGTTACCTAGCAGGCACTTGGACTATGAAGGTTAACTAGCGGGCACTTGCACTCTCTAGGTTACCTAGCGGGCACTTGGACAATCTAGGTTAACTAGCGGGCACTTGGTCTATGTAGGTTACCTAGCAGACACTTGCACTATGTAGGTTACCTAGCGGGCATTTGGACTATGTAGGTTAACTAGAGGACACTTGGACGATCTAGGTTAACTAGCGGGCATTTGGACGATCTAGGTTAACTAACGGGCACTTGGACAATCAAAGTTAACAAGCGAGCCCTTGGACTATCTAGGTTACCTAGATAGGACTTGGAATATATAGGTTCCCTAGCGGGCACTTGGACTATGTAGGTTAACGTACAGGCACTTGGACTATGCAGGTAACCTAGCGGGCACTTGGACTGTCTAGGTTACATAGCGGGCACTTGGACTTCTAGGTTAACGAACGGGCACTTGGAAAATGTATGTTGCCTAGCGGGCACTTGGACAATCTAGGTTAGGTAACGGGCACTTGGACTATCTAGGTTACCTAGCGGGAACTTGGACAATGTAGGTTACCTAGCAGGCACTTGGACTATCTAGGTTAACTAGCGCGCACTTGGACTATCGAGGTTACCTAGCGGGCACTTGGACTATCTAGCTTACCTAGCGGGCCCTTGGACTATGTAGGTAACCTAACGGGCACTTGGACTGTCTAGGTTACCTAGCGGGCACTTTGATTATCTAGGTTAACTTGCAGACCTTGGACTATGTAGGTTAACTAGCGGGCCTTTGGACTATGTAGGTTACCTAGCGGGCTCTTGGACTATCTAGGTTTCCTAGCAGGCACTTGGACTATGTACATAGCCTAGCGCCCACTTGGACTATCTAGGTTACCTAGCAGGGACATGGACTATGTACGTCCCCTAGTGGGCACTAGGACTATCTAGGTTAACTAGCGGGCACTTGGACTATCTAGATTACCTAGCAGGCACTTGGATTATGAGGGATCCCTAGCGGGCACTTGGACTATCTAGGTTAACTAGCGGGCACTTGGAATATGTAGGTTAACGAACAGGCACTTGGAATATGCAGGTAACCTAGCGGGCACTTGGACTGTCCAGGTTACATAGCGGGCACTTGGACTTCTAGGTTAACGAACGGGCACTTGGAATATGTATGTTGCCTAGCGGGCACTTGGACAATCTAGGTTAGGTAACGGGCACTTGAACTATCTAGGTTACCTAGCGGGAACTTGGACAATGTAGGTTACCTAGCAGGCACTTGGACTATCTAGGTTAACTAGCGCGGATATGGACTATCGAGGTTACCTAGCGGGCACTTGGACTATCTAGGTTACCTAGCGGGCCCTTGGCCTATGTGGGTTACCTAGCGGGCCCTTGGACTATCTAGGTTAACGAAAGGGCACTTGGACTATGTAGGTAACCTAACGGGCACTTGGACTGTCTAGGTTACCTAGCGGGCACTTTGACTATCTAGGTTAACTAGCAGACCTTGGACTATGTAGGTTAACTAGCGGGCCCTTGAAAAATGTAGGTTAACTAGCGGGCTCTTGGACTATCTAGGTTTCCTAGCAGGCACTTGGACTATGTACATACCCTAGCGCGCACTTGGACTATCTAGGTTACCTAGCAGGCACATGGATTATGTACGTCCCCTAGTGGGCACTTGAACTATCTAGATAACTAACGGGCACTAGGAGTATATAGGTTAACTAGCGGGCACTTGGACTATCTAGGTTACCCAGCAGGCACTTGGATTATGAAGGATCCCTAGCGGGCACTTGGACTATCTAGGTTAACTAGAGGGCACATGGACTATGTAATATCCCTATCGGACATTTAGACTACTTTGGTTACCTACCTGGCACTTGAAATATCTAGGTTAACTTGTGGGCACTTGGACTATCTAGGTCAACTAGCGGGCCCTTGTACTATGTAGGTTAACTAGCGAGCACTTGGACTATCTAGGTTAACTAGCGGACCTTGGACTATGTAGGTTAACTAAAGGGCTCTTGGACTATGTAGGATAACTAGCGGGCACTTGGACGATCTAGGTTAACTAGAGGGCACTTGGACTATCTAGGTTACCTAGCGGGTACTTGGACTACGTAGGTTCCCTAGCGGGCATATGGACTATATAGATAACCTAGTGAGAACTTAGATTTGTAGGTTACCTAGCGGGCACTTGGACTATCTAGGTTACCTAGCGGGCACTTGCACTATGTAGGTTAACTAGCTGGCCCATGGATTATGTAGGTTTACTAGCAGGCACTTGGACTATCTAGGTTATCTAGCGGGCCCTTGGTCTATGTAGTTTTCCTAGAGGGCATTTGGACTATTAAGGTTACCAAGCGGGAACTTGGACTATGTAGGTTACGTAGCGGGCACTTGGACTATCTAGGTTACCTAGCAGGCACTTTGACTATCTAGGTTAAATAACGGGCACTTGGACTATGTAGGTTGCCTAGCGGGCACTTGGACTATTTAGGTTCCCTAGCTGGCACTTGGATTATGTAGGTTCCCTATCGGGCACTTGGACTATGTAGGTTAACTAGCGGGCACTTGGACTGTCTAGGTTACCTAGCGGGCACTTTGATTATCTAGGTTAACGAACGGACACTTAAACTATGTAGGTTACCTAGCCGCCACTTGGACTATCTAGGTTAGCTAACAGGCACTTGGACTATCTAGGTTCCCTAGTGGGCACTTGTACTATCTAGGTTATCTAGCTGGCACTTGGACTATGTAGGTCAACTAGTGGGCCCTTGGACAATCTAGGTTAGCTAACGGGCACTTAGATTATGTAGGTTAACTAGCGGGCACTTGGAATATGTAGGTTAACTAGCGGACACTTGCACTATGTAGGTTAACTAGCGGGCCCATGGACTATGTAGGTTTACTAGCGGGCCTTTGGACTATCTAAGTTTCCTAAAGGGCACTTGGACTATGTAGGTTACCGAACGGGCACTTGGACTATCTAGGTTATCTAGCGGGCACTTGGATTATGTAGGTTAACTAGGGGGCCCTTGAACGATCGAGGTTACCTAGCGGGTACTAGAACTATCTAGGTTAACTATCAGGCACTTGCACTATCTAAGTTAACTAGCAGGCACATAGACTATGTACGTTCCCTAGCGGGCACTTGGAGTATATACGTACCCTAGCGGGCACTTGGACTATGTACGTTCCCTAGCGGGCACTTGGACTATCTATTTTAACTAGCGGGCACTTGGAATATGTAGGTTAACTAGCGGACGCTTACACTATGTCGGTTACCTAGCAGGCACTCGGACTATCTAGGTTACCTAGCGGGCACTTGGACTATCTAGGTTAACTAGCGTGCACTTGGACTATGTAGGTTCCTTAGCGGGCACTTGGACTATCTAGGTTGCCTAGCGGGCACTTGTACTATGTAGGTTAACTAGCGGTCCCATAGATTATGTAGGTTTACCAGCAGGCACTTGGACTATCTAGGCTAACTAGCGGGCACTTGGACTATGTAGTGTCCCTAGTGGGCATTTGGACTATCTAGGTTACCTAGCGGGCTCTTGGACTATATAGGTTACCTAGCAGGCATTTTGACTATCAAGGTTAACTAACGGGCACTTGGACTATGTAGGTTGCCTAGCGGGCACTTAGATTATGTAGGTTCCCTATCGGGCACTTGGACTATGTAGGTTAACTAGCGTGCACTTGGACTGTCTAGGTTAACTTAGCGGGCACTTGGACTATGTAGGTTAACTAGAGGACACTTGGACGATCTAGGTTAACTAGCGGGCACTAGGACGATCTAGGTTAACTAATGGGCACTTGGACTATCAAAGTTAACAAGCGAAACCTTGAACTATGTAGGTTAACTAGCGGGCACTTGGACTATCTAGGTTAACAAGCGGGCACTTGGACTATCTAGGTTACCTAGCAGGCGCTTGGACTATGTGTGTTCCCTAGCGGGCATTTGGACTATATAGGTTACCTAGCGGGCACTTGGACTATCTAGGTTAACTAGCGGGCACTTGGACTATGTATGTTCCAGAGCGGGCAATTGGACTATGTAGGTTCCCTAGTGGGCACTTGGACTATCTAGGGTACCTAGCAGGCACTTGGACTATCTAGGTTAACTAGCGGGCACTTGGACTATGTAGGTTACCTAGCAGACACTTGCACTATGTAGGTTACCTAGCGGGCACTTGGACTATGTAGGTTAACTAGAGGACACTTGGACGATCTAGGTTAACTAACGGGCACTTGGACAATCAAAGTTAACAAGCGAGCCCTTGGACTATCTAGATTCCCTAAAGGCCACTTGGACTATCTAGGTTACCGAACGGGCACTTGGACTATCTAGGTTACCTAGCGGGAACTTGGACTATGTAGGTTAACTAGCGGACAATTGGACGATCTAGGTTAACTAGCGGACACTTGCACTATGTAGGTTACCTAGCGGGCACTTGGACTATGTAGTTTACCTAGAAGGCACTTGGACTATCTAGGGTACCTAGCAGGCACTTGGACTATGGAGGTTAACTAGCGGGCAATTGCACTCTCTAGGTTACCTAGCGGGCACTTGGACTATCTAGGTTAACTAGCGGGCACTTGGACTATGTAGGTTACCTAGCAGACACTTGCACTATGTAGGTTACCTAGCGGGCACTTGGACTATGTAGGTTAACTAGAGGACACTTGGACGATCTAGGTTAACTAACGGGCACTTGGACAATCAAAGTTAACAAGCGAGCCCTTGGACTATCTAGGTTAACTAGCGGGCCCTTGGACTATCTAGGTTACCTAGATAGCACTTGGAATATACAGGTTCCCTAGAGGGCACTTGGACTATGTAGGTTAACGTACAGGCACTTGGACTATGCAGGTAACCTAGCGGGCACTTGGACTGTCTAGGTTACATAGCGGGCACTTGGACTTCTAGGTTAACGAACGGGCACTTGGAATATGTATGTTGCCTAGCGGGCACTTGGACAATCTAGGTTAGGTAACGGGCACTTGGACTAAATAGGTTACCTAGCGGGAACTTGGACAATGTAGGTTACCTAGCAGGCACTTGGACTATCTAGGTTAACTAGCGCGCACTTGGACTATCGAGGTTACCTAGCGGGCACTTGGACTATCTAGCTTACCTAGCGGGCCCTTGGACTATGTAGGTTACGTAGCGGGCACTTGGACTATCTAGGTTAACGAATGGGCACTTGGACTATGTAGGTAACCTAACGGGCACTTGGAATGTCTAGGTTACCTAGCAGGCACCTTGATTATCTAGGTTAACTTGCAGACCTTGGACTATGTAGGTTAACTAGCGGGCCCTTGGGCTATGTAGGTTACCTAGCGGGCTCTTGGACTATCTAGGTTTCCTAGCAGGCACTTGGATTATGTACATAGCCTAGCGCCCACTTGGACTATCTAGGTTACCTAGCAGGGACTTGGACTATGTACGTCCCCTAGTGGGCACTAGGACTATCTAGGTTAACTAGCGGGCACTTGGACTATCTAGGTTACCTAGCAGGCACTTGGATTATGAAGGATCCCTAGCGGGCACTTGGACTATCTAGGTTAACTAGCGGGCACTTGGACTATCTAGGTTAACGAACAGGCACTTGGACTATGCAGGTAACCTAGCGGGCACTTGGACTGTCTAGGTTACATAGCGGGCACTAGGACTTCTAGGTTAACGAACGGGCACTTGGAATATGTATGTTGCCTAGCGGGCACTTGGACAATCTAGGTTAGGTAACGGGCACTTGGACTATCTAGGTTACCTAGCGGGAACTTGGACAATGTAGGTTACCTAGCAGGCACTTGGACTATCTAGGTTAACTTGCGCGGACTTGGACTATCGAGGTTACCTAGCGGGCACTTGGACTATCTCGGTTACCTAGCGGGCCCTTGGACTATGTAGGTTACGTAGCGGGCACTTGGACTTTCTAGGTTAACGAACGGGCACTTGGACTATGTAGGTAACCTAACGGGCACTTGGATTGTCTAGGTTACCTAGCGGGCACTTTGACTATCTCGGTTAACTAGCAGACCTTGGACTATGTAGGTTAACTAGCGGGCCCTTGGAATATGTAGGTTAACTAGCGGGCTCTTGGACTATCTAGGTTTCCTAGCAGGCACTTTGACTATGTACATAGCCTAGCGCGCACTTGGACTATCTAGGTTACCTAGCAGGCACATGGATTATGTACGTCCCCTAGGGGGCACTGGACTATCTAGGTAACTAACGGGCACTAGGACTATCTAGGTTAACTAGCGGGCACTTGGATTATGAAGGATCCCTAGCGGGCACTTGGACTATCTAGGTTAAGTAGCGGGCACTTGGACTATGTAGGATCCCTATCAGACATTTGGACTACTTTGGTTACCTACCAGGCACTTGACCTATCTAGGTTAACTTGTGGGCACATGGACTATGTAGGTCAACTAGCGGGCCCTTGTACTATGTAGGTTAACTAGCGAGCACTTGGACTATCTAGGTTAACTAGCGGACCTTGGACTATGTAGGTTAACTAAAGGGCTCTTGGAATATGTAGGATAACTAGCGGGCACTTGGACGATCTAGGTTAACTAGAGGGCACTTGGACTATCTAGGTTACCTAGCGGGCACTTGGACTATCTAGGTTAACTAGCGGGCACTTGGACTATGTAGGTTAACTAGCGGACACTTGCACGATCTAGGTTAACTAGCGGGCCCTTGCACTATGTAGGTTAACCAGCGGGCCCATGGATTATGTAGGTTTACTAGCAGGCACTTGGACTATCTAGGTTATCTAGCGGGCCCTTGGAGTATGTAGTTTTCCAAGAGGGCATTTGGACTATTAAAGTTACCAAGCGGGAACTTGGACTATGTAGGTTACGTAGCGGGCACTTGGACTATCTAGGTTACCTAGCAGGCACTTTGACTATCTAGGTTAAATAACGGGCACTTGGACTATGTAGGTTGCCTAGCGGGCACTTGGACTATGTAGGTTCCCTAGCTGGCACTTGGATTATGTAGGTTCCCTATCGGGCACTTGGACTATGTAGGTTAACTAGCGGGCACTTGGACTGTCTAGGTTACCTAGCGGGCACTTGGATTATCTAGATTAACGAACGGACTCTTGGACTATGTAGGTTACCTAGCCGCCACTTGGACTATCTAGGTTAGCTAACAGGCACTTGGACTATCTAGGTTCCCTAGCGGGCACTTGTACTATCTAGGTTACCTAGCTGGCACTTGGACTATGTAGGCCAACTAGTGGGCCCTTGGACTATCTAGGTTAGCTAACGGGCACTTAGATTATGTAGGTTAACTAGCGGGCACTTGGAATATGTAGGTTAACTAGCGGACACTTGCACTATGTAGGTTAACTAGCGGACCCATGGACTATGTAGGTTTACTAGCGGGCCTTTGGACTATCTAAGTTTCCTAAAGGGCACTTGGACTATGTAGGTTACCGAACGGGCAATTGGACTATCTAGGTTATCTAGCGGGCACTTGGATTATGTAGGTTAACTAGGGGGCCCTTGAACGATCGAGGTTACCTAGCGGGTACTAGAACTATCTAGGTTAACTTTCAGGCACTTGCACTATCTAAGATACCTAGCAGGTACTTGGACTATGTACGTTCCTAGCGGGCACTTGGAGTATGTACGTACCCTAGCGGGCACTTGGACTATGTACGTTCCCTAGCGGGCACTTGGACTATCTATGTTAACTAGCGGGCACTTGGAATATGTAGGTTAACTAGCGGACACTTGCACTATGTCGGTTACCTAGCAGGCACTTGGACTATCGAGGTTACCTAGCGGGCACTTGGACTATCTAGGTTAACTAGCGTGCACTTGGACTATGTAGGTTCCTTAGCGGGCACTTGGACTATCTAGGTTGCCTAGTGGGCACTTGTACTATGTAGGTTAACTAGCGGTCCCATAGATTATGTAGGTTTACCAGCAGGCACTTGGACTATCTAGGCTAACTAGCGGGCACTTGGATTATGTAGTGTCCCTAGCGGGCATTTGGACTATCTAGGTTACCTAGTGGGCACTTGGACTATCTAGGTTACCTAGCAAGTACTTTGACTATCAAGGTTAACTAACGGGCACTTGGACTATGTAGGTTGCCTAGCGGGCACTTAGATTATGTAGTTCCCTATCGGGCACTTGGACTATGTAGGTTAACTAGCGTGCACTTGGACTGTCTAGGTTAACTTAGCGGGCACTAGGACTATCTAGGTTAACGAGTGGGCACTTGGACTATGTAGGTAACCTAACGGGCACTTGGAATGTCTAGGTTACCTAGCGGGCACCTTGATTATCTAGGTTAACTTGCAGACCTTGGACTATGTAGGTTAACTAGCGGGCCCTTGGACTATGTAGGTTACCTAGCGGGCTCTTGGACTATCTAGGTTTCCTAGCAGGCACTTGGACTATGTACATAGCCTAGCGCCCACTTGGACTATCTAGGTTACCTGGCAGGGACTTGGACTATGTACGTCCCCTAGTGGGCACTAGGACTATCTAGGTTAACTAGCGGGCACTTGGACTATCTAGGTTACCTAGCAGGCACTTGGATTATGAGGGATCCCTAGCGGGCACTTGGACTATCTAGGTTAACTAGCGGGCACTTGGAATATGTAGGTTAACGAACAGGCACTTGGAATATGCAGGTAACCTAGCGGGCACTTGGACTGTCTAGGTTTCATAGCGGGCACTTGGACTTCTAGGTTAACGAACGGGCACTTGGAATATGTATGTTGCCTAGCAGGCACTTGGACAATCTAGGTTAGGTAACGGGCACTTGGACTATCTAGGTTACCTAGCGGGAACTTGGACAATGTAGGTTACCTAGCAGGCACTTGGACTATCTAGGTTAACTAGCGCGGACTTGGACTATCGAGGTTACCTAGCGGGCACTTGGACTATATAGGTTACCTAGCGGGCCCTTGGACTATGTAGGTTACCTAGCGGGCACTTGGACTATCTAGGTTAACGAACGGGCACTTGGACTATGTAGGTAACCTAACGGGCACTTGGATTGTCTAGGTTACCTAGTGAGCACTTTGACTATCTAGGTTAACTAGCAGACCTTGGACTATGTAGGTTAACTAGCGGGCCCTTGGAATATGTAGGTTAACTAGCGGGCTCTTGGACTATCTAGGTTTCCTAGCAGGCACTTGGACTATGTACATAGCCTAGCGCGCACTTGGACTATCTAGGTTACCTAGCAGGCACATGGATTATGTACGTCCTCTAGTGGGCACTGGACTATCTAGGTAACTAACGGGCACTAGGACTATCTAGGTTAACTAGCGGGCACTTGGACTATCTAGGTTACCTAGCAGGCACTTGGATTATGAAGGATCCCTAGCGGGCACTTGGACTATCTAGGTTAACTAGCGGGCACTTGGACTATGTAGGATCCCTATCGGACATTTGGACTACTTTGGTTACCTACCAGGCACTTGACCTATCTAGGTTAACTTGTGGGCACTTGGACTATCTAGGTCAACTAGCGGGCCCTTGTACTATGTAGGTTAACTAGCGAGCACTTGGACTATCTAGGTTAACTAGCGGACCTTGGACTATGTAGGTTAACTAAAGGGCTCTGGGACTATGTAGGATAACTAGCGGGCACTTGGACGATCTAGGTTAACTAGAGAGCACTTGGACTATCTTGGTTACCTAGCGGGCACTTGGACTATGTAGGTTCCCTAGCGGGCATTTGGACTATATAGATAACCTAGTGGGCACTTAGACTTTGTTGGTTACCTAGCGGGCACATGGACTATCTAGGTTAACTAGCGGGCACTTGGACTATGTAGTGTCCCTAACGGGCATTTGGACTATCTAGGTTACCTAGCGGGCTCTTGGACTATCTAGGTTACCTAGCAGGCACTTTGACTATCAAGGTTAACTAGCATGCACATAGACTGTCTAGGTTAACTTAGCGGGCACTTGGACTATGTAGGTTAACTAGAGGACACTTGGACGATCTAGGTTAACTAGCGGGCACTAGGACGATCTTGGTTAACTAATGGGCACTTGGACTATCAAAGTTAACAAGCGAGCCCTTGAACTATGTAAGTTAACTAGCGGGCCCTTGGACTATCTAGGTTACCTAGATAGCACTTGGAGTATATAGGTTCCCTAGCGGGCACTTGGACTATCTAGGGTAACGAACGGGCACTTGGACTGTCTAGGGTACTTAGCGGGCACTTGGACTTTTAGGTTAACGAACGGGCACTTGGACTATGTATGTTGCCTAGCGGGCACTTGGACTATCTAGGTTAGGTTACGGGCACTTGGGCTATCTAGGTTTCCTAGCGGGAACTTGGACAATGTAGGTTACCTAGCAGGCACTTGGACTATCTAGGTTACCTAACGGGCACTTTCACTATCTAGGTTACCTAGCGGGCACTTGGACTATGTAGGTTAACTAGCGGGCACTTGGACAATCTAGGTTAACTAGCGGGCACTTGCACTATATAGGTTACCTAGCGGGCACTTGGACTATCTAGGTTAACGAACGGGCACTTGGACTATGTAGGTTACCTAGCAGGCACTTGGACTATCTAGGTTACCTAGATAGCACTTGGACTATATAGGTTCTCTAGCGGGCACTTGGACTATCTAGGTTAACGAACGGGCACTTGGACTATGCAGGTAACCTAGCGGGCACTTGGACTGTCTAGGTTACATAGCGGGCATGTGGACTTCTAGGTTAACGAACGGGCACTTGGACTATGTATGTGGCCTAGCGGGCACTTGGATTGTCTAGGTTACCTAACGGGCACTTTGACTATCTCGGTTAACTAGCAGACCTTGGACTATGTAGGTTAACTAGCGGGCCCTTGGAATATGTAGGTTAACTAGCGGGCTCTTGGACTATCTAGGTTTCCTAGCAGGCACTTTGACTATGTACATAGCCTAGCGCGCACTTGGACTATCTAGGTTACCTAGCAGGCACATGGATTATGTACGTCCCCTAGGGGGCACTGGACTATCTAGGTAACTAACGGGCACTAGGACTATCTAGGTTAACTAGCGGGCACTTGGATTATGAAGGATCCCTAGCGGGCACTTGGACTATCTAGGTTAAGTAGCGGGCACTTGGACTATGTAGGATCCCTATCAGACATTTGGACTACTTTGGTTACCTACCAGGCACTTGACCTATCTAGGTTAACTTGTGGGCACATGGACTATGTAGGTCAACTAGCGGGCCCTTGTACTATGTAGGTTAACTAGCGAGCACTTGGACTATCTAGGTTAACTAGCGGACCTTGGACTATGTAGGTTAACTAAAGGGCTCTTGGAATATGTAGGATAACTAGCGGGCCGTTGGACGATCTAGGTTAACTAGAGGGCACTTGGACTATCTAGGTTACCTAGCGGGCACTTGGACTATCTAGGTTAACTAGCGGGCACTTGGACTATGTAGGTTAACTAGCGGACACTTGCACGATCTAGGTTAACTAGCGGGCCCTTGCACTATGTAGGTTAACCAGCGGGCCCATGGATTATGTAGGTTTACTAGCAGGCACTTGGACTATCTAGGTTATCTAGCGGGCCCTTGGAGTATGTAGTTTTCCAAGAGGGCATTTGGACTATTAAAGTTACCAAGCGGGAACTTGGACTATGTAGGTTACGTAGCGGGCACTTGGACTATCTAGGTTACCTAGCAGGCACTTTGACTATCTAGGTTAAATAACGGGCACTTGGACTATGTAGGTTGCCTAGCGGGCACTTGGACTATGTAGGTTCCCTAGCTGGCACTTGGATTATGTAGGTTCCCTATCGGGCACTTGGACTATGTAGGTTAACTAGCGGGCACTTGGACTGTCTAGGTTACCTAGCGGGCACTTGGATTATCTAGATTAACGAACGGACTCTTGGACTATGTAGGTTACCTAGCCGCCACTTGGACTATCTAGGTTAGCTAACAGGCACTTGGACTATCTAGGTTCCCTAGCGGGCACTTGTACTATCTAGGTTACCTAGCTGGCACTTGGACTATGTAGGCCAACTAGTGGGCCCTTGGACTATCTAGGTTAGCTAACGGGCACTTAGATTATGTAGGTTAACTAGCGGGCACTTGGAATATGTAGGTTAACTAGCGGACACTTGCACTATGTAGGTTAACTAGCGGACCCATGGACTATGTAGGTTTACTAGCGGGCCTTTGGACTATCTAAGTTTCCTAAAGGGCACTTGGACTATGTAGGTTACCGAACGGGCAATTGGACTATCTAGGTTATCTAGCGGGCACTTGGATTATGTAGGTTAACTAGGGGGCCCTTGAACGATCGAGGTTACCTAGCGGGTACTAGAACTATCTAGGTTAACTTTCAGGCACTTGCACTATCTAAGATACCTAGCAGGCACTTGGACTATGTACGTTCCCTAGCGGGCACTTGGAGTATGTACGTACCCTAGCGGGCACTTGGACTATGTACGTTCCCTAGCGGGCACTTGGACTATCTATGTTAACTAGCGGGCACTTGGAATATGTAGGTTAACTAGCGGACACTTGCACTATGTCGGTTACCTAGCAGGCACTTGGACTATCGAGGTTACCTAGCGGGCACTTGGACTATCTAGGTTAACTAGCGTGCACTTGGACTATGTAGGTTCCTTAGCGGGCACTTGGACTATCTAGGTTGCCTAGTGGGCACTTGTACTATGTAGGTTAACTAGCGGTCCCATAGATTATGTAGGTTTACCAGCAGGCACTTGGACTATCTAGGCTAACTAGCGGGCACTTGGATTATGTAGTGTCCCTAGCGGGCATTTGGACTATCTAGGTTACCTAGTGGGCACTTGGACTATCTAGGTTACCTAGCAAGTACTTTGACTATCAAGGTTAACTAACGGGCACTTGGACTATGTAGGTTGCCTAGCGGGCACTTAGATTATGTAGTTCCCTATCGGGCACTTGGACTATATAGGTTAACTAGCGTGCACTTGGACTGTCTAGGTTAACTTAGCGGGCACTAGGACTATCTAGGTTAACGAGTGGGCACTTGGACTATGTAGGTAACCTAACGGGCACTTGGAATGTCTAGGTTACCTAGCGGGCACCTTGATTATCTAGGTTAACTTGCAGACCTTGGACTATGTAGGTTAACTAGCGGGCCCTTGGACTATGTAGGTTACCTAGCGGGCTCTTGGACTATCTAGGTTTCCTAGCAGGCACTTGGACTATGTACATAGCCTAGCGCCCACTTGGACTATCTAGGTTACCTGGCAGGGACTTGGACTATGTACGTCCCCTAGTGGGCACTAGGACTATCTAGGTTAACTAGCGGGCACTTGGACTATCTAGGTTACCTAGCAGGCACTTGGATTATGAGGGATCCCTAGCGGGCACTTGGACTATCTAGGTTAACTAGCAGGCACTTGGAATATGTAGGTTAACGAACAGGCACTTGGAATATGCAGGTAACCTAGCGGGCACTTGGACTGTCTAGGTTTCATAGCGGGCACTTGGACTTCTAGGTTAACGAACGGGCACTTGGAATATGTATGTTGCCTAGCAGACACTTGGACAATCTAGGTTAGGTAACGGGCACTTGGACTATCTAGGTTACCTAGCGGGAACTTGGACAATGTAGGTTACCTAGCAGGCACTTGGACTATCTAGGTTAACTAGCGCGGACTTGGACTATCGAGGTTACCTAGCGGGCACTTGGACTATATAGGTTACCTAGCGGGCCCTTGGACTATGTAGGTTACCTAGCGGGCACTTGGACTATCTAGGTTAACGAACTGGCACTTGGACTATGTAGGTAACCTAACGGGCACTTGGATTGTCTAGGTTACCTAGTGAGCACTTTGACTATCTAGGTTAACTAGCAGACCTTGGACTATGTAGGTTAACTAGCGGGCCCTTGGAATATGTAGGTTAACTAGCGGGCTCTTGGACTATCTAGGTTTCCTAGCAGGCACTTGGACTATGTACATAGCCTAGCGCGCACTTGGACTATCTAGGTTACCTAGCAGGCACATGGATTATGTACGTCCTCTAGTGGGCACTGGACTATCTAGGTAACTAACGGGCACTAGGACTATCTAGGTTAACTAGCGGGCACTTGGACTATCTAGGTTACCTAGCAGGCACTTGGATTATGAAGGATCCCTAGCGGGCACTTGGACTATCTAGGTTAACTAGCGGGCACTTGGACTATGTAGGATCCCTATCGGACATTTGGACTACTTTGGCTACCTACCAGGCACTTGACCTATCTAGGTTAACTTGTGGGCACTTGGACTATCTAGGTCAACTAGCGGGCCCTTGTACTATGTAGGTTAACTAGCGAGCACTTGGACTATCTAGGTTAACTAGCGGACCTTGGACTATGTAGGTTAACTAAAGGGCTCTGGGACTATGTAGGATAACTAGCGGGCACTTGGACGATCTAGGTTAACTAGAGAGCACTTGGACTATCTTGGTTACCTAGCGGGCACTTGGACTATGTAGGTTCCCTAGCGGGCATTTGGACTATATAGATAACCTAGTGGGCACTTAGACTTTGTTGGTTACCTAGCGGGCACATGGACTATCTAGGTTAACTAGCGGGCACTTGGACTATGTAGTGTCCCTAACGGGCATTTGGACTATCTAGGTTACCTAGCGGGCTCTTGGACTATCTAGGTTACCTAGCAGGCACTTTGACTATCAAGGTTAACTAGCATGCACATAGACTGTCTAGGTTAACTTAGCGGGCACTTGGACTATGTAGGTTAACTAGAGGACACTTGGACGATCTAGGTTAACTAGCGGGCACTAGGACGATCTTGGTTAACTAATGGGCACTTGGACTATCAAAGTTAACAAGCGAGCCCTTGAACTATGTAAGTTAACTAGCGGGCCCTTGGACTATCTAGGTTACCTAGATAGCACTTGGAGTATATAGGTTCCCTAGCGGGCACTTGGACTATCTAGGGTAACGAACGGGCACTTGGACTGTCTAGGGTACTTAGCGGGCACTTGGACTTTTAGGTTAACGAACGGGCACTTGGACTATGTATGTTCCCTAGCGGGCACTTGGACTATGTATGTTCCCTACGGACACTTGAACTATGTAAGTTAACTACCTGGCACTTGGACTATGTATGTTAACTAGCGGGCACTTGGATTATGTAGTTTCCCTAGCGGGCATTTGGACTATTTAGGTTACCAAGCGGGCACTTGGACTATGTAGGTTACCTAGAGAGCACTTGGATTATCTAGGATACCTAGCAGGCACTTTGACTATCTAGGTTAACTAACGGGCACTTGGACTATGTAGGTTGCCTAGCGGGCACTTGGACTATCTAGGTTAGGTAACGGGCACTTGGACGATCTAGGTTACCTAGTGGGAACTTGGACTATCTAGGTTGCCTAGCAGGCACTTGGATTATGAAGGATCCCTAGCGGGCACTTTGACTATGTAGGTTACCTAGCGGACACTTGGACTATGTACGGCCCCTAGTGGACACTTGGACTATCTAGGTTAACTAACGCGCACTAGGACTATCTAGGTTAACTAGCGGGACTTTGACCATCTAGGTTACCTAGTAGGCACTTGGATTATGAAGGATCCCTAGCCGGTACTTGGACTATCTAGGTTACCTAGCGGCCACTTGGACTATGTAGGTTAACTAGCGGACACTTGCACGATCTAGGTTAACTTGCGGGCCCTTGCACTATGTAGGTTAACTAGCGGGCCCATGGATTATGTAGGTTTACTAGCAGGCACTTGGACTATGTATGTTCCCTAGCGGGCACTTGGACTATGTATGTTCCCTACGGACACTTGAACTATGTAAGTTAAAAACCGGGCACTTGGACTATGTATGTTAACTAGCGGGCCCTTGGACTATCTAGGTTAACTAGCGGGCACTTGGACAATCTAGGTTAACTAGCGGGCACTTCGATGATATAGGTTAACTAGCGGTCACTTGGATAATCTAGGTTACCTAGCGGGCACTTGGACTCTGTAGGTTAACTAGCGGACACTTGGATGATCTAGGTTAACTAGCGGGTACTTGGACTCTGTAGGTTAACTAGGGGGCCCTTGGACTATGTAGATTAACTAGCAGCACTTGGACTATCTACGTTAATTTGCGGGCCTTGGACTATGTAGATTAACTAGCAGCACTTGGACTATCTACGTTAATTTGCGGGCCTTGGACTATGTAGATTCCCTAGCGGGCACTTGGACTATGTAGGTTCCCTAGCGGGCACTTGGACTATATATGTTCCCTAGCGGGCACTTGGTCTATGTATGTTCCCTACGGACACTTGAACTATGTAAGTTAACTACCGGGCACTTGGACTATGTATGTTAACTAGCGGGCACTTGGATTATGTAGTTTCCCTAGCGGGCATTTGGACTATTTAGGTTACCAAGCGGGCACTTGGACTATGTAGGTTACCTAGAGAGCACTTGGACTATCTAGGTTACCTAGCAGGCACTTTGACTATCTAGGTTAACTAACGGGCACTTGGACTATGTAGGTTGCCTAGCGGGCACTTGGACTATGTAGGTTACCTATCGGGCACTTGGACTATCTAGGTTAACTATCGGGCGCTTGGACTATGTAGGTTACGTAGGGGGAACTTGGACTATGTAGGTTAACTGGCGGACACTTGGACGATCTAGGTTAACTAGTGGGCCCTAGGACGACGTAGGTTAACTAGCCAGTACTTGGACGATCTAGGTTATCTAGCGGGCACTTGGACGATCTAGGTTAACAAATGGGCACTTGGACTATCAAAGTTAACAAGCGAGCCCTTGGACTATGTAGGTTAACTAGCGGGCCCTTGGACTGTCTAGGTTACCTAGCGGGCACTTGGACTATCTATGTTAACGAACGGGCACTTGAACTATGCAGGTAACCTAGCGGGCACTTGGACTGTCTAGGTTACATAGCGGCCACTTTTGCTGTCTAGGTTAAATAGCGGGCACTTGGACTTCTAGGTTAACGAACGAGCACTTGGACTATGTAGGTTGCCTAGCGGGCACTTGGACTATCTAGGTTAGGTAACGGGCACTTGGACTATCTAGGTTACCTAGCGGGAACTTGGACTATCTAGGTTGCCTAGCAGGCACTTGGATTATGAAGGATCCCTAGCGGGCACTTTGTCTATGTAGGTTACCTAGCGGGCACTTGGACTATGTACGTCCCATAGTGGGCACTTGGACTATCTAGGTTAACTAACGCGCACTAGGACTATCTAGGTTAACTAGCGGGCACTTTGACCATCCAGGTTACCTAGTAGGCACTTGGATTATGAAGGATCCCTAGCTGGCACTTGGACTATCTAGGTTACCTAGCGGCCACTTGGACTATGTAGGTTAACTAGCGGACACTTGCACGATCTAGGTTAACTTGCGGGCCCTTGCACTATGTAGGTTAACTAGCGGGCCCATGGATTATGTAGGTTTACTAGCAGGCACTTGGACTATGTATGTTCCCTAGCGGGCACTTGGACTATGTATGTTCCCTACGGACACTTGAACTATGTAAGTTAACTACCTGGCACTTGGACTATGTATGTTAACTAGCGGGCACTTGGATTATGTAGTTTCCCTAGCGGGCATTTGGACTATTTAGGTTACCAAGCGGGCACTTGGACTATGTAGGTTACCTAGAGAGCACTTGGATTATCTAGGATACCTAGCAGGCACTTTGACTATCTAGGTTAACTAACGGGCACTTGGACTATGTAGGTTGCCTAGCGGGCACTTGGACTATCTAGGTTAGGTAACGGGCACTTGGACGATCTAGGTTACCTAGTGGGAACTTGGACTATCTAGGTTGCCTAGCAGGCACTTGGATTATGAAGGATCCCTAGCGGGCACTTTGACTATGTAGGTTACCTAGCGGACACTTGGACTATGTACGGCCCCTAGTGGACACTTGGACTATCTAGGTTAACTAACGCGCACTAGGACTATCTAGGTTAACTAGCGGGACTTTGACCATCTAGGTTACCTAGTAGGCACTTGGATTATGAAGGATCCCTAGCCGGTACTTGGACTATCTAGGTTACCTAGCGGCCACTTGGACTATGTAGGTTAACTAGCGGACACTTGCACGATCTAGGTTAACTTGCGGGCCCTTGCACTATGTAGGTTAACTAGCGGGCCCATGGATTATGTAGGTTTACTAGCAGGCACTTGGACTATGTATGTTCCCTAGCGGGCACTTGGACTATGTATGTTCCCTACGGACACTTGAACTATGTAAGTTAAAAACCGGGCACTTGGACTATGTATGTTAACTAGCGGGCCCTTGGACTATCTAGGTTAACTAGCGGGCACTTGGATTATGTAGTTTCCCTAGCGGGCATTTGGACTATTTAGGTTACCAAGCGGGCACTTGGACTATGTAGGTTACCTAGCGAGCACTTGGACTATCTAGGTTACCTAGCAGGCACTTTGACTATCTAGGTTAACTAACGGGCACTTGGTCTATGTAGGTTGCCTAGCGGGCACTTGGACTATGTAGGTTCCCTAGCGGGCACTTGGATTATGTAGGTTAACTAGCGGGCACTTGGATGATCAATGTTAACTAGCGGGCCCTTGGACTATCTAGGTTAGCTAACGTGGCACATGGACTAAGTACGTTCCCTAGTGAGCACTTGGACTATCTAGGTAAACTAACGGGCACTAGGACTATCTAGGTTAACTAGCGGGCACTTGGACTATCTAGGTTACCTAGTTGTCACTTGGACTATGTAGGTCAACTAGCGGTCCCTTGGATTATCTAGGTTAGCTAACTGGCCCATGGACTATGTAGGTTAACTAGCGGGCCCATTGACTATGTAGGTTAACTAGCGGGCACTTGGACAATCTAGGTTAACTAGCGGGCACTTCGATGATATAGGTTAACTAGCGGTCACTTGGATAATCTAGGTTACCTAGCGGGCACTTGGACTATGTAGGTTGCCTAGCTGGTTTTGAACTATATAGATAACCTAGCGGGCACTTAGACTTTGTAGGTTACCTAGCGGGCACTTGAACTATCTTGGTTAACTAACGGGCACTTGGACTATGTATGTTCCCTAGCGGGCCCTTGGACTATGTAAGTTCCCTAGCGGGTACTTGGACAATGTGGGTTTCCTGGCGGGCATTTGTACTATCTAGGTTACCTAACGGGCACTTGGACTATGTAGGTTCCCTAGCGGACACTTGCATTATGTAGGTTCCCTATCGGGCATTTGGACTATGTAGGTTACCTACCGGGCACTTGGACTATGTAGGTTCCGTAGCGGGCACTTGGACAATGTAGGTTAACTAGGGGACACTAGGACAATGTAGGTTAACTAGGGGACACTAGGACAATGTAGGTTACCTAGCAGGCCCTTGGACTATCTATGTTACCTAGGGAGAACTTGGACTATGTTGGTTAACTAGCGGGCCCGTGGACTATCTAGGTTACCTAGCGGGCATTTGGACTATATAGGCTCCCTAGCTGGCATTTGGACTATATAGATTATCTAGCGGGCACTTAGACTTTGTAGGTTACCTAGCGGGCACTTGGACTATCTAAGTTACCTAGCTGGCACTTGAACTATCTACGTTACCTAGCGGGTACTTGGAGTATGTAGGTTACCTAGCGGGCTGTTGGACTATCTAGGTTACCTAGCAGGCACTTGGACTATCAGGTTAACTAACGGGCACTGGGACTATGTAGGTTCCCTAGCGGGCACTTGGAGAATGTAGGTTAACTAGGGGATACTAGGACAATGTAGGTTACCTAGCGGGCCCTAGGACTATCTATGTTACCTAGGGAGAACTTGGACTATGTAAGTTAACTATCGGGCACTAGGACGATCTAGGTTAACTAGCGGGCACTAGGACGATCTAGGTTAACTAGCGGGTACTTGGACTATGTAGTTTAACTAGCGGGCCCTTGGACTATGTAGATTAACTAGCAGCACTTGGACTATCTACGTTAACTAGCGGGCCCTTGGACTATGTAGATTCCCTAGCGCGCACTTGGACTATGTAGGTTCCCTAGCGGGCACTTGGAATATGTATGTTCCCTAGCGGAGACTTGGACTATGTATGTTCCCTACGGACACTTGAACTATTTAAGTTAAGTACCGAACCCTTGGACTATGTAGGTTCCCTAGCGGACACTTGGACTATGTATGTTCCCTACAGACACTTGAACTCTGTAAGTTAACTACCGGGCACTTGGACTATGTATGTTAACCTGCGGGCCCTTGGACTACTTAGGTTAACTAGCGGACACTTGCACTATGTAGGTTCCCTAGCGGACACTTGGACTATGTATGTTCCCTACAGACACTTGAACTCTGTAAGTTAACTACCGGGCACTTGGACTATGTATGTTAACCTGCGGGCCCTTGGACTACTTAGGTTAACTAGCGGACACTTGCACTATGTAGGTTACCTAGCGGGCACTTGGACTATCTAGGTTAATTAGCGGGCGCTTGGACTATGTAGGTTAACTAGCGGACACTTGCACTATGTTGGTTACCTAGCGGGCACTTGGACTATGTACCTTCCCTAGCGGGCACTTGGACAATCTATGTTAACTAGCGGGCACTTGGACTATGTAGGTTACCTAGCAGACACTTGCACTATGTAGGTTACCTAGTGGGCACTTGGACTATGTAGGTTAACTAGAGGACACTTGGACGATCTAGATTAACTAGTGGGCCCTTGGACGATGTACGTTAACTAGCCAGTACTTGAACGATCTAGGTTAACTAGCGGGCACTTGGACGATCTAGGTTAACTAAGGGGCACTTGGACTATCAAAGATAACAAGCGAGCCCTTGGACTATATAGGTTAACTAGCGGGCCCTTGGACGATCTAGGTTAACTAGATAGCAGTTGGACGATATAGGTTCCCTAGCGGGCACTTGCACTATCTAGGTTAACGAACGGGCACTGGACTATGCAGGTAACCTAGCGGGCACTTGGACTGTCTAGGTTACATAGTGGGCATTTGGACTGTCTAGGTTACATAGCGGGCACTTGGACTTCTAGGTTAACGAACGGGCAATTGGACTATGTAGGTTGCCTAGCGGGCACTGGGACTATCTAGGTTAGGTAACGGGCACTAGAACTATCTAGGTTACCTAGCGGGCACTTGGACTATGTACGTACCCAAGTGGGCACTTGGACTATCTAGGTTAACTAGCGGGCACTTGGACTATGTCGGTTAACTAGCGGACACTTGCACGATCTAGGTTAACTAGCGGGCCCTTGCACTATTTAGGTTAACTAGCGGGCCCATGGATTATGTAGGTTTACTAGCAGGCACTTGGACTATCTAGGTTAACTAGTGGGCACTTGGACTATGTAATTTCCCTAGCGGGCATTTGGACTATTTAGGTTACCAAGTGGGCACTTGGACTATGTAGGTTACCTAGCGAGCACTTGGACTATGTAGGTTCCCTTGCGGGCACTTGGATTATGTAGGTTCCCTTTAGGGCACTTGGACTATGTAGGTTAACTAGCGGACACTGGAAGATCTAGGTTAACTAGCGGGCACTTGGACGATATAGGTTAACTAGCGGGCACTTGGATTATCTAGGTTACCTAGCGGGCACTTGGACTATATAGGTTCCCTAGCGGGCATTTGGACTACATAGATAACCTGGCGGGCACTTAGACTTCGTAGGTTACCAAGCGGGCACTTGGACTATCTAGGTTACCTAGCTGGCGCTTGAACTATCTACGTTGCCTAGTGGGTTCTTGGAGTATGTAGGTTACCTACCGGGCTGTTGGACTATCTGGGTTACCTAGCGGGCACTTGGACTATCTAGGTTAACTAGCGGGCACTTGGACTATCTAGGTTAACTCGCGTGCACTTGGACTATGTAGGTTCCTTAGCGGGCACTTGGACTATCTAGGTTGCCTAGCGGGCACTTGGACGATATAGGTTAACTAGCGTGCCCTTGGAATATGTAGGTTACATAGCGGGCACTTGGTATATAGGTTAACGAACGGGCACTTCGAATATGCAGGTAACCTAGCGGCACTTGGACTGTCTAGGTTACCTAGCGGGCACTTGGACTATCTAGGTTAACTAGCGGGCACTTGGACTATCTAGATCAACTAGTGGGCCCTTGTACTATGTAGGTTAAATAGCGGGACCTTGGATGATCTAGGTTAACTAGAGGGCACTTGGACTCTCTAGGTTAAATAGCGTGCATTTGGACTATCTAGGTTAACTAACGGGCACTTGGACTACGTAGGTTGCCTAGCGGGCACTTGGACTATGTAGGTTCCCTAGCGGGCACTTGGATTATGTAGGTTAACTAGCGGGCACTTGGATGATCAATGTTAACTAGCGGGCCCTTGGACTATCTAGGTTAGCTAACGTGGCACATGGACTAAGTACGTCCCCTAGTGGGCACTTGGACTATCTAGGTAAACTAACGGGCACTAGGACTATCTAGGTTAACTAGCGGGCACTTGGACTATCTAGGTTACCTAGTTTGCACTTGGACTATGTAGGTCAACTAGCGGTCCCTTGGATTATCTAGGTTAGCTAACTGGCACATGGACTATGCAGGTTAACTAGGGGACACTTGCACGATCTAGGTTAACTAGCGGGTAATTGGACGATCTAAGTTAACTAGGGGGCACTTGGATTATCTAGGTTAGCTAGCGGGCTCTTGCACTATGTAGGTTAACTAGCGGGCCCATTGACTATGTAGGTTAACTAGCGGGCACTTGGACAATCTAGGTTAACTAGTGGGCACTTCGACGATATAGGTTAACTAGCAGTCACTTGGATAATCTAGGTTACCTAGCGGGCGCTTGGACTATGTAGGTTGCCCAGCGGGTTTTGGACTATATAGATAACCTAGCGGGCACTTAGACTTTGTAGGTTACCTAGCGGGCACTTGGACTATCTTGGTTAACTAACGGGCACTTGGACTATGTAGGTTCCCTAGCGGGCCCTTGGACTATGTAAGTTCCCTAGCGGGTACTTGGACAATGTGGGTTTCCTGGCGGGCATTTGTACTATCTAGGTTACCTAACGGGCACTTGGACTATGTAGGTTCCCTAGCGGACACTTGCATTATGTAGGTTCCCTATCGGGCATTTGGACTATGTAGGTTACCTACCGGGCACTTGGACTATGTAGGTTCCGTAGCGGGCACTTGGAGAATGTAGGTTAACTAGGGGACACTAGGACAATGTAGGTTAACTAGGGGACACTAGGACAATGTAGGTTACCTAGCAGGCCCTTGGACTATCTATGTTACCTAGGGAGAACTTGGACTATGTTGGTTAACTAGCGGGCCCGTGGACTATCTAGGTTACCTAGCGGACATTTGGACTATATAGGGTCCCTAGCAGGCATTTGGACTATATAGATTATCTAGCGGGCACTTAGACTTTGTAGGTTACCTAGCTGGCACTTGAACTATCTACGTTACCTAGCGGGTACTTGGAGTATGTTGGTTACCTACCGGGCTGTTGGACTATCTAGGTTACCAGCAGGCACTTGGACTATCAGGTTAACTAACGGGCACTGGGACTATATAGGTTCCCTAGCGGGCACTTGGAGAATGTAGGTTAACTAGGGGATACTAGGACAATGTAGGTTACCTAGCGGGCCCTAGGACTATCTATGTTACCTAGGGAGAACTTGGACTATGTAAGTTAACTATCGGGCACTAGGACGATCTAGGTTAACTAGCGGGCACTAGGACGATCTAGGTTAACTAGCGGGTACTTGGACTATGTAGTATAACTAGCGGGCCCTTGGACTATGTAGATTAACTAGCAGCACTTGGACTATCTACATTAACTAGCGGGCCCTTGGACTATGTAGATTCCCTAGCGGGCACTTGGACTATGTAGGTTCCCTAGCGGGCACTTGGAATATGTATGTTCCCTAGCGGAGACTTGGACTATGTATGTTCCCTACGGACACTTGAACTATTTAAGTTAACTACCGAACCCTTGGACTATGTAGGTTCCCTAGCGGACACTTGGACTATGTATGTTCCCTACAGACACTTGAACTCTGTAAGTTAACTACCGGGCACTTGGACTATGTATGTTAACCTGCGGGCCCTTGGACTACTTAGGTTAACTAGCGGACACTTGCACTATGTAGGTTACCTAGCGGGCACTTGGACTATCTAGGTTAATTAGCGGGCGCTTGGACTATGAAGGTTAACTAGCGGACACTTGCACTATGTTGGTTACCTAGCGGGCACTTGGACTATGTACCTTCCCTAGCGGGCACTTGGACAATCTATGTTAACTAGCGGGCACTTGGACTATGTAGGTTACCTAGCAGACACTTGCACTATGTAGGTTACCTAGTGGGCACTTGGACTATGTAGGTTAACTAGAGGACACTTGGACGATCTAGATTAACTAGTGGGCCCTTGGACGATGTACGTTAACTAGCCATTTCTTGAATGATCTAGGTTAACTAGCGGGCACTTGGACGATCTAGGTTAACTAAGGGGCACTTGGACTATCAAAGATAACAAGCGAGCCCTTGGACTATGTAGGTTAACTAGCGGGCCCTTGGACAATCTATGTTAACTAGATAGCAGTTGGACGATATAGGTTCCCTAGCGGTCACTTGCACTATCTAGGTTAACGAACGGGCACTGGACTATGCAGGTAAACTAGCGGGCACTTGGACTGTCTAGGTTACATAGTGGGCACTTGGACTGTCTAGGTTACATAGCGGGCACTTGGACTTCTAGGTTAACGAACGGGCAATTAGACTATGTAGGTTGCCAGCGGGCACTTGGACTATCTAGGTTAGGTAACGGGCACTAGAACTATCTAGGTTACCTAGCGGGCACTTGGACTATGTACGTACCCAAGTGGGCACTTGGACTATCTAGGTTAACTAGCGGGCACTTGGACTATGTAGGTTAACTAGCGGACACTTGCACGATCTAGGTTAACTAGCGGGCCCATGGATTATGTAGGTTTACTAGCAGGCACTTGGACTATCTAGGTTAACTAGTGGGCACTTGGACTATGTAATTTCCCTAGCGGGCATTTGGACTATTTAGGTTACCAAGCGGGCACTTGGACTATGTAGGTTACCTAGCGAGCACTTGGACTATGTAGGTTCCCTAGCGGGCACTTGGATTATGTAGGTTCCCTTTAGGGCACTTGGACTATGTAGGTTAACTAGCGGGCACTGGAAGATCTAGGTTAACTAGCGGGCACTTGGACGATATAGGTTAACTAGCGGGCACTTGTATTATCTAGGTTACCTAGAGGGCACTTGGACTATGTAGGTTCCCTAGCGGGCATTTGGACTACATAGATAACCTGGCGGGCACTTAGAATTCCTAGGTTACCTAGCGGGCACTTGGACTATCTAGGTTACCTAGCTGGCGCTTGAACTATCTACGTTGCCTAGTGGGTTCTTGGAGGATGTAGGTTACCTACCGGGCTGTTGGACTATCTAGGTTACCTAGCGGGCACTTGGACTATCTAGGTTAACTAGCGGGCACTTGGACTATCTTGGTTAACTCGCGTGCACTTGGACTATGTAGGTTCCTTAGCGGGCACTTGGACTATCTAGGTTGCCTAGCGGGCACTTGGACGATATAGGTTAACTAGCGTGCCCTTGGAATATGTAGGTTACATAGCGGGCACTTGGTATATAGGTTAACGAACGGGCACTTCGAATATGCAGGTAACCTAGCGGCACTTGGACTGTCTAGGTTACCTAGCGGGCACTTGGACTATCTAGGTTAACTAGCGGGCACTTGGACTATCTAGGTCAACTAGTGGGCCCTTGTACTATATAGATTAACTAGCGGGACCTTGGATGATCTAGGTTAACTAGAGGGCACTTGGACTCTCTAGGTTAACTAGCGTGCACTTGGACTATCTAGGTTAACTAGCGGGCACTTGGATGATCAATGTTAACTAGCGGGCACTTGGATTATCTAGGTTAGCTAACGGGCACATGGACTAAGTACGTCCCCTAGTGGGCACTTGGACTTTCTAGGTAAACCAACGGGCACTAGGACTATCTAGGTTAACTAGCGGGCACTTGGACTATCTAGCATACCTAGCTGGCACTTGAGTATGAAGGTTCCCTAGCGGGCACTTGGATTATCTAGGTTACCCAGCGGGCACATGGACTATGTTGGTCAACTAGCGGGCCCGTGGACTATCTAGGTTAGCTAACTGGCACGTGGACTATGTAGGTTAACTAGCGGACACTTGCACGATCTAGGTTAACTAGGGGGCAATTGGACTGTGTAGGTTACCTAGCGGGAACTTGGACTATGTAGGTTAACTAGCGGACACTTGGACGATATAGGTTAACTAACGGGCACTTGGATTATCAAGGTTACCTAGCGGGCACTTGGACTATGTAGTTTCCCTAGCGGGCATTTGGACTATTTAGATAACCTAGCGGGCACTTAGACTTTGTTTGGTTTACCTAGCAGGCACGTGGACTATCTTGGTTACCTAGCTGGCACTTGAACTATCTACGTTGCCTAGCGGGTTCTTGGAGTATGTAGGTTACCTACCGGGCTGTTGGACTATCTAGGTTACCTAGCGGGCACTTGGACTATCTAGGTTAACTAACGGGCACTTGGACTATGTAGGTTCCCAAGCGGGCCCTTGGACTATTTAGGTTACCTATCGGGTAATTGGAGAATGTAGGTTAACTAGGGGGCACTAGGACTATGTAGGTTCCCTAGCGGGCCTTTAGACTATGTAAGTTCCCTAGCAGGCACTTGGATTATATGGGTTCCCTAGCTGACATTTGGACTATCTAGGTTACCTAACGGGCACTTGGAATATGTAGCTTCCCTAGCGGGCACTTGGATTATGTAGGTTCCCTATCAGGAACTTGGACTATTAAGGTTAAATAGCGGGCATTTGGACTATGTAGGTTACCTAGCGGGCACTTGGAATATGTAGGTTCCCTGTGTGGCACTTGGAGAATGTATGTTAACTAGGGGGCACTAGGACAATGTAGGTTACCTAGCGGGCCCTTGGACTATCTAGGTTACCTAGCAGGCACTTGGACTATGTAGGTTAACTAGCGGGCACTTGGACTATCTAGGTTACCTAGCGGGCACTTGGACTATGTACGTTCCCTAGCGGGCACTTGGACTATCTACGTTACCTAGCGGGTACTTGGACTATCTATGTTAACTAGCGGGCACTTGGACTATGTAGGTTCCCTATCGGGCACTTGGACAATCTAGGTTAACTAGCGAGCACTTGGACTATCCAGGATAACTAGCGGGCACTTGGACTATTAGGGTCCCTAGCGGGCATTTGTATTATATACGTTACCTAGCGGGCACTTGGACTATGTAGGTTAACGACCAGGCACTTGGACTATGTCGGTAACCTAGTGGTCACTTGAACTGTCTAGGTTACCCAGCGGGCACTTGGACTATGTAGGTTAACTAGTGGGCACTTGGACTAAGTAGGTTAACTAGCGGGCCCTTGGACTATGTAGGTTAACTAGCGGGCACTAGGAAGATCTAGGTTAACTAGCAGGTACTTGGACTATGTATGTTAACTAGCAGGCCCTTGGACTATGTAGATTAACTAGCGGCACTTGGACTACCTACGTTAACTAGTGGGCCCTTGGACTATGTAGATTCCCTAGCGGGCACTTGGACTATATATGTTCCAGAGCGGGCACTTGGACTATGTAGGTTCCCTAGCAGGCACTTGGACTATGTAGGTTCCAGTGCGGGCACTTGGACTATCTAGGTTCCCTAGCGGGCACTTGGACTCTGTAGGTTAACTAGCGGACACTTGGATGATCTAGGTTAACTAGCGGTTACTTGGACTATGTAGGTTAACTAGCGGGCCCTTGGACTATGTAGATTAACTAGCAGCACTTGGACTATCTACGCTAATTAGCGGGCCTTGGACTATGTAGATTCCCTAGCGGGCACTTGGATTATCTAGGTTCCCTAGCGGGCACTTGGACTACATATGTTCCCTAGCAGGCACTTGAACTATGTATGTTCCCTTCGGACACTTGAACTATGTAAGTTAACTACCGGGCACTTGGACTATGTATGTTAACTAGCGGGCCCTTGGACTACTTAGGTTAACTAGCGGACACTTGCACTATGTAGGTTACCTAGCGGGCACTTGGACTATCTAGGTTAACTAGCGAGGGCTTGGACTATGCAGGTTACCTAGCAGACACTTGCCCTATGTAGGTTACCTAGGGGGAACTTGGACTATGTAGGTTAACTGGAGGACACTTTGACGATCTAGGTTAACTACTGGGCCCTTGGACGATGTAGGTTAACTAGCCAGTAATTGGACGATCTAGGTTAACTAGCGGGCACTTGGACTATCTAGGTTACCTAGCGGGCACTTGGACTATGTAGGTTAACTAGCGGACACTTGCACGATCTAGGTTAACTAGCGGGCCCTTGCACTATGTAGGTTAACTAGCGGGCCCATGGATTATGTAGGTTTACTAGCAGGCACTTGGACTATCTAGGTTAACTAGCGGGCACTTGGACTATGTAGTTTCCCTAGCGGGCATTTGGACTATTTAGGTTACCAAGCGGGCACTTGGACTATGTAGGTTACCTAGCGAGCACTTTGACTATCTAGGTTACCTAGCAGGCACTTTGACTATCTAGGTTAACTAACGGGTACTTGGACTATGTAGGTTGCCTAGCGGGCACTTGGATTATGTATGTTCCCTTTCGGGCACTTGGACTATGTAGGTTAACTAGCGGGCACTTGGACTGTCTAGGTTACCTAGCGGGCACTTGGATTATCTAGGTTAACGAACGGCACATGGACTATGTAGGTTACCTATCCGCCACTTGGACTATCTAGGTTAGCTAACAGGAACTTGGACTATATAGGTTCCCTAGCGGGCACTTGTACCATCTAAGATACCTAATTGGCACTTGGACTATGTAGGTCAACTAGCGGTCCCTTGGACTATCTAGGTTAGCTAACGGGCACTTAGATTATGTAGGTTAACTAGCGGGCACTTGGATTATCTAGGTTACCTAGCGGGCACTTGGACTATGTAGTTTCCCTAGCGGGCATTTGGACTATATAGATAACCTAGCGGGCACTTAGACTTTGTAGGTTACCTAGCGGGCACTTGGACTATCTTGGTTACCTAGCTGGCACTTGAACTATCTACGTTGCCTAGCGGGTTCTTGGAGTATGTAGGTTACCTAGAGGGCTGTTGGACTATCTAGGTTACCTAGCGGGCACTTGGACTATCTAGGTTAACTAATGGGCACTTGGACTATGTAGGTTCCCAAGCGGGCCCTTGGACTATTTAGGTTACCTATCGGGTACTTGGAGAATGTAGGTTAACTAGGGGGCACTAGGACTATGTAGGTTCCCTAGCGGGCCTTTAGACTATGTAAGTTCCCTAGCGGGCACTTGGATTATATGGGTTCCCTAGTGGACATTTGGACTATCCAGGTTACCTAACGGGCACTTGGATTATGTAGCTTCCCTAGCGGGCACTTGGATTATGTAGGTTCCCTATCAGGCACTTGGACTATGTAGGTTAACTAGCGGGCATTTGGACTATGTAGGTTACCTAGCGGGCACTTGGAATATGTAGGTTCCCTGTGTGGCACTTGGAGAATGTATGTTAACTAGGGGGCACTAGGACAATGTAGGTTACCTAGCGGGCCCTTGGACTATCTAGGTTACCTAGCAGGCACTTGGACTATGTAGGTTAACTAGCGGGCACTTGGACTATCTAGGTTACCTAGCGGGCACTTGGACTATGTACGTTCCCTAGCGGACACTTGGATTATCTACGTTACCTAGCGGGTACTTGGACTATCTATGTTAACTAGCGGGCACTTGGACTATGTAGGTTCCCTATCGGGCACTCAGACAATCTAGGTTAACTAGCGAGCACTTGGACTATCCAGGATAACTAGCGGGCACTTGGACTATTAGGGTCCCTAGCGGGCATTTGTATTATATAGGTTACCTAGCGGACACTTGGACTATGTAGGTTAACGACCAGGCACTTGGACTATGTAGGTAACCTAGTGGTCACTTGAACTGTCTAGGTTACCCAGCGGACACTTGGACTATGTAGGTTAACTAGTGGGTACTTGTACTAAGTAGGTTAACTAGCGGGCCCTTGGACGATGTAGGTTAACTAGCGGGCCCTTGGACTATGTAGGTTAACTAGCGGGCCCTTGAACTATGTAGGTTAACTAGCGGGCACTAGGAAGATCTAGGTTAACTAGCGGGTACTTGGACTATGTATGTTAACTAGCAGGCCCTTGGACTATGTAGATTAACTAGCGGCACTTGGACTACCTACGTTAACTAGTGGGCCCTTGGACTATGTAGATTCCCTAGCGGGCACTTGGACTATATATGTTCCAGAGCCGGCACTTGGACTATGTAGGTTCCCTAGCAGGCACTTGGACTATGTAGGTTCCAGAGCGGGCACTTGGACTATCTAGGTTCCCTAGTGGGCACTTGGACTCTGTAGGTTAACTAGCGGACACTTGGATGATCTAGGTTAACTAGCGGGTACTTGGACTATGTAGGTTACCTAGCGGGCACTTGGAATATGTAGGTTCCCTGTGTGGCACTTGGAGAATGTATGTTAACTAGGGGGAACTAGGACAATGTAGGTTACCTAGCGGGCCCTTGGACTATCTAGGTTACCTAGCAGGCAATTGGACTATGTAGGTTAACTAGCGGGCACTTGGATGATCTAGGTTTACTAGCAGGCACTTGGACTATCTAGGTTAACTAGCAGGCACTTGGACTATCTAGGTTAACTAGCGGGCACTTGGACTATGTAATTTCCCTAGCGTGCATTTGGACTATTTAGGTTACCAAGCGGGCACTTGGACTATGTAGGTTACTTAGCGAGCACTTGGACTATCTAGGTTACCTAGCAGGCACTTTGACTATCTAGGTTAACTAACGGGCACTTGGACTATGTAGGTTGCCTAGCGGGCACTTGGATTATGTATGTTCCCTTTCGGGCACTTGGACTATGTAGGTTAACTAGCGGGCACTTGGACTGTCTAGGTTACCTAGTGGGGACTTGGATTATCTAGGTTAACGAACGGCACATGGACTATGTAGGTTACCTAGCCGCCACTTGGACTATCTAGGTTAGCTAACAGGAACTTGGACTATTTAGGTTCCCTAGCGGGCACTTGTACCATCTAAGATACCTAGTTGCCACTTGGACTATGTAGGTCAACTAGCGGTCCCTTGGACTATCTAGGTTAGCTAACGGGCACTTAGATTATGTAGGTTAACTAGTGGGCACTTGGAATATGTAGGTTAACTAGCGGGCCCATGGACTATGTAGGTTTACTAACAGGCGCTTGGACTATCTAGGTTCCCTAAAGGGCACATGGACCATCTAGGTTACCGAACGGGCACTTGGACCATCTAGGTTACCTAAAGGGCACTTGGACTATGTAGGCTAATTAGGGGGCCCTTGGACGATCTAGGTTACCTAGCGGGTACTTGAACTTTCTAGGTTAACTAGCGGGCACTTGCACTATCTAGGTTACCTAGCGGGCACTGGGACTATGTACGTTCGCTAGCAGGCACTTGGAATATCTAGGTTACGTAGCGGGCACTTGGTATATAGATTAACTAGCGGGCACTTGGACTATATAGGTTAACTAGTGGACACTTGCACGATCTAGGTTAACTTCGGGCCCTTGCACTATATAGGTAAGCTAGCGGGCCCATGGATTATGTAGGTTTACTAGCGGGCCCTTGGACTTTCTAGATTCCCTAAAGGGCACTTGGACTATCTAGGTTACCGAACGGGCACATGGACTATCTAGGTTACCTAGCGGGCACTTGGACTATGTAGGTTAATTAGGGGGCCCTTGGACGATCTAGGTTACCTAGCGGGTACTTGAACTATCTAGGTTAACTAGCGGGCACTTGCAGTATCTAGGTTACCTAGCGGGCACTTGGACTATGTACGTTCCCTAGCGGGCACTTGGATTTCTAGGTTAACGAACGGGCTCGTGGGCTATGTAGGTTGCCTAGCGGGCACTTGGACTATCTAGGTTAGGTAATGGGCACTTGGACTATCTAGGTTACCTAGCGGGAACTTGGACAATGTAAGTTACCTAGCGGGCACTTGGACTATCTAGGTTACCTAACGGGCACTTTGACTATATAGGATACCTAGCGGGCACTTGGACTATGTAGGTTAACTAGCGAGCACTTGGATTCTAGGTTACCTAGCGGGAACTTGGACAATGTAAGTTACCTAGCGGGCACTTGGACCATCTAGGTTAAAGAACGGGTACTTGGACTATGTAGGAAACGTAGCGGGCACTTGGACCGTCTAGGTTACCTAGCGGGCACTTGGACTATCTAGGTTACCGAACGGGCACTTGGACTATGTAGGTTACCTAGTGGGCACTTGGACTATGTAGGATCCCTATCGGACATTTGGACTACTTAGGTTATCTAGCGGGCACTTGTACCATCTAGGTTAACGAGCTGGCACTTGGACTATCTAGGTCAACTAGTGGGCCCTTGTACTATGTAGGTTAACTAGCGAGCACTTGGACTATCTAGGTTAACTAGCGGACCTTGGACTATGTAGGTTAACTAGCGGGCCCTTGGACTATGTAGGTTAACTAGCGGGCACTTGGACAATCTAGGTTAACTAGAGGGCACTTGGACTATCTAGGTTAACTAGCGTTCACTTGGACTATCTAGGTTAACTAGCGGGCACTTGGATGATCAATGTTAACTAGCGGGCACTTGGACTATCTAGGTTAGCTAACGGGCACATGGACTAAGTACGTCCCCTAGTGGGCACTTGGACTATCTAGGTAAACTAATGGGCACTAGGACTATCTAGGTTAACTAGCGAGCACTTGGATTATCTAGGTTACCCAGCGGGCACTTGGACTATGTAGGTCAACTAGCGGGCTCTTGGACTATCTAGGATAGCTAACTGGCACGTGGACTATTTAGGTTAACTAGCGGGCTCTTGCACTATGTAGGTTAACTAGCGGGCCCATTGACTATGTAGGTTAACTAGTGGACACTTGCACGATCTAGGTTAACTACGGGGCAATTGGACTGTGTAGGTTACCTAGCGGGAACTTGGATTATGTAGGTTAACTAGCGGACACTTGGACGATATAGGTTAACTAGCGGGCACTTGGATTATCTAGGTTAGCTAGCGGGCTCTAGCACTATGTAGATTAACTAGCGGGCCCATTGACTATGTAGGTTAACTAGCGGGCACTTGGACGATCTAGGTTAACTTGCGGGCACTTGGATGATATAGGTTAACTAGCGGGCACTTGGATTATCTAGGTTACCTAGCGGGCACTTGGATTATGTAGGTTCCCTAGCGGACATTTGGACTATATAGATAACCTAGCGGGCACTTAGACTTTGTAGGTTACCTAGCGGGCACTTGGACGATATAAGTTACCTAGGTGGCACTTGAACTATCTACGTTGCCTAGCGGGTTCTTGGAGTATGTAGGTTACCTAGCGGGCTGTTGGACTATCTAGGTTACCTAGCAGGCATTGGACTATCTAGGTTAACTAACGGGCACTTGGACTATGTAGGCTACCTAGCGGGCACTTGGACTATATAAGTTACCTAGCTGGCACTTGAACTATCTACGTTGCCTAGCGGGTTCTTGGAGTATGTAGGTTACCTAGCGGGCTGTTGGACTATCTAGGTTACCTAGCAGGCATTGGACTATCTAGGTTAACTAGCGAGCACTTGGACTATCTAGGATAACTAGTGGGCACTTGGACTGTTAGGGTCCCTAGTGGGCATTTGGACTATGTAGGTTAACGAACAGGCACTTGGACTATGTAGGTAACCTCGTGGTCTCTTGAACTGTCTAGGTTACCTAGCGGGCACTTGGACTATGTAGGTTAACTAGCGGGCACTTGGACTATCTAGGTTAACTAGCGGGCCTTTGGACGATGTATGTTAACTAGCGGGCGCTTGGACTATGTAGATTAACTAGCGGGCCCTTGGACTATGTAGGTAAACTAGCGTGCACTTGGACGATGAAGGTAAACTAGCGGGTACTTGAACTATGTAGGTTAACTAGCGGGCCTTTGTACTATGTAGATTAACTAGTGGTACTTGGACTATCTACGTTAACTAGCGGGCCATTGGACTATGAAGATTCCCTAGCGGGCACTTGGACTATGTATGTTCCAGAGCGGGCACTTCGACTATGTAGGTTCCCTAGCAGGCACTTGGACTGTGTAGGTCCCAGAGCGGGCACTTGGACTATCTAGGTTCCCTAGCGGGCACTTGGACGATCTAGGTTAACTAGTGGGCCCTTGGACTATGTAGGTTAACTAGCCAGTACTTGGACGATCTAGGTTAACTAGCGGGCACTTGGACGTTCTAGGTTGACTAATGGGCACTTGGACTATCAAAGATAACAAGCGAGCCCTTGGACTATGTAGGTTAACTAGCGGGCCCTTGGACTGTCTAGGTTACCTCGCGGGCACATGGACTATCTATGTTAACGAACGGGCACTTGGACTATATATGTTCCAGAGTGGGCACTTCGACTATGTAGGTTCCCTAGCAGGCACTTGGACTATGTAGGTTACCTAGCTGGCACTTGGACTATGTAGGTAAACTTGCGGGCCCTTGGACAATCTAGGTTAGCTAACGGGCACTTACATTATGTAGGTTAACTAGCGAGCATTTGGAATATGTACGTTAAGTAGCGGACACTTGCACTATGAAGGTTAACTAGTGGGCCCATGGACTATGTAGGTTTACTAGCGGGCCCTTGGACTTTCTAAATTCCCTAAAGGGCACTTGGACTATCTAGGTTACCGAACGGACACATGGACTATCTAGGTTACCCAGCGGGCACTTGGACTATGTAGGTTAATTAGGGGGCCCTTGGATGATCTAGGTTACCTAGCGGGTACTTGAACTATCTAGGTTAACTAGAGGGCACTTGCAGTATCTAGGTTACCTAGCAGGCACTTGGACTATGTACGTTCCCTAGCGGGCACTTGGGCTATCTATGTTAACTAGCGGGCACTTGGACTATCTAGGTTAACTAGCATGCACTTGGACTATGTAGGTCTCTTAGTGGGCACTTGGACTATCTAGGTTGCCTAGTGGGCACTTGGACGATATAGGTTAACTAGCGTGCCCTTGGAATATCTAGGTTATGTAGCGGGGACTTGGTATATAGGTTAACGAACGGGCACTTGGACTATGTAGATTAACTAGAGGACATATGGACTATCTAGGTTGACTAGTGGGTCCTTGGACTATGTAGGTTAACTAGCGGGCACTTGGACAATCTAGGTTAACTAGCGGGCACTTGGATGATCTAGGTTAACTAGCGGGCACTTGGACTATCAAAGTTAACAATTGAGCCCTTGGAATATGTAGGTTAACTAGCAGGCCCTTGGACTATCTGGGTTACCTAGCGGGCACTTGGACTATATAGGTTACCTAGCGGGCACTTGGACTATGTAGGTTACCTAGTGGGCACTTGGACTATCTAGGTTAACGAACGGGCACTTGGAATATGCAGGTAACCTAGCGGACACTTGGACTGTCTAGGTTACCTAACGGGCACTTGGACTTCTAGGTTAACGAACAGGCTCTTGGGCTATGTAGGTTGCCTAGCGGGCACTTGGACTATCTAGGTTAGGTAACGGGCACTTGGACTATCTAGGTTACCTAGCGGGAACTTGGACAATGTAAGTTACCTAGCGGTCTCTTGGACTATCTAGGTTACCTAACGGGCACTTTGACTATCTATGTTACATAGCGGGCACTTGGACTATGTAGGTTAACTAGCGAGCACTTGGATTCTAGGTTTCCTAGCGGGCACTTGGACTATCTAGGTTACCTAGCGGGCCATTTGACTATGTAGGTTTCCTAGCGGGCACTTGGACTATCTAGGTTAACGAACGGGTACTTGGACTATGTAGGTAACCTAGCAGGCACTAGGACAGTCTAGGTTACCTAGCAGGCACTTGGACTATCTAGGTTAACGAACGGGCACTTTGACTATGTAAGTTACCCAGCGGCCACTTGGACTATGTAGGATCCCTATCGGACATTTGGACTACTTAGGTTACCTAGCGGGCACTTGTACCATCTAGGTTAACTAACGGGCACTTGGACTATCTAGCTCAACTAGTGGGCCCTTGTACTATGTAGGTTAACTAGCGAGCACTTGGACTATCTAAGCTAACTAGCGGACCTTGGACTATGTAGGTTAACTAGAGGGCCCTTGGACTATGTTGGTTAACTAGCGGGCACTTGAACGATCTAGGTTAACTAGAGGGAACTTGGACTATCTAGGTTAACTAGCGGGCACTTGGATGATCAATGTTAACTAGCGGGCAATTGGACTATCTAGGTTAGCTAACGGGCACATGGACTAAGTACGTCCCCTAGTGGGCACTTGGACTATCTAGGTAAACTAACAGTCACTAGGACTATATAGGTTAACTAGCGGGCACTTGGATTATCTAGGTTACCCAGCGGGCACATGGACTATGTAGGTCAACTAGCGGGCCCTTGGACTATCTAGGTTAGCTAACTGGCACGTGGACTATGTAGGTTAACTAGCGGACACTTGGACTATGTAGGTTAAATAGCGGGCTCTTGCACTATGTAGGTTAACTAGCAGGCCCTTGGACTATGTAGGTTAACCAGCGGGCACTTAGACCATCTAGGTTAACTAGTGGGCACTTGGAGGATATAGGTTAACTAGCGGACACTTGGATTAGCTAGGTTACCTAGCGGGCACTTGAACCATGTAGGTTAACTATTTGGCCCTTGGACTATCTAGGTTAGCTAACGGGCACTTGGACTATGTAGGTTAATTAGCGTGCACTTGGACTATGTAGGTGCCCTAGCGGGCATTTGGACTATATAGATTATCTAGCGGGCACTTGGACTTTGTAGGTTACCTAGCGGGCACTTGGAGTATCTAGGTTCCCTAGCGGGCACTTGGACTACATAGGTTCCCTAAAGGGCACTTGCACTATGCAGGTTCCCTAGCAGGCACTCTGACTATGAAGGTTCTCTAGCGGGCACTTGGACTATGTAGGTTCCATAGCAGGCCCTTTGACTATGTAAGTTCTCTAACGGGCACTTGGACTATGTATGTTAGCTAACGGGCACTTGGACTATGTAGGTTACCTAGCGGGCACTTGGACTATCTAGGTTACGTAGCGGGCACTTGGACTATGTAGGTGAACTAGAGGACATTAGGACGATCTAGGTTAACTAGTGGGCCCTTGGACTATGTAGGTTAACTAGCGGGCACTTGGACTATCTAGGTTAACTAGCCGGCACTTGGGCTATCAAGGTTAACTAGCGAGCCCTTGGACTATGTAGGTTAACTAGCGGGCCCTTGGACTTGTAGCTTACCTAGCGGGCACTTGGACTAAGTAAGTTAGCTAGCCGGCACTTGGACTATCTTGGTTAGCGAACGGGGACTTGGATTATGTAGGTGACCTACCAGGCACTTGTACTGTCTAGGTTACCTAGTGGGCACTTGGACTATCTAGGTTAACGAACGGGCACTTGGACTATGTATGTTACCTAGCGTGCTCTTGGACTATGTATGTTAGCTAACGGGCACTTGGACTATCTAGGTTACCTAGCGGGCACTTGGAATATGTAGGTTACCTAGCGGGCACTTGGACTATCTAGGTTACCTAACGGGCACTTCGACTATCTAGGTTACGTAGCGGGCACTTGGACTATGTAGGTTACCCACAGGACATTTGGATGATCTAGGTTAACTAGTGGGCCCTTGGACTATGTAGGTTACCTAGCAGGCACTTGCACTATCTAGGTTAGCGAACGGGGACTTGGACTATGTAGTTGACCTAGCAGGCACTTGGACTGTCTAAGTTACCTAGCGGGCACTTGGACTATCTAGGTTAACGAACGGGCACTTGGACTATGTAGGTTACCTAGCGGGCACTTGGACTATGTATGTTAGCTAACGGGAATTTGGACTATCTAGGCTACCTAGCGGTCACTTGGACTATGTAGGTTACCTAGCGGGCACTTGGACTATCTAGGTTGCCTAACGGGCACTAGGACTATGCAGGTAACCTAGCCGACACTTGGAGTATCTTGGTTAGCGAACGGGGACTTGGATTATGTAGGTGACCTACCAGGCATTTGTACTGTCTAGGTTACCTAGCGGGCACTTGGACTATCTAGGTTAACGAACGGGCACTTGGACTATGTAGGTTACCTAGCGTGCTCTTGGACTACGTATGTTAGCTAACGGGCACTTGGACGATGCAGGTTCCCTAGCGGGCACTTTGACTATGTAGGTTCCCTTGCGGGCACTTGGACTATGTGGGTACCCTAGTGGGCATTTGGACTATCTAGGCTTCCTAACGGGCATTTGGACTATGTAGGTTCCCTAGCGGGCACTTGGATTATGTAGATTCCCGTCTTGCACTTGGACTATGTAGGTTACCTAGCGGGCACTTGGACTATGTAGGTTAACTAGCGGGCCCTTGCACTATGTAGGTTAACTAGCAGGCCCTTGGACTATGTAGGTTAACCAGCGGGCACTTAGACCATCTAGGTTAACTAGTGGGCACTTGGAGGATATAGGTTAACTAGCGGACACTTGAATTAGCTAGGTTACCTAGCGGGCACTTGAACCATGTAGGTTAACTATTTGGCCCTTGGACTATCTAGGTTAGCTTACGGGCACTTGGACTATGCAGGTTAATTAGCGTGCACTTGGACTATGTAGGTGCCCTAGCGGGCATTTGGACTATATAGATTATCTAGCGGGCACTTGGACTTTGTAGGTTACCTAGCGGGCACTTGGAGTATCTAGGTTCCCTAGCGGGCACTTGGACTACATAGGTTCCCTAAAGGGCACTTGCACTATACAGGTTCCCTAGCAGGCACTCTGACTATGAATGTTCTCTAGCGGGCACTTGGACTATGTAGGTTCCATAGCAGGCCCTTTGACTATGTAAGTTCTCTAACGGGCACTTGGACTATGTAGGTTACCTAGCGGGCACTTGGACTATCTAGGTTACGTAGCGGGCACTTGTACTATGTAGGTGAACTAGAGGACATTAGGACGATCTAGGTTAACTAGTGGGCCCTTGGACTATGTAGGTTAACTAGCGGGCACTTGGACTATCTAGGTTAACTAGCCGGCACTTGGGCTATCAAGGTTAACTAGCGAGCCCTTGGACTATGTAGGTTAACTAGCGGGCCCTTGGACTTGTAGCTTACCTAGCGGGCACTTGGACTAAGTAAGTTACCTAGCCGGCACTTGGACTATCTTGGTTAGCGAACGGGGACTTGGATTATGTAGGTGACCTACCAGGCACTTGTACTGTCTAGGTTACCTAGCGGGCACTTGGACTATCTAGGTTAACGAACGGGCACTTGGACTATGTAGGTTACCTAGCGTGCTCTTGGACTATGTATGTTAGCTAACGGGCACTTGGACTATCTAGGTTACCTAGCGGGCACTTGGAATATGTAGGTTACCTAGCGGGCACTTGG
The DNA here is from genome assembly GCF_050624435.1 of Tenrec ecaudatus. Classification (NCBI taxonomy): domain Eukaryota; kingdom Metazoa; phylum Chordata; class Mammalia; order Afrosoricida; family Tenrecidae; genus Tenrec; species Tenrec ecaudatus. The sequence goes on from NW_027459268.1 coordinate 69,253, forward strand.
ACTATCTAGGTTACCTAACGGGCACTTCGACTATCTAGGTTACGTAGCGGGCACTTGGACTATGTAGGTTACCCACAGGACATTTGGATGATCTAGGTTAACTAGTGGGCCCTTGGACTATGTAGGTTACCTAGCAGGCACTTGCACTATCTAGGTTAGCGAACGGGGACTTGGACTATGTCGTTGACCTAGCAGGCACTTGGACTGTCTAAGTTACCTAGCGGGCACTTGGACTATCTAGGTTAACGAACGGGCACTTGGACTATGTAGGTTACCTAGCGGGCACTTGGACTATGTATGTTAGCTAACGGGAATTTGGACTATCTAGGCTACCTAGCGGTCACTTGGACTATGTAGGTTACCTAGCGTGCACTTGGACTATCTAGGTTGCCTAACGGGCACTAGGACTATGCAGGTAACCTAGCAAGCACTTGGACGTACTGGGTTAACGAGCGGGCCCTTAGACTATGTAGGTTACCTAGCGGGCACTTGGACTATCTAGGTTAGCTAACAGGAACTTGGTCTATCTAGGTTACCTAGCAGGCACTTTGACTATGTAAGTTACCTAGCGGCACTTGGACTATATAGGTTACCTAACGGGCACTTTGACTATCTAGGTTACCTAGCGGGCACTTGGACTATGTAGGTTACCTAGCGGGCACTTGGACTATCTAGGTTACCTAAAGGGCTCTTTGACTATCTAGGTTATCTAGCGGGTACTTGGACTATCTAGGTTAACTAGCGGGCACTTGGACGATCTAGGTTCACTAACGGGCACTTGTACTATGTAAATTCCCTAGCGGACACTTGGATTATGTAGGTTTCCTATCAGGCACTTGGACTATGTAGGTTACTAGCGGGCATTTGGACTTTGTAGGTTACCTAACGGGCACTTGGACTATGAGGGTTCCGTATCGGGTACTTGGACAATGTTGGTTAACTAGCGGGCACTAGGACTATGTACGTTACCTAGCGGGCACTTGGACTATCTAGGTTAGGTAACGGGCACTTGGACTATCTAGGTTACCTAGTGGGAACTTGGACTATGTAGGTTACCTAGCGGGCATTTTGACTATCTTGGTTATTTAGTGGGCACTTGGACTATATAGGTTAACTAGCGGACACTTGGACGAACTAGGTTAACGAGCGGGCCCTTGGACTATGTAGGTTACCTAGCGGGCACTTGGACTATCTAGGTTAGCTAACAGGAACTTGGACTATCTACGTTACCTAGTGGTCACTTTGACTATTTAGGTCACCTAGCCGGCACGTGGATTATCTAGGTTAGCTAACGGGCACTTGGACTACCTAGGTTACCTAGCGGGCACTTAGACTATGTAGGTTACCTAGCAGGCACTTGGACTATCTAGGTTACCTAACGGGCACTTGGACTATGCAGGTAACCTAGCGGGCACTTGGACTGTCTAGGTTACCTAGCGGGAACTTGGACTATGTAGGTAACCTAGCGGGCACTTTTACTATCTAGGTTACTTAACGGGCACTTGGACGATCTAGGTTAACTAGCGGGCACTTCACGATATAGGTTAACTAGCGGACACTTGGATTAGCTAGGTTACCTAGCGGGCACTTTAACCATGTAGGTTAACTATTTGGCCCTTGGACTATCTAGGTTAGCTAAGGGCACTTGGACTATGTAGGTTAATTAGCGTGCACTTGGACTATGTAGGTGCCCTAGCGGGCATTTGGAGTATATAGATTACCTAGCGGGCACTTGGACTTTGTAGGTTACCTAGCGGGCACTTGGACTATCTGGGTTACCTAGCGGGCACTTTGACTATCTAGGTTCCTTAGCGGGCACTTGGACTACATAGGTTCCCTAAAGGGCACTTGGACTATGTAGGTTCCCTAGCAGGCACTCAGACTATGAAGGTTGCCTGGTGGGCACTTGGACTATGTAGGTTCCATAGCAGGCCCTTTGACTATGTAATTTCTCTAACGGGCACTTGGACTATGTAGGTGCCCTAGCGGGCATTTGGACTATATAGGTTATCTAGCGGGCACTTGGACTTTGTAGGTTACCTAGCGGGCACTTGGAGTATCTAGGTTCCCTAGCGGGCACTTGGACTACATAGGTTTCCTAAAGGGCACTTGCACTATGCAGGTTCCCTAGCAGGCACTCTGACTATGAAGGTTCTCTAGCGGGCACTTGGACTATGTAGGTTCCATAGCAGGCCCTTTGACTATGTAAGTTCTCTAACGGGCACTTGGACTATGTATGTTAGCTAACGGGCACTTGGACTATGTAGGTTACCTAGCGGGCACTTGGACTATCTAGGTTACGTAGCAGGCACTTGGACTATGTAGGTGAACTAGAGGACATTAGGACGATCTAGGTTAACTAGTGGGCCCTTGGACTATGTAGGTTAACTAGCGGGCACTTGGACTATCTAGGTTAACTAGCCGGCACTTGGGCTATCAAGGTTAACTAGCGAGCCCTTGGATTATGTAGGTTAACTAGCGGGCCCTTGGACTTGTAGCTTACCTAGCGGGCACTTGGACTAAGTAAGTTACCTAGCCGGCACTTGGACTACCTTGGTTAGCGAACGGGGACTTGGATTATGTAGGTGACCTACCAGGCACTTGTACTGTCTAGGTTACCTAGCGGGCACTTGGACTATCTAGGTTAACGAACGGGCACTTGGACTATGTAGGTTACCTAGCGTGCTCTTGGACTATGTATGTTAGCTAACGGGCACTTGGACTATCTAGGTTACCTAGCGGGCACTTGGAATATGTAGGTTACCTAGCGGGCACTTGGACTATCTAGGTTACCTAACGGGCACTTCGACTATCTAGGTTACGTAGCGGGCACTTGGACTATGTAGGTGAACTAGAGGACATTAGGACGATCTAGGTTAACTAGTGGACCCTTGGACTATGTAGGTTACCTAGCAGACACTTGCACTATCTAGGTTAGCGAACGGGGACTTGGACAATGTAGTTGACCTAGCAGGCACTTGGACTGTCTAAGTTACCTAGCGGGCACTTGGACTATCTAGGTTAACGAACGGGCACTTGGACTATGTAGGTTACCTAGCGGGCACTTGGACTATGTATGTTAGCTAACGGGAATTTGGACTATCTAGGCTACCTAGCGGTCACTTGGACTATGTAGGTTACCTAGCGGGCACTTGGACTATCTAGGTTGCCTAACGGGCACTAGGACTATGCAGTTAACCTAGCCGGCACTTGGAGTATCTTGGTTAGCGAACGGGGACTTGGATTATGTAGGTGACCTACCAGGCACTTGTACTGTCTAGGTTACCTAGTGGGCACTTGGACTATCTAGGTTAACGAACGGGCACTTGGACTATGTAGGTTACCTAGCGTTCTCTTGGACTATGTATGTTAGCTAACGGGCACTTGGACTATCTAGGTTACCTAGCGGGCACTTGGAATATGTAGGTTACCTAGCGGGCACTTGGACTATCTAGGTTACCTAACGGGCACTTCGACTATCTAGGTTACGTAGCGGGCACTTGGACTATGTAGGTTACCCACAGGATATTTGGATGATCTAGGTTAACTAGTGGGTCCTTGGACTATGTAGGTTACCTAGCAGTCATTGCACTATCTAGGTTAGCGAACGGGGACTTGGACTATGTAGTTGACCTAGCAGGCACTTGGACTGTCTAAGTTACCTAGCGGGCACTTGGACTATCTAGGTTAACGAACGGGCACTTGGACTATGTAGGTTACCTAGCGTTCTCTTGGACTATGTATGTTAGCTAACGGGCACTTGGACTATCTAGGTTACCTAGCGGGCACTTGGAATATGTAGGTTACCTAGCGGGCACTTGGACTATCTAGGTTACCTAGCGGGCACTTGGACTATCTAGGTTACCTAGCGGACACTTGGACTATATAGGTTAACTAGCTGGCCCTTGGACTATCTAGGTTACCTAGCGGGCACTTGGACTATGTAGGTTAACTAGCGGGCACATGGACTATCTAGGTTACCTAGCGGGCACTTGGACTGTGTACGTTCCCTGACGGGCACTTGGACTATGTAGGTTCCCCAGCGGGCACTTGGACTATCTAGGTTAGGTAACGGGCACATGGACTATGTAAATTCCCTAGCGGGCACTTGGATTATGTAGGTTCCCTATCAAGCACTTGGACTATGTAGGTTACTAGCGGGCATTTGGACTATGTAGGTTACCTAACGGACACTTGGACTATGAGGGTTCCGTATCGGGCACTTGGACAATGTTGGTTAACTAGCAGGCACTAGGACTATCTAGGTTAGGTAACGGGCACTTGGACTATCTAGGTTACCTAGTGGGAACTTGGACTATGTAGTTTACCTAGCGGGCACTTTGACTATCTTGTTATTTAGTGGGCACTTGGACTATATAGGTTAACTAGCGGACACTTGGACGAACTAGGTTAACGAGCGGGCCCTTGTACTATGTAGGTTACCTAGCGGGCACTAGGACTATCTAGGTTAGCTAACAGGAACATGGACTACCTAGGTTACCTAGCGGGCACTTAGACTATGTAGGTTACCTAGCGGGCACTTGGACTGTCTAGGTTACCTAGCGGGCACATGGATTTCTAGGTTAACGAACGGGCACTTGGACTATGTAGGTTGCCTAGCGGGCACTTGGCCGATCTATGTTAGGTAACGGGCACTAGGAGTACTAGGTTACCTAGCGGCAACTTGGACTATATAGGTAACCTAGCGGGCACTTGGATTATCTAGGTCACTTAACGGGCACTTGGACGATCTACGTTAACTAGCGGGCACTTCACGATATGGGTTAACTAGCGGACACTTGGATTAGCTAGGTTACCTAGCGGGCACTTGAACCATGTAGGTTAACTATTTGGACCTTGGACTATCTAGGTTAGCTAACGGGCACTTGGACTATGTAGGTTAATTAGCGTACACTTGGACTATGTAGGTGCCCTAGCGGGCATTTGGACTATATAGATTACCTAGCGGGCACTTGGACTTTGTAGGTTACCTAGCGGGCACTTGGACTATCTGGGTTACCTAGCGGGCACTTGGACTATCTCGGTTCCTTAGCGGGCACTTGGACTACATAGGTTCCCTAAAGGGCACTTGGACTATGTAGGTTCCATAGCAGGCCCTTTGATTATGTAAGTTCTCTAACGGGCACTTGGACTATGTGGGTTCCCTAGCGGGCCTTTGGACTATCTAGGTTACCTAACGGGCACTTGGACTATGTAGGTTCCCTAGCGGGCACTTGGATTATGTACGTTACTAGGGGGCATTTGGACTATGCAGGTTACCTAGCGGATACTTGAACTATGTAGGTTCCCGATCAGGGACTTGGACAATGTAGGTTAACTAGCGGGCACTAGGACTATGTAGGTTAATTAGTGGGTCCTTGTACTATGTAGGTTAACTAGTGGGCACTTGGACTATCTAGGTTAACTAGCGGGCCCTTGGACTATGTAGGTTAACTAGCGGGCACTTTGACGATCTAGGTTAGCAAATGGGCACTTGGAATATGTAGGTTACCTAGCGGGCACTTGGACTGTCTAGGTTACCTAGCGGGCACTTGGACTATCTAGGTTAACGAACGGGCACTTGGACTATGTGGTTACCTAGCGGGCACTTGGACTATCTCTGTTAGCTAACGGGCACTTGGACTATCTAAGTTACCTAGCGGGCACTTGGACTATGTAGGTTAGCTAACAGGAACTTGGACAATCTAGGTTAACTAGCGGGCACATGGACGATGCAGGTTTCCTAGGGGGCACTTTGACTATGTAGGTTCCCTAGTGGGCACTTGACTATGTGGGTTCCCGTCTTGCACTTGGACTATGTAGGTTACCTAGCGGGACATGGACTATGTAGGTTAACTAGCGGGCCCTTGCACTATGTAGGTTAACTAGCGGTCCGTTGGACTATGTAGGTTAACCAGCGGGCACTTGGATTATGTAGGTTCCCGTCTAGCACTTGGACTATGTAGGTTACCTAGCGGGACTTGGACTATGTAGGTTTACTAGCGGGCCCTTGCACTATGTAGTTTAACTAGCGGGCCGTTGGACTATGTAGGTTAACCAGCGGGCACCTAGACCATCTAGGTTAACTAGCGGACACTTGGATTAGCTAGGTTACCTAGCGGGCACTTGAACCATGTAAGTTAACTATTTGGCCCTTGGACTATCTAGGTTAGCTAACGGGCACTTGGACTATGTAGGTTAATTAGTGTGCACTTGGACTCTTTAGGTGCCCTAGCAGGCACTCTGACTATGAAGGTTCTCTAGCGGGCACTTGGACTATGTAGGTTCCATAGCAGGCCCTTTGACTATGTAAGTTCTCTAACGGGCACTTGGACAATGTATGTTAGCTAACTGGCACTTGGACTATGTAGGTTACCTAGCGGGCACTTGGACTATCTAGGTTACGTAGCGGGCACTTGGACTATGTAGGTGAACTAGAGGACATTAGGACGATCTAGGTTACCTAGTGGGCCCTTGGACTATGTAGGTTAACTAGCGGGCACTTGGACTATCTAGGTTAACTAGCCGGCACTTGGACTATCAAGGTTAACTAGCGAGCCCTTGGACTATGTAGGTTAACTAGCGGGCCCTTGGACTTGTAGCTTACCTAGCGGGCACTTGGACTAAGTAGGTTACCTAGCCGGCACTTGGCCTATCTAGGTTAGCGAACGGGGACGTGGACTATGTAGGTGACCTACCAGGCACTTGTACTGTCTAGGTTACCTAGCGGGCACTTGGACTATCTAGGTTAACGAACGGGCACTTGGACTATGTAGGTTACCTAGCGTGCTCTTGGACTATGTATGTTAGCTAACGGGCACTTGGACTATCTAGGTTACCTAGCGGGCACTTGGAATATGTAGGTTACCTAGCGGGCACATGGACTATCTAGGTTACCTAACGGGCACTTCGACTATCTAGGTTACGTAGCGGGCACTTGGACTATGTAGGTTACCTACAGGACATTTGGATGATCTAGGTTAACTAGTGGGCCCTTGGACTATGTTGGTTACCTAGCAGGCATTTGCACTATCTAGGTTAGCGAACGGGGACTTGGACTATGTAGTTGACCTAGCAGGCACTTGGACTGTCTAAGTTACCTAGCGGGCACTGGGACTATCTAGGTTAACTAACGGACACTTGGACTATGTAGGTTACCTAGCGCGCACTTTGACTATGTATGTTAGCTAACGGGAACGTGGACTATCTAGGCTACCTTGCGGTCACTTGGACTATGTAGGTTACCTAGCGGGCACTTGGACTATCTAGGTTACTTTACGGGCACTAGAACTATGCAGGTAACCTAGCAGGCACTTGGATGAACTAGGTTAACGAGCGGGCCCTTAGACTATGTAGGTTACCTAGTGGGAACTTGGACTATCTAGGTTAGCTAACAGGAACTTGGTCTATCTAGGTTACCTAGCAGGCACTTTGACAATGTAAGTTACCTAGCGGCACTTGGACTATCTAGGTTACCTAGCGGGCACTTGGACTATGTAGGTTACCTAGCGGGCACTTGGACTATCTAGGTTACCTAACGGGCACTTTGACTATCTAGGTTACATAGGGGGCACTTGGACTATCTAGGTTAGCTAAAAGGAACTTGGACTATCTAGGTTACCTAGCGGGCACTAGGACTATGTAGGTTACCTAACGGGCACTTGGACTATGTAGGTTAACTAGCGGACACTTGGAAGATCTAGGTTAACTAGCCGGCACTTGGAATAATAGGTTAACTAGGGGGCCCTTGGACTATATAGGTTAACTAGCGGGCACTTGGACGATCTAGTTTAACTACCTGGCAATTGGACAATCTAGTTTAAGTAGCGGGTACTTGGGCTATCTAGGTTAATTAGCGGGCACTTGGACGATGCAGGTTCCCTAGTGGGCACTTTCACTATGTGGGTTCCATAGCGGACATTTGGACTATCTAGGTTACCTAACGGGCACTTGGAGTATGTAGGTTCCCTAGCGGGCACTTGGAGTATGTAGGTTCCCTAGCGGGCACTTGGATTATGTAGGTTCCCTATCGGGCACTTGGACTATGTAGGTTACTAACGGGCATTTGGACTATGTAGGTTACTAGCGGGCATTTGGACTATGTAGGTTACCTAACGGGCACTTGGACTATGTACCTTCGCAATCGGGCACTTGGACAATGTTGGTTAACTAACGCGCACTAGGACTATGTAGGTTACCTAGCGGGCACTTGGACGATCAAGGTTACCTAGCGGGCACTTGGACTATATAGGTTAACTAGCGAGCCCTTGGAATATCTAGGTTACCTAGCGGGCACTTGGACTATGTAGGTTACCTAGCGTGCTCTTGGACTATGTATGTTAGCTAACGGGCACTTGGACTATCTAGGTTACCTAGCGGGCACTTGTAATATGTAGGTTCCCTAGCGGGCACTTGGGCTATCTAGGTTACCTAACGGGCACTTCGACTATCTAGGTTACGTAGCGGGCACTTGGACTATGTAGGTTACCAACAGGACATTTGGATGATCTAGGTTAACTAGTGGGCCCTTGGACTATGTAGGTTACCTAGCAGGCACTTGCACTATCTAGGTTAGCGAACGGGAACTTGGACTATGTAGTTGACCTAGCAGGCACTTGGACTGTCTAAGTTACCTAGCGGGCACTGGGACTATCTAGGTTAACTAACGGACACTTGGACTATGTAGGTTACCTAGCGGGCACTTGGACTATGTATGTTAGCTAACGGGAACGTGGACTATCTAGGCTACCTTGCGGTCACTTGGACTATGTAGGTTACCTAGCGGGCACTTGGACTATCTAGGTTACTTAACGGGCACTAGAACTATGCAGGTAACCTAGCAGGCACTTGGACGAACTAGGTTAACGAGCGGGCCCTTAGACTATGTAGGTTACCTAGCGGGAACTTGGACTATCTAGGTTAGCTAACAGGAACTTGGTCTATCTAGGTTACCTAGCAGGCACTTTGACAATGTAAGTTACCTAGCGGCACTTGGACTATCTAGGTTACCTAGCGGGCACTTGGACTATGTAAGTTACCTAGCGGGCTCTTGGACTATCTAGGTTACCTAACGGGCACTTTGACTATCTAGGTTACCTAGGGGCCACTTGGACTATGTAGGTTCCCTAACGGGCACTTGGACTATGTAGGTTAACTAGCGGACACTTGGACGATCTAGGTTAACTAGCCGGCACTTGGAATATCTAGGTTAACTAGGGGGCCCTTGGACTATGTAGGTTAACTAGCGGACACTTGGACGATCTAGGTTAACTAGCCGGCACTTGGAATATCTAGGTTAACTAGGGGGCCCTTGGACTATGTAGGTTAACTAGCGGGCACTTGGACGATCTAGGTTAACTACCTGGCAATTGGACAATCTAGTTTAAGTAGCGGGTACTTGGACTATCTAAGTTAATTAGCGGGCACTTGGACGATGCAGGTTCCCTAGTGGGCACTTTCACTATGTGGGTTCCATAGCGGACATTTGGACTATCTAGGTTCCCTAACGGGCACTTGGACTATGTAGGTTAACTAGCAGACACTTGGACGATCTAGGTTAACTAGCCGGCACTTGGAATATCTAGGTTAACTAGGGGGCCCTTGGACTATGTATGTGAACTAGCGGGCACTTGGACGATCTAGGTTACTTAACGGGCACTTGGACGATCTAGGTTAACTAGCGGGTACTTGGACTATCTAGGTTAATTAGCGGGCACTTGGACGATGCAGGTTCCCTAGTGGGCACTTTCACTATGTGGGTTCCATAGCGGACATTTGGACTATCTAGGTTACCTAACGGGCACTTGGAGTATGTAGGTTCCCTAGTGGGCACTTGGATTATGTAGGTTCCCTATCGGGCACATGGACTATGTAGGTTACTAACGGGCATTTGGACTATGTAGGTTACTAGCGGGCATTTGGACTATGTAGGTTACCTAACGGGCACTTGGACTATGTACCTTCGCTATCGGTCACTTGGACAATGTTGGATAACTAACGCGCACTAGGACTATGTAGGTTACCTAGCGGGCACTTGGACGATCAAGGTTACCTAGCGGGCACTTGGACTATATAGGTTAACTAGCGAGCCCTTGGTATATCTAGGTTACCTAGCGGGCACTTGGACTATGTAGGTTAACTAGCGGGCACATGGACTATCTAGGTTACCTAGCGGGCACTTGGACTATGTACGTTCCCTAACAGGCACTTGGACTATGTAGGTTCCCTAGCGGGCACTTGGACTATCTAGGTTAGCTAACGGGCACTTGGACTATGTAAATTCCCTAGCGGGCACAAGGATTATGTAGGTTTCCTATCAGGCACTTGAACTATGTAGGTTACTAGCGGGCATTTGGACTATGTAGGTTACCTAACGGGCACTTGGACTATGAGGGTTCCGTATCGGGCACTTGGACAATGTTGGTTAACTAGCGGGCACTAGGACTATGTAGGTTACCTAGCGGGCACTTGGACTATCTAGGTAACCTAGTGGGAACTTGGACTATGTAGGTTACCTAGCGGGCATTTTGACTATCTTGGTTATTTAGTGGGCACTTGGACTATATAGGTTAACTAGCGGACACTTGGACGAACTAGGTTAACGAGCGGGCCCTTGGACTATGTAGGTTACCTAGCGGGCACTTGGACTATCTAGGTTAGCTAACAGGAACTTGGACTATCTAGGTTACCTAGTGGTCACTTTGACTATTTAGGTCACCTAGCCGGCACTTGGACTATCTAGGTTAGCTAACGGGCACTTGGACTACCTAGTTTACCTAGCGGGCACTTAGACTATATAGGTTACCTAGCAGGCACTTGGACTATCTAGGTTACCTAACGGGCACTTGGACTATGCAGGTAACCTAGCGGGCACTTGGACTGTCTAGGTTACCTAGCGGGCACATGGATTTCTAGGTTAACGAACGGGCACTTGGACTATGTAGGTTTCCTAGCGGGCACTTGGCCGATCTATGTTAGGTAACGGGCACTAGGACTATCTAGGTTACCTAGCGGGAACTTGGACTATGTAGGTAACCTAGCGGGCACTTGGACGATCTAGGTTAACTAGCGGGTACTTGGACTATCTAGGTTAATTAGCGGGCACTTGGACGATGCAGGTTCCCTAGTGGGCACTTTCACTATGTGGGTTCCATAGCGGACATTTGGACTATCTAGGTTACCTAACGGGCACTTGGAGTATGTAGGTTCCCTAGCGGGCACTTGGATTATGTAGGTTCCCTATCGGGCACTTGGACTATGTAGGTTACTAACGGGTATTTGGACTATGTAGGTTACTAGCGGGCATTTGGACTATGTAGGTTACCTAACGGGCACTTGGACTATGTACCTTCGCTATCGGTCACTTGGACAATGTTGGTTAACTAACGCGCACTAGGACTATGTAGGTTACCTAGCGGGCACTTGGACGATCAAGGTTACCTAGCGGGCACTTGGACTATATAGGTTAACTAGCGAGCCCTTGGACTATCTAGGTTACCTAGCGGGCACTTGGACTATGTAGGTTAACTAGCGGGCACATGGACTATCTAGGTTACCTAGCGGGCACTTGCACTATGTACGTTCCCTAACGGGCACTTGGACTATGTAGGTTCCCTAGCGGGCACTTGGACTATCTAGGTTAGCTAACGGGCACTTGGACTATGTAAATTCCCTAGCGGGCACTAGGATTATGTAGGTTCCCTATCAGGCACTTGAACTATGTAGGTTACTAGCGGGCATTTGGACTATGTAGGTTACCTAACGGGCACTTGGACTATGAGGGTTCCGTATCGGGCACTTGGACAATGTTGGTTAACTAGCGGGCACTAGGACTATGTAGGTTACCTAGCGGGCACTTGGACTATCTAGGTTACCTAGTGGGAACTTGGACTATGTAGGTTACCTAGCGGGCATTTTGACTATCTTGGTTATTTAGTGGGCACTTGGACTATATAGGTTAACTAGCGGACACTTGGACGAACTAAGTTAATGAGCGGGCCCTTGGACTATGTAGGTTACCTAGCGGGCACTTGGACTATCTAGGTTAGCTAACAGGAACTTGGACTATCTAGGTTACCTAGTGGTCACTTTGACTATTTAGGTCACCTAGCTGGCACTTGGACTATCTAGGTTAGCTAACGGGCACATGGACTACCTAGGTTACCTAGCGGGCACTTAGACTATGTAGGTTACCTAGCAGGCACTTGGACTATGTAGGTTCCCTAGCGGGCACTTGGACTATCTAGGTTAGCTAACGGGCACTTGGACTATGTAAATTCCCTAGCGGGCACTAGGATTATGTAGGTTCCCTATCAGGCACTTGAACTATGTAGGTTACTAGCGGGCATTTGGACTATGTAGGTTACCTAACGGGCACTTGGACTATGAGGGTTCCGTATCGGGCACTTGGACAATGTTGGTTAACTAGCGGGCACTAAGACTATGTAGGTTACCTAGCGGGCACTTGGACTATCTAGGTTACCTAGTGGGAACTTGGACTATGTAGGTTACCTAGCGGGCATTTTGACTATCTTGGTTATTTAGTGGGCACTTGGACTATATAGGTTAACTAGCGGACACTTGGACGAACTAGGTTAACGAGCGGGCCCTTGGACTATGTAGGTTACCAAGCGGGCACTTGGACTATCTAGGTTAGCTAACAGGAACTTGGACTATCTAGGTTACCTAGTGGTCACTTTGACTATTTAGGTCACCTAGCCGGCACTTGGACTATCTAGGTTAGCTAACGGGCACTTGGACTACCTAGGTTACCTAGCGGGCACTTAGACTATGTAGGTTACCTAGCAGGCACTTGGACTATCTAGGTTACCTAACGGGCTCTTGGACTATGCAGGTAACCTAGCGGGCACTTGGACTGTCTAGGTTACCTAGCGGGCACATGGATTTCTAGGTTAACGAACGGGCACTTGGACTATGTAGGTTGCCTAGCGGGCACTTGGCCGATCTATGTTAGGTAACGGGCACTAGGACTATCTAGTTTACCTAGCGGGAACTTGGACTATGTAGGTAACCTAGCGGGCACTTGGACGATCTAGGTTACTTAACGGGCACTTGGACGATCTAGGTTAACTAGCGGGTACTTGGACTATCTAGGTTAATTAGCGGGCACTTGGACGATGCAGGTACCCTAGTGGGCACTTTCACTATGTGGGTTCCATAGCGGACATTTGGACTATCTAGGTTACCTAACGGGCACTTGGAGTATGTAGGTTCCCTAGCGGGCACTTGGATTATGTAGGTTCCCTATCGGGCACTTGGACTATGTAGGTTACTAACGGGTATTTGGACTATGTAGGTTACTAGCGGGCATTTGGACTATGTAGGTTACCTAACGGGCACTTGGACTATGTACCTTCGCTATCGGTCACTTGGACAATGTTGGTTAACTAACGCGCACTAGGACTATGTAGGTTACCTAGCGGGCACTTGGACGATCAAGGTTACCTAGCGGGCACTTGGACTATATAGGTTAACTAGCGAGCCCTTGGACTATCTAGGTTACCTAGCGGGCACTTGGACTATGTAGGTTAACTAGCGGGCACATGGACTATCTAGGTTACCTAGCGGGCACTTGCACTATGTACGTTCCCTAACGGGCACTTGGACTATGTAGGTTCCCTAGCGGGCACTTGGACTATCTAGGTTAGCTAACGGGCACTTGGACTATGTAAATTCCCTAGCGGGCACTAGGATTATGTAGGTTCCCTATCAGGCACTTGAACTATGTAGGTTACTATCGGGCATTTGGACTATGTAGGTTACCTAACGGGCACTTGGACTATGAGGGTTCCGTATCGGGCACTTGGACAATGTTGGTTAACTAGCGGGCACTAGGACTATGTAGGTTACCTAGCGGGCACTTGGACTATCTAGGTTACCTAGTGGGAACTTGGACTATGTAGGTTACCTAGCGGGCATTTTGACTATCTTGGTTATTTAGTGGGCACTTGGACTATATAGGTTAACTAGCGGACACTTGGACGAACTAGGTTAATGAGCGGGCCCTTGGACTATGTAGGTTACCTAGGGGGCACTTGGACTATCTAGGTTAGCTAACAGGAACTTGGACTTTCTAGGTTACCTAGTGGTCACTTTGACTATTTAGGTCACCTAGCTGGCACTTGGACTATCTAGGTTAGCTAACGGGCACATGGACTACCTAGGTTACCTAGCGGGCACTTAGACTATGTAGGTTACCTAGCAGGCACTTGGACTATGTAGGTTCCCTAGCGGGCACTTGGACTATCTAGGTTAGCTAGCGGGCACTTGGACTATGTAAATTCCCTAGCGGGCACTAGGATTATGTAGGTTCCCTATCAGGCACTTGAACCATGTAGGTAACTAGCGGGCATTTGGACTATGTAGGTTACCTAACGGGCACTTGGACTATGAGGGTTCCGTATCGGGCACTTGGACAATGTTGGTTAACTAGCGGGCACTAGGACTATGTAGGTTACCTAGCGGGCACTTGGACTATCTAGGTTACCTAGTGGGAACTTGGACTATGTAGGTTACCTAGCGGGCATTTTGACTATCTTGGTTATTTAGTGGGCACTTGGACTATATAGGTTAACTAGCGGACACTTGGACGAACTAGGTTAATGAGCGGGCCCTTGGACGATCTAGGTTAACTAGCGGGTACTTGGACTATCTAGGTTAATTAGCGGGCACTTGGACGATGCAGGTTCCCTAGTGGGCACTTTCACTATGTGGGTTCCATAGCGGACATTTGGACTATCTAGGTTACCTAACGGGCACTTGGAGTATGTAGGTTCCCTAGCGGGCACTTGGATTATGTAGGTTCCCTATCGGGCACTTGGACTATGTAGGTTACTAACGGGTATTTGGACTATGTAGGTTACTAGCGGGCATTTGGACTATGTAGGTTACCTAACGGGCACTTGGACTATGTACCTTCGCTATCGGTCACTTGGACAATGTTGGTTAACTAACGCGCACTAGGACTATGTAGGTTACCTAGCGGGCACTTGGACGATCAAGGTTACCTAGCGGGCACTTGGACTATATAGGTTAACTAGCGAGCCCTTGGACTATCTAGGTTACCTAGCGGGCACTTGGACTATGTAGGTTAACTAGCGGGCACATGGACTATCTAGGTTACCTAGCGGGCACTTGCACTATGTACGTTCCCTAACGGGCACTTGGACTATGTAGGTTCCCTAGCGGGCACTTGGACTATCTAGGTTAGCTAACGGGCACTTGGACTATGTAAATTCCCTAGCGGGCACTAGGATTATGTAGGTTCCCTATCAGGCACTTGAACTATGTAGGTTACTATCGGGCATTTGGACTATGTAGGTTACCTAACGGGCACTTGGACTATGAGGGTTCCGTATCGGGCACTTGGACAATGTTGGTTAACTAGCGGGCACTAGGACTATGTAGGTTACCTAGCGGGCACTTGGACTATCTAGGTTACCTAGTGGGAACTTGGACTATGTAGGTTACCTAGCGGGCATTTTGACTATCTTGGTTATTTAGTGGGCACTTGGACTATATAGGTTAACTAGCGGACACTTGGACGAACTAGGTTAATGAGCGGGCCCTTGGACTATGTAGGTTACCTAGGGGGCACTTGGACTATCTAGGTTAGCTAACAGGAACTTGGACTTTCTAGGTTACCTAGTGGTCACTTTGACTATTTAGGTCACCTAGCTGGCACTTGGACTATCTAGGTTAGCTAACGGGCACATGGACTACCTAGGTTACCTAGCGGGCACTTAGACTATGTAGGTTACCTAGCAGGCACTTGGACTATGTAGGTTCCCTAGCGGGCACTTGGACTATCTAGGTTAGCTAGCGGGCACTTGGACTATGTAAATTCCCTAGCGGGCACTAGGATTATGTAGGTTCCCTATCAGGCACTTGAACCATGTAGGTAACTAGCGGGCATTTGGACTATGTAGGTTACCTAACGGGCACTTGGACTATGAGGGTTCCGTATCGGGCACTTGGACAATGTTGGTTAACTAGCGGGCACTAGGACTATGTAGGTTACCTAGCGGGCACTTGGACTATCTAGGTTACCTAGTGGGAACTTGGACTATGTAGGTTACCTAGCGGGCATTTTGACTATCTTGGTTATTTAGTGGGCACTTGGACTATATAGGTTAACTAGCGGACACTTGGACGAACTAGGTTAATGAGCGGGCCCTTGGACGATCTAGGTTAACTAGCGGGTACTTGGACTATCTAGGTTAATTAGCGGGCACTTGGACGATGCAGGTTCCCTAGTGGGCACTTTCACTATGTGGGTTCCATAGCGGACATTTGGACTATCTAGGTTACCTAACGGGCACTTGGAGTATGTAGGTTCCCTAGCGGGCACTTGGATTATGTAGGTTCCCTATCGGGCACTTGGACTATGTAGGTTACTAACGGGTATTTGGACTATGTAGGTTACTAGCGGGCATTTGGACTATGTAGGTTACCTAACGGGCACTTGGACTATGTACCTTCGCTATCGGTCACTTGGACAATGTTGGTTAACTAACGCGCACTAGGACTATGTAGGTTACCTAGCGGGCACTTGGACGATCAAGGTTACCTAGCGGGCACTTGGACTATATAGGTTAACTAGCGAGCCCTTGGACTATCTAGGTTACCTAGCGGGCACTTGGACTATGTAGGTTAACTAGCGGGCACATGGACTATCTAGGTTACCTAGCGGGCACTTGCACTATGTACGTTCCCTAACGGGCACTTGGACTATGTAGGTTCCCTAGCGGGCACTTGGACTATCTAGGTTAGCTAACGGGCACTTGGACTATGTAAATTCCCTAGCGGGCACTAGGATTATGTAGGTTCCCTATCAGGCACTTGAACCATGTAGGTAACTAGCGGGCATTTGGACTATGTAGGTTACCTAACGGGCACTTGGACTATGAGGGTTCCGTATCGGGCACTTGGACAATGTTGGTTAACTAGCGGGCACTAGGACTATGTAGGTTACCTAGCGGGCACTTGGACTATCTAGGTTACCTAGTGGGAACTTGGACTATGTAGGTTACCTAGCGGGCATTTTGACTATCTTGGTTATTTAGTGGGCACTTGGACTATATAGGTTAACTAGCGGACACTTGGACGAACTAGGTTAATGAGCGGGCCCTTGGACGATCTAGGTTAACTAGCGGGTACTTGGACTATCTAGGTTAATTAGCGGGCACTTGGACGATGCAGGTTCCCTAGTGGGCACTTTCACTATGTGGGTTCCATAGCGGACATTTGGACTATCTAGGTTACCTAACGGGCACTTGGAGTATGTAGGTTCCCTAGCGGGCACTTGGATTATGTAGGTTCCCTATCGGGCACTTGGACTATGTAGGTTACTAACGGGTATTTGGACTATGTAGGTTACTAGCGGGCATTTGGACTATGTAGGTTACCTAACGGGCACTTGGACTATGTACCTTCGCTATCGGTCACTTGGACAATGTTGGTTAACTAACGCGCACTAGGACTATGTAGGTTACCTAGCGGGCACTTGGACGATCAAGGTTACCTAGCGGGCACTTGGACTATATAGGTTAACTAGCGAGCCCTTGGACTATCTAGGTTACCTAGCGGGCACTTGGACTATGTAGGTTAACTAGCGGGCACATGGACTATCTAGGTTACCTAGCGGGCACTTGCACTATGTACGTTCCCTAACGGGCACTTGGACTATGTAGGTTCCCTAGCGGGCACTTGGACTATCTAGGTTAGCTAACGGGCACTTGGACTATGTAAATTCCCTAGCGGGCACTAGGATTATGTAGGTTCCCTATCAGGCACTTGAACTATGTAGGTTA
Source organism: Tenrec ecaudatus (assembly GCF_050624435.1). Classification (NCBI taxonomy): domain Eukaryota; kingdom Metazoa; phylum Chordata; class Mammalia; order Afrosoricida; family Tenrecidae; genus Tenrec; species Tenrec ecaudatus. The sequence continues at coordinate 87,084 of NW_027459268.1, forward strand.
CTATCGGGCATTTGGACTATGTAGGTTACCTAACGGGCACTTGGACTATGAGGGTTCCGTATCGGGCACTTGGACAATGTTGGTTAACTAGCGGGCACTAGGACTATGTAGGTTACCTAGCGGGCACTTGGACTATCTAGGTTACCTAGTGGGAACTTGGACTATGTAGGTTACCTAGCGGGCATTTTGACTATCTTGGTTATTTAGTGGGCACTTGGACTATATAGGTTAACTAGCGGACACTTGGACGAACTAGGTTAATGAGCGGGCCCTTGGACTATGTAGGTTACCTAGGGGGCACTTGGACTATCTAGGTTAGCTAACAGGAACTTGGACTTTCTAGGTTACCTAGTGGTCACTTTGACTATTTAGGTCACCTAGCTGGCACTTGGACTATCTAGGTTAGCTAACGGGCACATGGACTACCTAGGTTACCTAGCGGGCACTTAGACTATGTAGGTTACCTAGCAGGCACTTGGACTATGTAGGTTCCCTAGCGGGCACTTGGACTATCTAGGTTAGCTAGCGGGCACTTGGACTATGTAAATTCCCTAGCGGGCACTAGGATTATGTAGGTTCCCTATCAGGCACTTGAACCATGTAGGTAACTAGCGGGCATTTGGACTATGTAGGTTACCTAACGGGCACTTGGACTATGAGGGTTCCGTATCGGGCACTTGGACAATGTTGGTTAACTAGCGGGCACTAGGACTATGTAGGTTACCTAGCGGGCACTTGGACTATCTAGGTTACCTAGTGGGAACTTGGACTATGTAGGTTACCTAGCGGGCATTTTGACTATCTTGGTTATTTAGTGGGCACTTGGACTATATAGGTTAACTAGCGGACACTTGGACGAACTAGGTTAACGAGCGGGCCCTTGGACTATGTAGGTTACCTAGCGGGCACTTGGACTATCTAGGTTAGCTAACAGGAACTTGGACTATCTAGGTTACCTAGTGGTCACTTTGACTATTTAGGTCACCTAGCCGGCACTTGGACTATCTAGGTTGGCTAACGGGCACATGGACTACCTAGGTTACCTAGCGGGCACTTAGACTATGTAGGTTACCTAGCAGGCACTTGGACTATCTAGGTTACCTAACGGGCACTTGGACTATGCAGGTAACCTAGCGGGCATTTGGACTGTCTAGGTTACCTAGCGGGCACATGGATTTCTAGGTTAACGAAAGGGCACTTGGACTATGTAGGTTGCCTAGTGGGCACTTGGCCGATCTATGTTAGGTAACGGGCACTAGGACTATCTAGGTTACCTAGCGGGAACTTGGACTATGTAGGTAACCTAGCGGGCACTTGGACTATCTAGGTTACTTAACGGGCACTTGGACGATCTAGGTTAACTAGTGGGCACTTCACGGTATAGGTTAACTAGCGGACACTTGGATTAGCTAGGTTACCTAGCGGGCACTTGAACCATGTAGGTTAACTATTTGGCCCTTGGACTATCTAGGTTAGCTAACGGGCACTTGGACTATGTAGGTTAATTAGCGTGCACTTGGACTATGTAGGTGCCCTAGCGGGCATTTGGACTATATAGATTACCTAGCGGGCACTTGGACAATGTTGGTTAACTAGCGGGCACTAAGACTATGTAGGTTACCTAGCGGGCACTTGGACTATCTAGGTTACCTAGTGGGAACTTGGACTATGTAGGTTACCTAGCGGGCATTTTGACTATCTTGGTTATTTAGTGGGCACTTGGACTATATAGGTTAACTAGCGGACACTTGGACGAACTAGGTTAACGAGCGGGCCCTTGGACTATGTAGGTTACCAAGCGGGCACTTGGACTATCTAGGTTAGCTAACAGGAACTTGGACTATCTAGGTTACCTAGTGGTCACTTTGACTATTTAGGTCACCTAGCCGGCACTTGGACTATCTAGGTTAGCTAACGGGCACTTGGACTACCTAGGTTACCTAGCGGGCACTTAGACTATGTAGGTTACCTAGCAGGCACTTGGACTATCTAGGTTACCTAACGGGCTCTTGGACTATGCAGGTAACCTAGCGGGCACTTGGACTGTCTAGGTTACCTAGCGGGCACATGGATTTCTAGGTTAACGAACGGGCACTTGGACTATGTAGGTTGCCTAGCGGGCACTTGGCCGATCTATGTTAGGTAACGGGCACTAGGACTATCTAGTTTACCTAGCGGGAACTTGGACTATGTAGGTAACCTAGCGGGCACTTGGACGATCTAGGTTACTTAACGGGCACTTGGACGATCTAGGTTAACTAGCGGGTACTTGGACTATCTAGGTTAATTAGCGGGCACTTGGACGATGCAGGTTCCCTAGTGGGCACTTTCACTATGTGGGTTCCATAGCGGACATTTGGACTATCTAGGTTACCTAACGGGCACTTGGAGTATGTAGGTTCCCTAGCGGGCACTTGGATTATGTAGGTTCCCTATCGGGCACTTGGACTATGTAGGTTACTAACGGGTATTTGGACTATGTAGGTTACTAGCGGGCATTTGGACTATGTAGGTTACCTAACGGGCACTTGGACTATGTACCTTCGCTATCGGTCACTTGGACAATGTTGGTTAACTAACGCGCACTAGGACTATGTAGGTTACCTAGCGGGCACTTGGACGATCAAGGTTACCTAGCGGGCACTTGGACTATATAGGTTAACTAGCGAGCCCTTGGACTATCTAGGTTACCTAGCGGGCACTTGGACTATGTAGGTTAACTAGCGGGCACATGGACTATCTAGGTTACCTAGCGGGCACTTGCACTATGTACGTTCCCTAACGGGCACTTGGACTATGTAGGTTCCCTAGCGGGCACTTGGACTATCTAGGTTAGCTAACGGGCACTTGGACTATGTAAATACCCTAGCGGGCACTAGGATTATGTAGGTTCCCTATCAGGCACTTGAACTATGTAGGTTACTATCGGGCATTTGGACTATGTAGGTTACCTAACGGGCACTTGGACTATGAGGGTTCCGTATCGGGCACTTGGACAATGTTGGTTAACTAGCGGGCACTAGGACTATGTAGGTTACCTAGCGGGCACTTGGACTATCTAGGTTACCTAGTGGGAACTTGGACTATGTAGGTTACCTAGCGGGCATTTTGACTATCTTGGTTATTTAGTGGGCACTTGGACTATATAGGTTAACTAGCGGACACTTGGACGAACTAGGTTAATGAGCGGGCCCTTGGACTATGTAGGTTACCTAGGGGGCACTTGGACTATCTAGGTTAGCTAACAGGAACTTGGACTTTCTAGGTTACCTAGTGGTCACTTTGACTATTTAGGTCACCTAGCTGGCACTTGGACTATCTAGGTTAGCTAACGGGCACATGGACTACCTAGGTTACCTAGCGGGCACTTAGACTATGTAGGTTACCTAGCAGGCACTTGGACTATGTAGGTTCCCTAGCGGGCACTTGGACTATCTAGGTTAGCTAGCGGGCACTTGGACTATGTAAATTCCCTAGCGGGCACTAGGATTATGTAGGTTCCCTATCAGGCACTTGAACCATGTAGGTAACTAGCGGGCATTTGGACTATGTAGGTTACCTAACGGGCACTTGGACTATGAGGGTTCCGTATCGGGCACTTGGACAATGTTGGTTAACTAGCGGGCACTAGGACTATGTAGGTTACCTAGCGGGCACTTGGACTATCTAGGTTACCTAGTGGGAACTTGGACTATGTAGGTTACCTAGCGGGCATTTTGACTATCTTGGTTATTTAGTGGGCACTTGGACTATATAGGTTAACTAGCGGACACTTGGACGAACTAGGTTAACGAGCGGGCCCTTGGACTATGTAGGTTACCTAGCGGGCACTTGGACAATCTAGGTTAACGAACGGGCACTTGGACTATGTAGGTTAGCTAACAGGAACATGGACAATCTAGGTTAACTAGCGGGCACTTGGACGATGCAGGTTCCCTAGCGGGCACTTTGACTATGTAGGTTCCCTAGCGGGCACTTGGACTATGTGGTTTCCCTAGTGGGCATTTGGACTATCTAGGCTTCCTAACGGGCATTTGGAATATGTAGGTTCCCTAGCGGGCACGTGGATTATGTAAGTTCCCCTCTTGCACTTGGACTATGTAGGTTACTTAGCGGGTACTTGGACTATATAGGTTAACTAGCGGGCCCTTGCACTATGTAGGTGAACTAGCAGGCCCTTGGACTATGTAGGTTAACCAGCGGGCACTTAGACCATCTAGGTTAACTAGTGGGCACTTGGAGGATATAGGTTAACTAGCGGACACTTGGATTAGCTAGGTTACCTAGCGGGCACTTGAACCATGTAGGTTAACTATTTGGCCCTTGGACTATCTAGGTTAGCTAACGGGCACTTGGACTATGTAGGTTAATTAGCGTGCACTTGGACTATGTAGGTGCCCTAGCGGGCATTTGGACTATATAGATTACCTAGCGGGCACTTGGACTTTGTAGGTTACCTAGCGGGCACTTGGACTATCTGGGTTACCTAGCGGGCACTTGGACTATCTAGGTTCCTTAGCGGGCACTTGGACTACATAGGTTCCCTAAAGGGCACTTGGACTATGTAGGTTCCCTAGCAGGCACTCGGACTATGAAGGTTCCCTAGTGGGCACTTGGACTATGTAGGTTCCATAGCAGGCCCTTTGACTATGTAATTTCTCTAACGGGCACTTGGACTATGTGGGTTCCCTAGCGGGCCTTTGAACTATCTAGGTTACCTAACGGGCACTTGGACTATGTAGGTTCCCTAGCGGGCACTTGGACTATGTACGTTACTAGGGGGCATTTGGACTATGTAGGTTACCTAGCGGATACTTGGACTATGTAGGTTCCTGATAAGGGACTTGGACAATGTAGGTTAACTAGCGGGCACTAGGACTATGTAGGTTATCTAGTGGGTCCTTGTACTATGTAGGTTAACTAGCGGGCACTTGGACTATCTAGGTTAACTAGCGGGCCCTTGGACTATGTAGGTTAACTAGCGGGCACTTTGACGATCTAGGTTAGCAAACGGGCACTTGGAATATGTAGGTTACCTAGCAGGCACTTGGACTATCTAGTTACCTAGCGGGCACTTGGACTATCTAGGTTAACGAACGGGCACTTGGACTATGTGGTTACTTAGCGGGCACTTGGACTATCTCTGTTAGCTAACGGGCACTTGGACTATCTCAGTTACCTAGCGGGCACTTGGACTATGTTGGTTACCTAGCGGGCACTTGGACAATCTAGGTTAACGAACGGGCACTTGGACTATGTAGGTTAGCTAACAGGAACATGGACAATCTAGGTTAACTAGCGTGCACTTGGACGATGCAGGTTCCCTAGCGGGCACTTTGACTATGTAGGTTCCCTAGCGGGCACTTGGACTATGTGGGTTCCCTAGTGGGCATTTGGACTATCTAGGCTTCCTAACGGGCATTTGGACTATGTAGGTTCCCTAGCGGGCACTTGGATTATGTAGGTTCCCGTCTTGCACTTGGACTATGTAGGTTACCTAGCGGGTACTTGGACTATATAGGTTAACTAGCGGGCCCTTGCACTATGTAGGTGAACTAGCAGGCCCTTGGACTATGTAGGTTAACCAGCGGGCACTTAGACCATCTAGGTTAACTAGTGGGCACTTGGAGGATATAGGTTAACTAGCGGACACTTGGATTAGCTAGGTTACCTAGCGGGCACTTGAACCATGTAGGTTAACTATTTGGCCCTTGGACTATCTAGGTTAGCTAACGGGCACTTGGACTATGTAGGTTAATTAGCGTGCACTTGGACTATGTAGGTGCCCTAGCGGGCATTTGGACTATATAGATTACCTAGCGGGCACTTGGACTTTGTAGGTTACCTAGCGGGCACTTGGAGTATCTAGGTTCCCTAGTGGACACTTGGACTACATAGGTTCCCTAAAGGGCACTTGCACTATGCAGGTTCCCTAGCAGGCACTCTGACTATGAAGGTTCTCTAGCGGGCACTTGGACTATGTAGGTTAACTAGCGGACACATGGACTATCTAGGTTACCTAGCGGGCACTTGGACTATGTACGTTCCCTAACGGGCACTTGGACTATGTAGGTTCCCTAGCGGGCACTTGGACTATCTAGGTTAGCTAACGGGAACTTGGACTATGTAAATTCCCTAGCGGGCACTAGGATTGTGTAGGTTCCCTATCAGGCACTTGAACTATGTAGGTTACTAGCGCGCATTTGGACTATGTAGGTTACCTAACGGGCACTTGGACTATGAGGGTTCCGTATCGGGCACTTGGACAATGTTGGTTAACTAGCGGGCACTAGGACTATGTAGGTTACCTAGCGGGCACTTGGACTATCTAGGTTACCTAGTGGGAACTTGGACTATGTAGGTTACCTAGCGGGCATTTTGACTATCTTGGTTATTTAGTGGGCACTTAGACTATATAGGTTAACTAGCGGACACTTGGACGAACTAGGTTAACGAGCGGGCCATTGGACTATATAGGTTACCTAGCGGGCACTTGGACTATCTAGGTTAGCTAACAGGAACTTGGAATATCTAGGTTACCTAGTGGTCACTTTGACTATTTAGGTCACCTAGCCGGCACTTGGACTATCTAGGTTAGCTAACGGGCACTTGGACTACATAGGTTCCCTAAAGGGCACTGGACTATGTAGGTTCCCTAGCAGGCACTCGGACTATGAAGGTTCCCTAGTGGGCACTTGGACTATGTAGGTTCCATAGCAGGCCCTTTGACTATGTAATTTCTCTAACGGGCACTTGGACTATGTGGGTTCCCTAGCGGGCCTTTGAACTATCTAGGTTACCTAATGGGCACTTGGACTATGTAGGTTCCCTAGCGGGCACTTGGACTATGTACGTTACTAGGGGGCATTTGGACTATGTAGGTTACCTAGCGGATACTTGGACTATGTAGGTTCCTGATCAGGGACTTGGACAATGTAGGTTAACTAGCGGGCACTAGGACTATGTAGGTTATCTAGTGGGTCCTTGTACTATGTAGGTTAACTAGCGGGCACTTGGACTATCTAGGTTAACTAGCGGGCCCTTGGACTATGTAGGTTAACTAGCGGGCACTTTGACGATCTAGGTTAGCAAACGGGCACTTGGAATATGTAGGTTACCTAGCAGGCACTTGGACTATCTAGTTACCTAGCGGGCACTTGGACTATCTAGGTTAACGAACGGGCACTTGGACTATATAGGTTAACTAGCGAGCCCTTGGACTATCTAGGTTACCTAGCGGGCACTTGGACTATGTAGGTTAACTAGCGGGCACATGGACTATCTAGGTTACCTAGCGGGCACTTGGACTATGTACGTTCCCTAACGGGCACTTGGACTATGTAGGTTCCCTAGCGGGCACTTGGACTATCTAGGTTAGCTAACGGGCACTAGGACTATGTAAATTCCCTAGCGGGCACTAGGATTGTGTAGGTTCCCTATCAGGCACTTGAACTATGTAGGTTACTAGCGGGCATTTGGACTATGTAGGTAACCTAACGGGCACTTGGACTATGAGGGTTCCGTATCGGGCACTTGGACTATCTAGGTAACCTAGTGGGAACTTGGACTATGTAGGTTACCTAGCGGGCATTTTGACTATCTTGGTTATTTAGTGGGCACTTGGACTATATAGGTTAACTAGCGGACACTTGGACGAACTAGGTTAACGAGTGGGCCCTTGGACTATGTAGGTTACCTAGCGGGCACTTGGACTATCTAGGTTAGCTAACAGGAACTTGGACTATCTAGGTTACCTAGTGGTCACTTTGACTATTTAGGTCACCTAGCCGGCACTTGGACTATCTAGGTTAGCTAACGGGCACTTGGACTACCTAGGTTACCTAGCGGGCACTTAGACTATGTAGGTTACCTAGCAGGCACTTGGACTATCTAGGTTACCTAACGGGCACTTGGACTATGCAGGTAACCTAGCGGGCACTTGGACTGTCTAGGTTACCTAGCGGGCACATGGATTTCTAGGTTAACGAACGGGCACTTGGACTATGTAGGTTTCCTAGCAGGCACTTGGCCGATCTATGTTAGGTAACGGGCACTAGGACTATCTAGGTTACCTAGCGGGAACTTGGACTATGTAGGTAACCTAGCGGGCACTTGGACGATCTAGGTTACTTAACGGGCACTTGGACGATCTAGGTTACCTAGCGGGTACTTGGACTAACTAGGTTAATTAGCGGGCACTTGGACGATGCAGGTTCCCTAGTGGGCACTTTCACTATGTGGGTTCCATAGCGGACATTTGGACAATCTAGGTTACCTAACGGGCACTTGGAGTATGTAGGTTCCCTAGCGGGCACTTGGATTATGTAGGTTCCCTATCGGGCACTTGGACTATGTAGGTTACTAACGGGTATTTGGACTATGTAGGTTACTAGCGGGCATTTGGACTATGTAGGTTACCTAACGGGCACTTGGACTATGTACCTTCGCTATCGGTCACTTGGACAATGTTGGTTAACTAACGCGCACTAGGACTATGTAGGTTACCTAGCGGGCACTTGGACGATCAAGGTTACCTAGCGGGCACTTGGACTATGTAGGTTAACCAGCGGGCACATGGACTATCTAGGTTACCTAGCGGGCACTTGGACTATGTAGGTTCCCTAGCGGGCACTTGGACTATCTAGGTTAGCTAACGGGCACTTGGACTATGTAAATTCCCTAGCGGGCACTAGGATTATGTAGGTTCCCTATCAGGCACTTGAACTATGTAGGTTACTAGCGGGCATTTGGACTATGTAGGTTACCTAACGGGCACTTGGACTATGAGGGTTCCGTATCGGGCACTTGGACAATGTTGGTTAACTAGCGGGCACTAGGACTATGTAGGTTACCTAGCGGGCACTTGGACTATCTAGGTTACCTTGTGGGAACTTGGACTATGTAGGTTACCTAGCGGGCATTTTGACTATCTTGGTTATTTAGTGGGCACTTGGACTATATAGGTTAACTAGCGGACACTTGGACGAACTAGGTTAACGAGCGGGCCCTTGGACTATGTAGGTTACCTAGCGGGCACTTGGACTATCTAGGTTAGCTAACAGGAACTTGGACTATCTAGGTTACCTAGTGGTCACTTTGACTATTTAGGTCACCTAGCTGGCACTTGGACTATCTAGGTTAGCTAACGGGCACATGGACTACCTAGGTTACCTAGCGGGCACTTAGACTATGTAGGTTACCTAGCAGGCACTTGGACTATGTAGGTTCCCTAGCGGGCACTTGGACTATCTAGGTTAGCTAACGGGCACTTGGACTATGTAAATTCCCTAGCGGGCACTAGGATTATGTAGGTTCCCTATCAGGCACTTGAACTATGTAGGTTACTAGCGGGCATTTGGACTATGTAGGTTACCTAACGGGCACTTGGACTATGAGGGTTCCGTATCGGGCACTTGGACAATGTTCGTTAACTAGCGGGCACTAGGACTATGTAGGTTACCTAGCGGGCACTTGGACTATCTAGGTTACCTAGTGGGAACTTGGACTATGTAGGTTACCTAGCGGGCATTTTGACTATCTTGGTTATTTAGTGGGCACTTGGACTATATAGGTTAACTAGCGGACACTTGGACGAACTAGGTTAACGAGCGGGCCCTTGGACTATGTAGGTTACCTAGCGGGCACTTGGACTATCTAGGTTAGCTAACAGGAACTTGGACTATCTAGGTTACCTAGTGGTCACTTTGACTATTTAGGTCACCTAGCCGGCACTTGGACGATCTAGGTTACTTAACGGGCACTTGGACGATCTAGGTTAACTAGCGGGTACTTGGACTATCTAGGTTAATTAGCGGGCACTTGGACGATGCAGGTTCCCTAGTGGGCACTTTCACTATGTGGGTTCCATAGCGGACATTTGGACTATCTAGGTTACCTAACGGGCACTTGGAGTATGTAGGTTCCCTAGCGGGCACTTGGATTATGTAGGTTCCCTATCGGGCACTTGGCCGATCTATGTTAGGTAACGGGCACTAGGACTATCTAGGTTACCTAGCGGGATCTTGGACTATGTAGGTAACCTAGCGGGCACTTGGACGATCTAGGTTACTTAACGGGCACTTGGACGATCTAGGTTAACTAGCGGGTACTTGGACTATCTAGGTTAATTAGCGGGCATTTGGACGATGCAGGTTCCCTAGTGGGCACTTTCACTATGTGGGTTCCATAGCGGACATTTGGACTATCTAGGTTACCTAACGGGCACTTGGAGTATGTAGGTTCCCTAGCGGGCACTAGGATTATGTAGGTTCCCTATCAGGCACTTGAACTATGTAGGTTACTAGTGGGCATTTGGACTATGTAGGTTACCTAACGGTCACTTGGACTATGAGGGTTCCGTATCGGGCACTTGGACAATGTTGGTTAACTAGCGGGCACTAGGACTATGTAGGTTACCTAGCGGGCACTTGGACTATCTAGGTTACCTAGTGGGAACTTGGACTATGTAGGTTACCTAGCGGGCATTTTGACTATCTTGGTTATTTAGTGGGCACTTGGACTATATAGGTTAACTAGCGGACACTTGGACGAACTAGGTTAACGAGCGGGCCCTTGGACTATGTAGGTTACCTAGCGGGCACTTGGACTATCTAGGTTAGCTAACAGGAACTTGGACTATGTAGGTTACCTAGTGGTCACTTTGACTATTTAGGTCACCTAGCTGGCACTTGGACTATCTAGGTTAGCTAACGGGCACATGGACTACCTAGGTTACCTAGCGGGCACTTAGACTATGTAGGTTACCTAGCAGGCACTTGGACTATGTAGGTTCCCTAGCGGGCACTTGGACTATCTAGGTTAGCTAACGGACACTTGGACTATGTAAATTCCCTAGCGGGCACTAGGATTATGTAGGTTCCCTATCAGGCACTTGAACTATGTAGGTTACTAGCGGGCATTTGGACTATGTAGGTTACCTAACGGGCACTTGGACTATGAGGGTTCCGTATCGGGCACTTGGACAATGTTGGTTAACTAGCGGGCACTAGGACTATGTAGGTTACCTAGCGGGCACTTGGACTATCTAGGTTACCTAGTGGGAACTTGGACTATGTAGGTTACCTAGCGGGCATTTTGACTATCTTGGTTATTTAGTGGGCACTTGGACTATATAGGTTAACTAGCGGACACTTGGACGAACTAGGTTAACGAGCAGGCCCTTGGACTATGTAGGTTACCAAGCGGGCACTTGGACTATCTAGGTTAGCTAACAGGAACTTGGACTATCTAGGTGACCTAGTGGTCACTTTGACTATTTAGGTCACCTAGCCGGCACTTGGACTATCTAGGTTAGCTAACGGGCACTTGGACTACCTAGGTTACCTAGCGGGCACTTAGACTATGTAGGTTACCTAGCAGGCACTTGGACTATCTAGGTTACCTAACGGGCACTTGGACTATGCAGGTAACCTAGCGGGCACTTGGACTGTCTAGGTTACCTAGCGGGCACATGGATTTCTAGGTTAACGAACGGGCACTTGGACTATGTAGGTTTCCTAGCGGGCACTTGGCCGATCTATGTTAGGTAACGGGCACTAGGACTATCTAGGTTACCTAGCGGGAACTTGGACTATGTAGGTAACCTAGCGGGCACTTGGACGATCTAGGTTACTTAACGGGCACTTGGACGATCTAGGTTAACTAGCGGGTACTTGGACTATCTAGGTTAATTAGCGGGCACTTGGACGATGCAGGTTCCCTAGTGGGCAATTTCACTATGTGGGTTCCATAGCGGACATTTGGACTATCTAGGTTACCTAACGGGCACTTGGAGTATGTAGGTTCCCTAGCGGGCACTTGGATTATGTAGGTTCCCTATCGGGCACTTGGACTATGTAGGTTACTAACGGGTATTTGGACTATGTAGGTTACTAGCGGGCATTTGGACTATGTAGGTTACCTAACGGGCACTTGGACTATGTACCTTCGCTATCGGTCACTTGGACAATGTTGGTTAACTAACGCGCACTAGGACTATGTAGGTTACCTAGCGGGCACTCGGACGATCAAGGTTACCTAGCGGGCACTTGGACTATATAGGTTAACTAGCGAGCCCTTGGACTATCTAGGTTACCTAGCGGGCACTTGGACTATGTAGGTTAACTAGCGGGCACATGGACTATCTAGGTTACCTAGCGGGCACTTGGACTATGTACGTTCCCTAACGGGCACTTGGACTATGTAGGTTCCCTAGCGGGCACTTGGACTATCTAGGTTAGCTAACGGGCACTTGGACTATGTAAATTCCCTAGCGGGCACTAGGATTATGTAGGTTCCCTATCAGGCACTTGAACTATGTAGGTTACTAGCGGGCATTTGGACAATGTAGGTTACCTAACGGGCACTTGGACTATGAGGGTTCCGTATCGGGCACTTGGACAATGTTGGTTAACTAGCGGGCACTAGGACTATGTAGGTTACCTAGCGGGCACTTGGACTATCTAGGTTACCTAGTGGGAACTTGGACTATGTAGGTTACCTAGCGGGCATTTTGACTATCTTGGTTATTTAGTGGGCACTTGGACTATGTAGGTTAACTAGCGGACACTTGGACGAACTAGGTTAACGAGCGGGCCCTTGGACTATGTAGGTTACCTAGCGGGCACTTGGACTATCTAGGTTAGCTAACAGGAACTTGGACTTTCTAGGTTACCTAGTGGTCACTTTGACTATTTAGGTCACCTAGCTGGCACTTGGACTATCTAGGTTAGCTAACGGGCACATGGACTACCTAGGTTACCTAGCGGGCACTTAGACTATGTAGGTTACCTAGCAGGCACTTGGACTATGTAGGTTCCCTAGCGGGCACTTGGACTATCTAGGTTAGCTAACGGGCACTTGGACTATGTAAATTCCCTAGCGGGCACTAGGATTATGTAGGTTCCCTATCAGGCACTTGAACTATGTAGGTTACTAGCGGGCATTTGGACTATGTAGGTTACCTAACGGGCACTTGGACTATGAGGGTTCCGTATCGGGCACTTGGACAATGTTGGTTAACTAGCGGGCACTAGGACTATGTAGGTTACCTAGCGGGCACTTGGACTATCTAGGTTACCTAGTGGGAACTTGGACTATGTAGGTTACCTAGCGGGCATTTTGACTATCTTGGTTATTTAGTGGGCACTTGGACTATATAGGTTAACTAGCGGACACTTGGATGAACTAGGTTAACGAGCGGGCCCTTGGACTATGTAGGTTACCTAGCGGGCACTTGGACTATCTAGGTTAGCTAACAGGAACTTGGACTATCTAGGTTACCTAGTGGTCACTTTGACTATTTAGGTCACCTAGCCGGCACTTGGACTATCTAGGTTAGCTAACGGGCACATGGACTACCTAGGTTACCTAGCGGGCACTTAGACTATGTAGGTTACCTAGCAGGCACTTGGACTATCTAGGTTACCTAACGGGCACTTGGACTATGCAGGTAACCTAGCGGGCACTTGGACTGTCTAGGTTACCTAGCGGGCACATGGATTTCTAGGTTAACGAAAGGGCACTTGGACTATGTAGGTTGCCTAGCGGGCACTTGGCCGATCTATGTTAGGTAACGGGCACTAGGACTATCTAGGTTACCTAGCGGGAACTTGGACTATGTAGGTAACCTAGCGGGCACTTGGACTATCTAGGTTACTTAACGGGCACTTGGACGATCTAGGTTAACTAGTGGGCACTTCACGGTATAGGTTAACTAGCGGACACTTGGATTAGCTAGGTTACCTAGCGGGCACTTGGACTATGTAGGTTCCCTAGCGGGCACTTGGACTATGTACGTTACTAGGGGGCATTTGGACTATGTAGGTTACCTAGCGGATACTTGGACTATGTAGGTTCCTGATCAGGGACTTGGACAATGTAGGTTAACTAGCGGGCACTAGGACTATGTAGGTTATCTAGTGGGTCCTTGTACTATGTAGGTTAACTAGCGGGCACTTGGACTATCTAGGTTAACTAGCGGGCCCTTGGACTATGTAGGTTAACTAGCGGGCACTTTGACGATCTAGGTTAGCAAACGGGCACTTGGAATATGTAGGTTACCTAGCAGGCACTTGGACTATCTAGTTACCTAGCGGGCACTTGGACTATCTAGGTTAACGAACGGGCACTTGGACTATGTGGTTACTTAGCGGGCACTTGGACTATCTCTGTTAGCTAACGGGCACTTGGACTATCTCAGTTACCTAGCGGGCACTTGGACTATGTTGGTTACCTAGCGGGCACTTGGACAATCTAGGTTAACGAACGGGCACTTGGACTATGTAGGTTAGCTAACAGGAACATGGACAATCTAGGTTAACTAGCGGGCACTTGGACGATGCAGGTTCCCTAGCGGGCACTTTGACTATGTAGGTTCCCTAGCGGGCACTTGGACTATGTGGGTTCCCTAGTGGGCATTTGGACTATCTAGGCTTCTAACGGGCATTTGGACTATGTAGGTTCCCTAGCGGGCACTTGGATTATGTAGGTTCCCGTCTTGCACTTGGACTATGTAGGTTACCTAGCGGGTACTTGGACTATATAGGTTAACTAGCGGGCCCTTGCACTATGTAGGTGAACTAGCAGGCCCTTGGACTATGTAGGTTAACCAGCGGGCACTTAGACCATCTAGGTTAACTAGTGGGCACTTGGAGGATATAGGTTAACTAGCGGACACTTGGATTAGCTAGGTTACCTAGCGGGCACTTGAACCATGTAGGTTAACTATTTGGCCCTTGGACTATCTAGGTTAGCTAACGGGCACTTGGACTATGTAGGTTAATTAGCGTGCACTTGGACTATGTAGGTGCCCTAGCGGGCATTTGGACTATATAGATTACCTAGCGGGCACTTGGACTTTGTAGGTTACCTAGCGGGCACTTGGAGTATCTAGGTTCCCTAGCGGACACTTGGACTACATAGGTTCCCTAAAGGGCACTTGCACTATGCAGGTTCCCTAGCAGGCACTCTGACTATGAAGGTTCTCTAGCGGGCACTTGGACTATGTAGGTTCCATAGCAGGCCCTTTGACTATGTAAGTTCTCTAACGGGCACTTGGACTATGTATGTTAGCTAACGGGCACTTGGACTATATAGGTTAACTAGCGAGCCCTTGGACTATCTAGGTTACCTAGCGGGCACTTGGACTATGTAGGTTAACTAGCGGGCACATGGACTATCTAGGTTACCTAGCGGGCACTTGGACTATGTACGTTCCCTAACGGGCACTTGGACTATGTAGGTTCCCTAGCGGGCCCTTGGACTATCTAGGTTAGCTAACGGGCACTTGGACTATGTAAATTCCCTAGCGGGCACTAGGATTGTGTAGGTTCCCTATCAGGCACTTGAACTATGTAGGTTACTAGCGGGCATTTGGACTATGTAGGTTACCTAACGGGCACTTGGACTATGAGGGTTCCGTATCGGGCACTTGGACAATGTTGGTTAACTAGCGGGCACTAGGACTATGTAGGTTACCTAGCGGGCACTTGGACTATCTAGGTTACCTAGTGGGAACTTGGACTATGTAGGTTACCTAGCGGGCATTTTGACTATCTTGGTTATTTAGTGGGCACTTGGACTATATAGGTTAACTAGCGGACACTTGGACGAACTAGGTTAACGAGCGGGCCCTTGGACTATGTAGGTTACCTAGCGGGCACTTGGACTATCTAGGTTAGCTAACAGGAACTTGGACTATCTAGGTTACCTAGTGGTCACTTTGACTATTTAGGTCACCTAGCTGGCACTTGGACTATCTAGGTTAGCTAACGGGCACATGGACTACCTAGGTTACCTAGCGGGCACTTAGACTATGTAGGTTACCTAGCGGGCACTTGGACTATGTACGTTACTAGGGGGCATTTGGACTATGTAGGTTACCTAGCGGATACTTGGACTATGTAGGTTCCTGATCAGGGACTTGGACAATGTAGGTTAACTAGCGGACACTAGGACTATGTAGGTTATCTAGTGGGTCCTTGTACTATGTAGGTTAACTAGCGGGCACTTGGACTATCTAGGTTAACTAGCGGGCCCTTGGACTATGTAGGTTAACTAGCGGGCACTTTGACGATCTAGGTTAGCAAACGGGCACTTGGAATATGTAGGTTACCTAGCAGGCACTTGGACTATCTAGTTACCTAGCGGGCACTTGGACTATCTAGGTTAACGAACGGGCACTTGGACTATGTGGTTACTTAGCGGGCACTTGGACTATCTCTGTTAGCTAACGGGCACTTGGACTATCTCAGTTACCTAGCGGGCACTTGGACTATGTTGGTTACCTAGCGGGCACTTGGACAATCTAGGTTAACGAACGGGCACTTGGACTATGTAGGTTAGCTAACAGGAACATGGACAATCTAGGTTAACTAGCGGGCACTTGGACGATGCAGGTTCCCTAGCGGGCACTTTGACTATGTAGGTTCCCTAGCGGGCACTTGGACTATGTGGGTTCCCTAGTGGGCATTTGGACTATCTAGGCTTCCTAACAGGCATTTGGACTATGTAGGTTCCCTAGTGGGCACTTGGATTATGTAGGTTCCCGTCTTGCACTTGGACTATGTAGGTTACCTAGCGGGTACTTGGACTATATAGGTTAACTAGCGGGCCCTTGCACTATGTAGGTGAACTAGCAGGCCCTTGGACTATGTAGGTTAACCAGCGGGCACTTAGACCATCTAGGTTAACTAGTGGGCACTTGGAGGATATAGGTTAACTAGCGGACACTTGGATTAGCTAGGTTACCTAGCGGGCACTTGAACCATGTAGGTTAACTATTTGGCCCTTGGACTATCTAGGTTAGCTAACGGGCACTTGGACTATGTAGGTTAATTAGCGTGCACTTGGACTATGTAGGTGCCCTAGCGGGCATTTGGACTATATAGATTACCTAGCGGGCACTTGGACTTTGTAGGTTACCTAGCGGGAACTTGGAGTATCTAGGTTCCCTAGCGGACACTTGGACTACATAGGTTCCCTAAAGGGCACTTGCACTATGCAGGTTCCCTAGCAGGCACTCTGACTATGAAGGTTCTCTAGCGGGCACTTGGACTATGTAGGTTCCATAGCAGGCCCTTTGACTATGTAAGTTCTCTAACGGGCACTTGGACTATGTATGTTAGCTAACGGGCACTTGGACTATATAGGTTAACTAGCGAGCCCTTGGACTATCTAGGTTACCTAGCGGGCACTTGGACTATGTAGGTTAACTAGCGGGCACATGGACTATCTAGGTTACCTAGCGGGCACTTAGACTATGTAGGTTACCTAGCAGGCACTTGGACTATCTAGGTTACCTAACGGGCACTTGGACTATGCAGGTAACCTAGCGGGAACTTGGACTGTCTAGGTTTCTAGCGGGCACATGGATTTCTAGGTTAACGAAAGGGCACTTGGACTATGTAGGTTGCCTACCGGGCACTTGGCCGATCTATGTTAAGTAACGGGCACTAGGACTATCTAGGTTACCTAGCGGGAACTTGGACTATGTAGGTAACCTAGCGGGCACATGGACTATCTAGGTTACCTAGCGGGCACTTGGACTAGGTACGTTCCCTAACGGGCACTTGGACTATGTAGGTTCCCTAGCGGGCACTTGGACTATCTAGGTTAGCTAACGGGCACTTGGACTATGTAAATTCCCTAGCGGGCACTAGGATTATGTAGGTTCCCTATCAGGCACTTGAACTATGTAGGTTACTAGCGGGCATTTGGACTATGTAGGTTACCTAACGGGCACTTGGACTATGAGGGTTCCGTATCGGGCACTTGGACAATGTTGGTTAACTAGCGGGCACTAGGACTATGTAGGTTACCTAGCGGGCACTTGGACTATCTAGGTTACCTAGTGGGAACTTGGACTATGTAGGTTACCTAGCGGGCATTTTGACTATCTTGGTTATTTAGTGGGCACTTGGACTATATAGGTTAACTAGCGGACACTTGGACGAACTAGGTTAACGAGCGGGCCCTTGGACTATGTAGGTTACCTAGCGGGCACTTGGACTATCTAGGTTAGCTAACAGGAACTTGGACTATCTAGGTTACCTAGTGGTCACTTTGACTATTTAGGTCACCTAGCTGGCACTTGGACTATCTAGGTTAGCTAACGGGCACATGGACTACCTAGGTTACCTAGCGGGCACTTAGACTATGTAGGTTACCTAGCAGGCACTTGGACTATGTAGGTTCCCTAGCGGGCACTTGGACTATTTAGGTTAGCTAGCGGGCACTTGGACTATTTAAATTCCCTAGCGGGCACTAGGATTATGTAGTTTCCCTATCAGGCACTTGAACTATGTAGGTTACTAGCGGGCTTTTGGACTATGTAGGTTACCTAACGGGCACTTGGACTATGAGGGTTCCGTATCGGGCACTTGGACAATGTTGGTTAACTAGCGGGCACTAGGACTATGTAGGTTACCTAGCGGGCACTTGGACTATCTAGGTTACCTAGTGGGAACTTGGACTATGTAGGTTACCTAGCGGGCATTTTGACTATCTTGGTTATTTAGTGGGCACTTGGACTATATAGGTTAACTAGCGGACACTTGGACGAACTAGGTTAACGAGCGGGCCCTTGGACTATGTAGGTTACCTAGCGGGCACTTGGACTATCTAGGTTAGCTAACAGGAACTTGGACTATCTAGGTTACCTAGTGGTCACTTTGACTATTTAGGTCACCTAGCTGGCACTTGGACTATCTAGGTTAGCTAACGGGCACATGGACTACCTAGGTTACCTAGCGGGCACTTAGACTATGTAGGTTACCTAGCAGGCACTTGGACTATGTAGGTTCCCTAGCGGGCACTTGGACTATCTAGGTTAGCTAACGGGCACTTGGACTATGTAAATTCCCTAGCGGGCACTAGGATTATGTAGGTTCCCTATCAGGCACTTGAACTATGTAGGTTACTAGCGGGCATTTGGACTATGTAGGTTACCTAACGGGCACTTGGACTATGAGGGTTCCGTATCGGGCACTTGGACAATGTTGGTTAACTAGCGGGCACTAGGACTATGTAGGTTACCTAGCGGGCACTTGGACTATCTAGGTTACCTAGTGGGAACTTGGACTATGTAGGTTACCTAGCGGGCATTTTGACTATCTTGGTTATTTAGTGGGCACTTGGACTATATAGGTTAACTAGCGGACACTTGGACGAACTAGGTTAACGAGCGGGCCCTTGGACTATGTAGGTTACCTAGCGGGCACTTGGACTATCTAGGTTAGCTAACAGGAACTTGGACTATCTAGGTTACCTAGTGGTCACTTTGACTATTTAGGTCACCTAGCTGGCACTTGGACTATCTAGGTTAGCTAACGGGCACATGGACTACCTAGGTTACCTAGCGGGCACTTAGACTATGTAGGTTACCTAGCAGGCACTTGGACTATGTAGGTTCCCTAGCGGGCACTTGGACTATCTAGGTTAGCTAACGGGCACTTGGACTATGTAAATTCCCTAGCGGGCACTAGGATTATGTAGGTTCCCTATCAGGCACTTGAACTATGTAGGTTACTAGCGGGCATTTGGACTATGTAGGTTACCTAACGGGCACTTGGACTATGAGGGTTCCGTATCGGGCACTTGGACAATGTTGGTTAACTAGCGGGCACTAGGACTATGTAGGTTACCTAGCGGGCACTTGGACTATCTAGGTTACCTAGTGGGAACTTGGACTATGTAGGTTACCTAGCGGGCATTTTGACTATCTTGGTTATTTAGTGGGCACTTGGACTATATAGGTGAACTAGCGGACACTTGGACGAACTAGGTTAACGAGCGGGCCCTTGGACTATGTAGGTTACCTAGCGGGCACTTGGACTATCTAGGTTAGCTAACAGGAACTTGGACTATCTAGGTTACCTAGTGGTCACTTTGACTATTTAGGTCACCTAGCTGGCACTTGGACTATCTAGGTTAGCTAACGGGCACATGGACTACCTAGGTTACCTAGCGGGCACTTAGACTATGTAGGTTACCTAGCAGGCACTTGGACTATCTAGGTTACCTAACGGGCACTTGGACTATGCAGGTAACCTAGCGGGCACTTGGACAATCTAGGTTAACGAAAGGGCACTTGGACTATGTAGGTTGCCTAGCGGGCACTTGGCCGATCTATGTTAGTTAACGGGCACTAGGACTATCTAGGTTACCTAGCGGGAACTTGGACTATGTAGGTAACCTAGCGGGCACATGGACTATCTAGGTTACCTAGCGGGCACTTGGACTATGTACGTTCCCTAACGGGCACTTGGACTATGTAGGTTCCCTAGCGGGCACTTGGACTATCTAGGTTAGCTTACTGGCACTTGGACTATGCAAATTCCCTAGCGGGCACTAGGATTATGTAGGTTCCCTATCAGGCACTTGAACTATGTAGGTTACTAGCGGGCATTTGGACTATGTAGGTTACCTAACGGGCACTTGGACTATGAGGGTTCCGTATCGGGCACTTGGACAATGTTGGTTAACTAGCGGGCACTAGGACTATGTAGGTTACCTAGCGGGCACTTGGACTATCTAGGTTACCTAGTGGGAACTTGGACTATGTAGGTTACCTAGCGGGCATTTTGACTATCTTGGTTATTTAGTGGGCACTTGGACTATATAGGTTAACTAGCGGACACTTGGACGAACTAGGTTAACGAGCGGGCCCTTGGACTATGTAGGTTACCTAGCGGGCACTTGGACTATCTAGGTTAGCTAACAGGAACTTGGACTATCTAGGTTACCTAGTGGTCACTTTCACTATTTAGGTCACCTAGCTGGCACTTGGACTATCTAGGTTAGCTAACGGGCACATGGACTACCTAGGTTACCTAGCGGGCACTTAGACTATGTAGGTTACCTAGCAGGCACTTGGACTATGTAGGTTCCCTAGCGGGCACTTGGACTATCTAGGTTAGCTAGCGGGCACTTGGACTATGTAAATTCCCTAGCGGGCACTAGGATTATGTAGGTTCCCTATCAGGCACTTGAACTATGTAGGTTACTAGCGGGCATTTGGACTATGTAGGTTACCTAACGGGCACTTGGACTATGAGGGTTCCGTATCGGGCACTTGGACAATGTTGGTTAACTAGCGGGCACTAGGACTATGTAGGTTACCTAGCGGGCACTTGGACTATCTAGGTTACCTAGTGGGAACTTGGACTATGTAGGTTACCTAGCGGGCATTTTGACTATCTTGGTTATTTAGTGGGCACTTGGACTATATAGGTTAACTAGCGGACACTTGGACGAACTAGGTTAACGAGCGGGCCCTTGGACTATGTAGGTTACCTAGCGGGCACTTGGACTATCTAGGTTAGCTAACAGGAACTTGGACTATCTAGGTTACCTAGTGGTCACTTTGACTATTTAGGTCACCTAGCTGGCACTTGGACTATCTAGGTTAGCTAACGGGCACATGGACTACCTAGGTTACCTAGCGGGCACTTAGACTATGTAGGTTACCTAGCAGGCACTTGGACTATGTAGGTTCCCTAGCGGGCACTTGGACTATCTAGGTTAGCTAACGGGCACTTGGACTATGTAAATTCCCTAGCGGGCACTAGGATTATGTAGGTTCCCTATCAGGCACTTGAACTATGTAGGTTACTAGCGGGCATTTGGACTATGTAGGTTACCTAACGGGCACTTGGACTATGAGGGTTCCGTATCGGGCACTTGGACAATGTTGGTTAACTAGCGGGCACTAGGACTATGTAGGTTACCTAGCGGGCACTTGGACTATCTAGGTTACCTAGTGGGAACTTGGACTATGTAGGTTACCTAGCGGGCATTTTGACTATCTTGGTTATTTAGTGGGCACTTGGACTATATAGGTTAACTAGCGGACACTTGGACGAACTAGGTTAACGAGCGGGCCCTTGGACTATGTAGGTTACCTAGCGGGCACTTGGACTATCTAGGTTAGCTAACAGGAACTTGGACTATCTAGGTTACCTAGTGGTCACTTTGACTATTTAGGTCACCTAGCTGGCACTTGGACTATCTAGGTTAGCTAACGGGCACATGGACTACCTAGGTTACCTAGCGGGCACTTAGACTATGTAGGTTACCTAGCAGGCACTTGGACTATCTAGGTTACCTAACGGGCACTTGGACTATGCAGGTAACCTAGCGGGCACTTGGACTGTCTAGGTTACCTAGCGGGCACATGGATTTCTAGGTTAACGAAAGGGCACTTGGACTATGTAGGTTGCCTAGCGGGCACTTGGCCGATCTATGTTAGGTAACGGGCACTAGGACTATCTAGGTTACCTAGCGGGAACTTGGACTATGTAGGTAACCTAGCGGGCACTTGGACTATCTAGGTTACTTAACGGGCACTTGGACGATCTAGGTTAACTAGTGGGCACTTCACGATATACGTTAACTAGCGGACACTTGGATTAGCTAGGTTACCTAGCGGGCACTTGAACCATGTAGGTTAACTATTTGGCCCTTGGACTATCTAGGTTAGCTAACGGGCACTTGGACTATGTAAGTTAATTAGCGTGCACTTGGACTATGTAGGTGCCCTAGCGGGCATTTGGACTATATAGATTACCTAGCGGGCACTTGGACTTTGTAGGTTATCTAGCGGGCACTTGGACTATCTGGGTTACCTAGCGGGCACTTGGACTATCTAGGTTCCTTAGCGGGCACTTGGACTACATAGGTTCCCTAAAGGGCACTTGGACTATGTAGGTTCCCTAGCAGGCACTCGGACTATGAAGGTTCCCTAGTGGGCACTTGGACTATGTAGGTTCCATAGCAGGCCCTTTGACTATGTAATTTCTCTAACGGGCACTTGGACTATGTGGGTTCCCTAGCGGGCCTTGGAACTATCTAGGTTACCTAGTGGGAACTTGGACTATGTAGGTTACCTAGCGGGCATTTTGACTATCTTGGTTATTTAGTGGGCACTTGGACTATATAGGTTAACTAGCGGACACTTGGACGAACTAGGTTAACGAGCGGGCCCTTGGACTATGTAGGTTACCTAGCGGGCACTTGGACTATCTAGGTTAGCTAACAGGAACTTGGACTATCTAGGTTACCTAGTGGTCACTTTGACTATTTAGGTCACCTAGCTGGCACTTGGACTATCTAGGTTAGCTAACGGGCACATGGACTACCTAGGTTACCTAGCGGGCACTTAGACTATGTAGGTTACCTAGCAGGCACTTGGACTATGTAGGTTCCCTAGCGGGCACTTGGACTATCTAGGTTAGCTAACGGGCACTTGGACTATGTAAATTCCCTAGCGGGCACTAGGATTATGTAGGTTCCCTATCAGGCACTTGAACTATGTAGGTTACTAGCGGGCATTTGGACTATGTAGGTTACCTAACGGGCACTTGGACTATGAGGGTTCCGTATCGGGCACTTGGACAATGTTGGTTAACTAGCGGGCACTAGGACTATGTAGGTTACCTAGCGGGCACTTGGACTATCTAGGTTACCTAGTGGGAACTTGGACTATGTAGGTTACCTAGCGGGCATTTTGACTATCTTGGTTATTTAGTGGGCACTTGGACTATATAGGTTAACTAGCGGACACTTGGACGAACTAGGTTAACGAGCGGGCCCTTGGACTATGTAGGTTACCTAGCGGGCACTTGGACTATCTAGGTTAGCTAACAGGAACTTGGACTATCTAGGTTACCTAGTGGTCACTTTGACTATTTAGGTCACCTAGCTGGCACTTGGACTATCTAGGTTAGCTAACGGGCACATGGACTACCTAGGTTACCTAGCGGGCACTTAGACTATGTAGGTTACCTAGCAGGCACTTAGACTATGTAGGTTCCCTAGCGGGCACTTGGACTATCTAGGTTAGCTAACGGGCACTTGGACTATGTAAATTCCCTAGCGGGCACTAGGATTATGTAGGTTCCCTATCAGGCACTTGAACTATGTAGGTTACTAGCGGGCATTTGGACTATGTAGGTTACCTAACGGGCACTTGGACTATGAGGGTTCCGTATCGGGCACTTGGACAATGTTGGTTAACTAGCGGGCACTAGGACTATGTAGGTTACCTAGCGGGCACTTGGACTATCTAGGTTACCTAGTGGGAACTTGGACTATGTAGCTTACCTAGCGGGCATTTTGACTATCTTGGTTATTTAGTGGGCACTTGGACTATATAGGTTAACTAGCGGACACTTGGACGAACTAGGTTAACGAGCGGGCCCTTGGACTATGTAGGTTACCTAGCGGGCACTTGGACTATCTAGGTTAGCTAACAGGAACTTGGACTATCTAGGTTACCTAGTGGTCACTTTGACTATTTAGGTCACCTAGCTGGCACTTGGACTATCTAGGTTAGCTAACGGGCACATGGACTACCTAGGTTACCTAGCGGGCACTTAGACTATGTAGGTTACCTAGCAGGCACTTGGACTATCTAGGTTACCTAACGGGCACTTGGACTATGCAGGTAACCTAGCGGGCACTTGGACTGTCTAGGTTACCTAGCGGGCACATGGATTTCTAGGTTAACGAAAGGGCACTTGGACTATGTAGGTTGCCTAGCGGGCACTTGGCCGATCTATGTTAGGTAACGGGCACTAGGACTATCTAGGTTACCTAGCGGGAACTTGGACTATGTAGGTAACCTAGCGGGCACTTGGACTATCTAGGTTACTTAACGGGCACTTGGACGATCTAGGTTAACTAGTGGGCACTTCACGATATACGTTAACTAGCGGACACTTGGATTAGCTAGGTTACCTAGCGGGCACTTGAACCATGTAGGTTAACTATTTGGCCCTTGGACTATCTAGGTTAGCTAACGGGCACTTGGACTATGTAAGTTAATTAGCGTGCACTTGGACTATGTAGGTGCCCTAGCGGGCATTTGGACTATATAGATTACCTAGCGGGCACTTGGACTTTGTAGGTTACCTAGCGGGCACTTGGACTATCTGGGTTACCTAGCGGGCACTTGGACTATCTAGGTTCCTTAGCGGGCACTTGGACTACATAGGTTCCCTAAAGGGCACTTGGACTATGTAGGTTCCCTAGCAGGCACTCGGACTATGAAGGTTCCCTAGTGGGCACTTGGACTATGTAGGTTCCATAGCAGGCCCTTTGACTATGTAATTTCTCTAACGGGCACTTGGACTATGTGGGTTCCCTAGCGGGCCTTGGAACTATCTAGGTTACCTAACGGGCACTTGGACTATGTAGGTTCCCTAGCGGGCACTTGGACTATGTACGTTACTAGGGGGCATTTGGACTATGTAGGTTCCCTAGCGGGCACTTGGACTATCTAGGTTAGCTAGCGGGCACTTGGACTATTTAAATTCCCTAGCGGGCACTAGGATTATGTAGGTTCCCTATCAGGCACTTGAACTATGTAGGTTACTAGCGGGCATTTGGACTATGTAGGTTACCTAGCGGGCACTTGGACTATCTAGGTTACCTAGTGGGAACTTGGACTATGTAGGTTACGTAGCGGGCATTTTGACTATCTTGGTTATTTAGTGGGCACTTGGACTATATAGGTTAACTAGCGGACACTTGGACGAACTAGGTTAACGAGCGGGCCCTTGGACTATGTAGGTTACCTAGCGGGCACTTGGACTATCTAGGTTAGCTAACAGGAACTTGGACTATCTAGGTTACCTAGTGGTCACTTTGACTATTTAGGTCACCTAGCCGGCACTTTGACTATCTAGGTTAGCTAACGGGCACATGGACTACCTAGGTTACCTAGCGGGCACTTAGACTATGTAGGTTACCTAGCAGGCACTTGGACTATCTAGGTTACCTAACGGGCACTTGGACTATGCAGGTAACCTAGCGGGCACTAGGACTGTCTAGGTTACGTAGCGGGCACATGGATTTCTAGGTTAACGAAAGGGCACTTGGACTATGTAGGTTGCCTAGCGGGCACTTGGCCGATCTATGTTAGGTAACGGGCACTAGGACTATCTAGGTTACCTAGCGGGAACTTGGATTATGTAGGTAACCTAGCGGGCACATGGACTATCTAGGTTACCTAGCGGGCACTTGGACTATGTACGTTCCCTAACGGGCACTTGGACTATGTAGGTTCCCTAGCGGGCACTTGGACTATCTAGGTTAGCTAACGGGCACTTGGACTATGTAAATTCCCTAGCGGGCACTAGGATTATGTAGGTTCCCTATCAGGCACTTGAACTATGTAGGTTACTAGCGGGCATTTGGACTATGTAGGTTACCTAACGGGCACTTGGACTATGAGGGTTCCGTATCGGGCACTTGGACAATGTTGGTTAACTAGCGGGCACTAGGACTATGTAGGTTACCTAGCGGGCACTTGGACTATCTAGGTTACCTAGTGGGAACTTGGACTATGTAGGTTACCTAGCGGGCATTTTGACTATCTTGGTTATTTAGTGGGCACTTGGACTATATAGGTTAACTAGCGGACACTTGGACGAACTAGGTTAACGAGCGGGCCCTTGGACTATGTAGGTTACCTAGCGGGCACTTGGCCGATCTATGTTAGGTAACGGGCACTAGGACTATCTAGGTTACCTAGCGGGAACTTGGACTATGTAGGTAACCTAGCGGGCACATGGACTATCTAGGTTACCTAGCGGGCACTTGGACTATGTACGTTCCCTAACGGGCACTTGGACTATGTAGGTTCCCTAGCGGGCACTTGGACTATCTAGGTTAGCTAACGGGCACTTGGACTATGTAAATTCCCTAGCGGGCACTAGGATTATGTAGGTTCCCTATCAGGCACTTGAACTATGTAGGTTACTAGCGGGCATTTGGACTATGTAGGTTACCTAACGGGCACTTGGACTATGAGGGTTCCGTATCGGGCACTTGGACAATGTTGGTTAACTAGCGGGCACTAGGACTATGTAGGTTACCTAGCGGGCACTTGGACTATCTAGGTTACCTAGTGGGAACTTGGACTATGTAGGTTACCTAGCGGGCATTTTGACTATCTTGGTTATTTAGTGGGCACTTGGACTATATAGGTGAACTAGCGGACACTTGGACGAACTAGGTTAACGAGCGGGCCCTTGGACTATGTAGGTTACCTAGCGGGCACTTGGACTATCTAGGTTAGCTAACAGGAACTTGGACTATCTCGGTTACCTAGTGGTCACTTTCACTATTTAGGTCACCTAGCTGGCACTTGGACTATCTAGGTTAGCTAACGGGCACATGGACTACCTAGGTTACCTAGCGGGCACTTAGACTATGTAGGTTACCTAGCAGGCACTTGGACTATGTAGGTTCCCTAGCGGGCACTTGGACTATCTAGGTTAGCTAGCGGGCACTTGGACTATGTAAATTCCCTAGCGGGCACTAGGATTATGTAGGTTCCCTATCAGGCACTTGAACTATGTAGGTTACTAGCGGGTATTTGGACTATGTAGGTTACCTAACGGGTATTTGGACTATGAGGGTTCCGTATCGGGCACTTGGACAATGTTGGTTAACTAGCGGGCACTAGGACTATGTAGGTTACCTAGCGGGCACTTGGACTATCTAGGTTACCTAGTGGGAACTTGGACTATGTAGGTTACCTAGCGGGCATTTTGACTATCTTGGTTATTTAGTGGGCACTTGGACTATATAGGTTAACTAGCGGACACTTGGACGAACTAGGTTAACGAGCGGGCCCTTGAACTATGTAGGTTACCTAGCGGGCACTTGGACTATCTAGGTTAGCTAACAGGAACTTGGACTATCTAGGTTACCTAGTGGTCACTTTGACTATTTAAGTCACCTAGCCGGCACTTGGACTATCTAGGTTAGCTAACGGGCACATGGACTACCTAGGTTACCTAGCGGGCACTTAGACTATGTAGGTTACCTAGCAGGCACTTGGACTATGTAGGTTCCCTAGCGGGCACTTGGACTATCTAGGTTAGCTAACGGGCACTTGGACTATGTAAATTCCCTAGCGGGCACTAGGATAATGTAGGTTCCCTATCAGGCACTTGAACTATGTAGGTTACTAGCGGGCATTTGGACTATGTAGGTTACCTAACGGGCACTTGGACTATGAGGGTTCCGTATCGGGCACTTGGACAATGTTGGTTAACTAGCGGGCACTAGGACTATGTAGGTTACCTAGCGGGCACTTGGACTATCTAGGTTACCTAGTGGGAACTTGGACTATGTAGGTTACCTAGCGGGCATTTTGACTATCTTGGTTATTTAGTGGGCACTTGGACTATATAGGTGAACTAGCGGACACTTGGACGAACTAGGTTAACGAGCGGGCCCTTGGACTATGTAGGTTACCTAGCGGGCACTTGGACTATCTAGGTTAGCTAACAGGAACTTGGACTATCTAGGTTACCTAGTGGTCACTTTGACTATTTAGGTCACCTAGCCGGCACTTTGACTATCTAGGTTAGCTAACGGGCACATGGACTACCTAGGTTACCTAGCGGGCACTTAGACTATGTAGGTTACCTAGCAGGCACTTGGACTATCTAGGTTACCTAACGGGCACTTGGACTATGCAGGTAACCTAGCGGGCACTAGGACTGTCTAGGTTACGTAGCGGGCACATGGATTTCTAGGTTAACGAAAGGGCACTTGGACTATGTAGGTTGCCTAGCGGGCACTTGGCCGATCTATGTTAGGTAACGGGCACTAGGACTATCTAGGTTACCTAGCGGGAACTTGGATTATGTAGGTAACCTAGCGGGCACATGGACTATCTAGGTTACCTAGCGGGCACTTGGACTATGTACGTTCCCTAACGGGCACTTGGACTATGTAGGTTCCCTAGCGGGCACTTGGACTATCTAGGTTAGCTAACGGGCACTTGGACTATGTAAATTCCCTAGCGGGCACTAGGATTATGTAGGTTCCCTATCAGGCACTTGAACTATGTAGGTTACTAGCGGGCATTTGGACTATGTAGGTTACCTAACGGGCACTTGGACTATGAGGGTTCCGTATCGGGCACTTGGACAATGTTGGTTAACTAGCGGGCACTAGGACTATGTAGGTTACCTAGCGGGCACTTGGACTATCTAGGTTACCTAGTGGGAACTTGGACTATGTAGGTTACCTAGCGGGCATTTTGACTATCTTGGTTATTTAGTGGGCACTTGGACTATATAGGTTAACTAGCGGACACTTGGACGAACTAGGTTAACGAGCGGGCCCTTGGACTATGTAGGTTACCTAGCGGGCACTTGGCCGATCTATGTTAGGTAACGGGCACTAGGACTATCTAGGTTACCTAGCGGGAACTTGGACTATGTAGGTAACCTAGCGGGCACATGGACTATCTAGGTTACCTAGCGGGCACTTGGACTATGTACGTTCCCTAACGGGCACTTGGACTATGTAGGTTCCCTAGCGGGCACTTGGACTATCTAGGTTAGCTAACGGGCACTTGGACTATGTAAATTCCCTAGCGGGCACTAGGATTATGTAGGTTCCCTATCAGGCACTTGAACTATGTAGGTTACTAGCGGGCATTTGGACTATGTAGGTTACCTAACGGGCACTTGGACTATGAGGGTTCCGTATCGGGCACTTGGACAATGTTGGTTAACTAGCGGGCACTAGGACTATGTAGGTTACCTAGCGGGCACTTGGACTATCTAGGTTACCTAGTGGGAACTTGGACTATGTAGGTTACCTAGCGGGCATTTTGACTATCTTGGTTATTTAGTGGGCACTTGGACTATATAGGTGAACTAGCGGACACTTGGACGAACTAGGTTAACGAGCGGGCCCTTGGACTATGTAGGTTACCTAGCGGGCACTTGGACTATCTAGGTTAGCTAACAGGAACTTGGACTATCTCGGTTACCTAGTGGTCACTTTCACTATTTAGGTCACCTAGCTGGCACTTGGACTATCTAGGTTAGCTAACGGGCACATGGACTACCTAGGTTACCTAGCGGGCACTTAGACTATGTAGGTTACCTAGCAGGCACTTGGACTATGTAGGTTCCCTAGCGGGCACTTGGACTATCTAGGTTAGCTAGCGGGCACTTGGACTATGTAAATTCCCTAGCGGGCACTAGGATTATGTAGGTTCCCTATCAGGCACTTGAACTATGTAGGTTACTAGCGGGTATTTGGACTATGTAGGTTACCTAACGGGTATTTGGACTATGAGGGTTCCGTATCGGGCACTTGGACAATGTTGGTTAACTAGCGGGCACTAGGACTATGTAGGTTACCTAGCGGGCACTTGGACTATCTAGGTTACCTAGTGGGAACTTGGACTATGTAGGTTACCTAGCGGGCATTTTGACTATCTTGGTTATTTAGTGGGCACTTGGACTATATAGGTTAACTAGCGGACACTTGGACGAACTAGGTTAACGAGCGGGCCCTTGAACTATGTAGGTTACCTAGCGGGCACTTGGACTATCTAGGTTAGCTAACAGGAACTTGGACTATCTAGGTTACCTAGTGGTCACTTTGACTATTTAAGTCACCTAGCCGGCACTTGGACTATCTAGGTTAGCTAACGGGCACATGGACTACCTAGGTTACCTAGCGGGCACTTAGACTATGTAGGTTACCTAGCAGGCACTTGGACTATGTAGGTTCCCTAGCGGGCACTTGGACTATCTAGGTTAGCTAACGGGCACTTGGACTATGTAAATTCCCTAGCGGGCACTAGGATAATGTAGGTTCCCTATCAGGCACTTGAACTATGTAGGTTACTAGCGGGCATTTGGACTATGTAGGTTACCTAACGGGCACTTGGACTATGAGGGTTCCGTATCGGGCACTTGGACAATGTTGGTTAACTAGCGGGCACTAGGACTATGTAGGTTACCTAGCGGGCACTTGGACTATCTAGGTTACCTAGTGGGAACTTGGACTATGTAGGTTACCTAGCGGGCATTTTGACTATCTTGGTTATTTAGTGGGCACTTGGACTATATAGGTGAACTAGCGGACACTTGGACGAACTAGGTTAACGAGCGGGCCCTTGGACTATGTAGGTTACCTAGCGGGCACTTGGACTATCTAGGTTAGCTAACAGGAACTTGGACTATCTAGGTTACCTAGTGGTCACTTTGACTATTTAGGTCACCTAGCTGGCACTTGGACTATCTAGGTTAGCTAACGGGCACATGGACTACCTAGGTTACCTAGCGGGCACTTAGACTATGTAGGTTACCTAGCAGGCACTTGGACTATCTAGGTTACCTAACGGGCACTTGGACTATGCAGGTAACCTAGCGGGCACTTGGACTGTCTAGGTTACCTAGCGGGCACATGGATTTCTAGGTTAACGAAAGGGCACTTGGACTATGTAGGTTGCCTAGCGGGCACTTGGCCGATCTATGTTAGGTAACGGGCACTAGGACTATCTAGGTTACCTAGCGGGAACTTGGACTATGTAGGTAACCTAGCGGGCACTTGGACTATCTAGGTTACTTAACGGGCACTTGGACGATCTAGGTTAACTAGTGGGCACTTCACGATATACGTTAACTAGCGGACACTTGGATTAGCTAGGTTACCTAGCGGGCACTTGAACCATGTAGGTTAACTATTTGGCCCTTGGACTATCTAGGTTAGCTAACGGGCACTTGGACTATGTAAGTTAATTAGCGTGCACTTGGACTATGTAGGTGCCCTAGCGGGCATTTGGACTATATAGATTACCTAGCGGGCACTTGGACTTTGTAGGTTACCTAGCGGGCACTTGGACTATCTGGGTTACCTAGCGGGCACTTGGACTATCTAGGTTCCTTAGCGGGCACTTGGACTACATAGGTTCCCTAAAGGGCACTTGGACTATGTAGGTTCCCTAGCAGGCACTCGGACTATGAAGGTTCCCTAGTGGGCACTTGGACTATGTAGGTTCCATAGCAGGCCCTTTGACTATGTAATTTCTCTAACGGGCACTTGGACTATGTGGGTTCCCTAGCGGGCCTTGGAACTATCTAGGTTACCTAACGGGCACTTGGACTATGTAGGTTCCCTAGCGGGCACTTGGACTATGTACGTTACTAGGGGGCATTTGGACTATGTAGGTTCCCTAGCGGGCACTTGGACTATCTAGGTTAGCTAGCGGGCACTTGGACTATTTAAATTCCCTAGCGGGCACTAGGATTATGTAGGTTCCCTATCAGGCACTTGAACTATGTAGGTTACTAGCGGGCATTTGGACTATGTAGGTTACCTAGCGGGCACTTGGACTATCTAGGTTACCTAGTGGGAACTTGGACTATGTAGGTTACGTAGCGGGCATTTTGACTATCTTGGTTATTTAGTGGGCACTTGGACTATATAGGTTAACTAGCGGACACTTGGACGAACTAGGTTAACGAGCGGGCCCTTGGACTATGTAGGTTACCTAGCGGGCACTTGGACTATCTAGGTTAGCTAACAGGAACTTGGACTATCTAGGTTACCTAGTGGTCACTTTGACTATTTAGGTCACCTAGCCGGCACTTTGACTATCTAGGTTAGCTAACGGGCACATGGACTACCTAGGTTACCTAGCGGGCACTTAGACTATGTAGGTTACCTAGCAGGCACTTGGACTATCTAGGTTACCTAACGGGCACTTGGACTATGCAGGTAACCTAGCGGGCACTAGGACTGTCTAGGTTACGTAGCGGGCACATGGATTTCTAGGTTAACGAAAGGGCACTTGGACTATGTAGGTTGCCTAGCGGGCACTTGGCCGATCTATGTTAGGTAACGGGCACTAGGACTATCTAGGTTACCTAGCGGGAACTTGGATTATGTAGGTAACCTAGCGGGCACATGGACTATCTAGGTTACCTAGCGGGCACTTGGACTATGTACGTTCCCTAACGGGCACTTGGACTATGTAGGTTCCCTAGCGGGCACTTGGACTATCTAGGTTAGCTAACGGGCACTTGGACTATGTAAATTCCCTAGCGGGCACTAGGATTATGTAGGTTCCCTATCAGGCACTTGAACTATGTAGGTTACTAGCGGGCATTTGGACTATGTAGGTTACCTAACGGGCACTTGGACTATGAGGGTTCCGTATCGGGCACTTGGACAATGTTGGTTAACTAGCGGGCACTAGGACTATGTAGGTTACCTAGCGGGCACTTGGACTATCTAGGTTACCTAGTGGGAACTTGGACTATGTAGGTTACCTAGCGGGCATTTTGACTATCTTGGTTATTTAGTGGGCACTTGGACTATATAGGTTAACTAGCGGACACTTGGACGAACTAGGTTAACGAGCGGGCCCTTGGACTATGTAGGTTACCTAGCGGGCACTTGGCCGATCTATGTTAGGTAACGGGCACTAGGACTATCTAGGTTACCTAGCGGGAACTTGGACTATGTAGGTAACCTAGCGGGCACATGGACTATCTAGGTTACCTAGCGGGCACTTGGACTATGTACGTTCCCTAACGGGCACTTGGACTATGTAGGTTCCCTAGCGGGCACTTGGACTATCTAGGTTAGCTAACGGGCACTTGGACTATGTAAATTCCCTAGCGGGCACTAGGATTATGTAGGTTCCCTATCAGGCACTTGAACTATGTAGGTTACTAGCGGGCATTTGGACTATGTAGGTTACCTAACGGGCACTTGGACTATGAGGGTTCCGTATCGGGCACTTGGACAATGTTGGTTAACTAGCGGGCACTAGGACTATGTAGGTTACCTAGCGGGCACTTGGACTATCTAGGTTACCTAGTGGGAACTTGGACTATGTAGGTTACCTAGCGGGCATTTTGACTATCTTGGTTATTTAGTGGGCACTTGGACTATATAGGTGAACTAGCGGACACTTGGACGAACTAGGTTAACGAGCGGGCCCTTGGACTATGTAGGTTACCTAGCGGGCACTTGGACTATCTAGGTTAGCTAACAGGAACTTGGACTATCTCGGTTACCTAGTGGTCACTTTCACTATTTAGGTCACCTAGCTGGCACTTGGACTATCTAGGTTAGCTAACGGGCACATGGACTACCTAGGTTACCTAGCGGGCACTTAGACTATGTAGGTTACCTAGCAGGCACTTGGACTATGTAGGTTCCCTAGCGGGCACTTGGACTATCTAGGTTAGCTAGCGGGCACTTGGACTATGTAAATTCCCTAGCGGGCACTAGGATTATGTAGGTTCCCTATCAGGCACTTGAACTATGTAGGTTACTAGCGGGTATTTGGACTATGTAGGTTACCTAACGGGTATTTGGACTATGAGGGTTCCGTATCGGGCACTTGGACAATGTTGGTTAACTAGCGGGCACTAGGACTATGTAGGTTACCTAGCGGGCACTTGGACTATCTAGGTTACCTAGTGGGAACTTGGACTATGTAGGTTACCTAGCGGGCATTTTGACTATCTTGGTTATTTAGTGGGCACTTGGACTATATAGGTTAACTAGCGGACACTTGGACGAACTAGGTTAACGAGCGGGCCCTTGAACTATGTAGGTTACCTAGCGGGCACTTGGACTATCTAGGTTAGCTAACAGGAACTTGGACTATCTAGGTTACCTAGTGGTCACTTTGACTATTTAAGTCACCTAGCCGGCACTTGGACTATCTAGGTTAGCTAACGGGCACATGGACTACCTAGGTTACCTAGCGGGCACTTAGACTATGTAGGTTACCTAGCAGGCACTTGGACTATGTAGGTTCCCTAGCGGGCACTTGGACTATCTAGGTTAGCTAACGGGCACTTGGACTATGTAAATTCCCTAGCGGGCACTAGGATAATGTAGGTTCCCTATCAGGCACTTGAACTATGTAGGTTACTAGCGGGCATTTGGACTATGTAGGTTACCTAACGGGCACTTGGACTATGAGGGTTCCGTATCGGGCACTTGGACAATGTTGGTTAACTAGCGGGCACTAGGACTATGTAGGTTACCTAGCGGGCACTTGGACTATCTAGGTTACCTAGTGGGAACTTGGACTATGTAGGTTACCTAGCGGGCATTTTGACTATCTTGGTTATTTAGTGGGCACTTGGACTATATAGGTGAACTAGCGGACACTTGGACGAACTAGGTTAACGAGCGGGCCCTTGGACTATGTAGGTTACCTAGCGGGCACTTGGACTATCTAGGTTAGCTAACAGGAACTTGGACTATCTAGGTTACCTAGTGGTCACTTTGACTATTTAGGTCACCTAGCTGGCACTTGGACTATCTAGGTTAGCTAACGGGCACATGGACTACCTAGGTTACCTAGCGGGCACTTAGACTATGTAGGTTACCTAGCAGGCACTTGGACTATGTAGGTTCCCTAGCGGGCACTTGGACTATCTAGGTTAGCTAGCGGGCACTTGGACTATGTAAATTCCCTAGCGGGCACTAGGATTATGTAGGTTCCCTATCAGGCACTTGAACTATGTAGGTTACTAGCGGGTATTTGGACTATGTAGGTTACCTAACGGGCATTTGGACTATGAGGGTTCCGTATCGGGCACTTGGACAATGTTGGTTAACTAGCGGGCACTAGGACTATGTAGGTTACCTAGCGGGCACTTGGACTATCTAGGTTACCTAGTGGGAACTTGGACTATGTAGGTTACCTAGCGGGCATTTTGACTATCTTGGTTATTTAGTGGGCACTTGG
The DNA here is from genome assembly GCF_050624435.1 of Tenrec ecaudatus. Taxonomy (NCBI): domain Eukaryota; kingdom Metazoa; phylum Chordata; class Mammalia; order Afrosoricida; family Tenrecidae; genus Tenrec; species Tenrec ecaudatus. The sequence goes on from NW_027459268.1 coordinate 122,632, forward strand.
ACTATATAGGTTAACTAGCGGACACTTGGACGAACTAGGTTAACGAGCGGGCCCTTGAACTATGTAGGTTACCTAGCGGGCACTTGGACTATCTAGGTTAGCTAACAGGAACTTGGACTATCTAGGTTACCTAGTGGTCACTTTGACTATTTAAGTCACCTAGCCGGCACTTGGACTATCTAGGTTAGCTAACGGGCACATGGACTACCTAGGTTACCTAGCGGGCACTTAGACTATGTAGGTTACCTAGCAGGCACTTGGACTATGTAGGTTCCCTAGCGGGCACTTGGACTATCTAGGTTAGCTAACGGGCACTTGGACTATGTAAATTCCCTAGCGGGCACTAGGATTATGTAGGTTCCCTATCAGGCACTTGAACTATGTAGGTTACTAGCGGGCATTTGGACTATGTAGGTTACCTAACGGGCACTTGGACTATGAGGGTTCCGTATCGGGCACTTGGACAATGTTGGTTAACTAGCGGGCACTAGGACTATGTAGGTTACCTAGCGGGCACTTGGACTATCTAGGTTACCTAGTGGGAACTTGGACTATGTAGGTTACCTAGCGGGCATTTTGACTATCTTGGTTATTTAGTGGGCACTTGGACTATATAGGTGAACTAGCGGACACTTGGACGAACTAGGTTAACGAGCGGGCCCTTGGACTATGTAGGTTACCTAGCGGGCACTTGGACTATCTAGGTTAGCTAACAGGAACTTGGACTATCTAGGTTACCTAGTGGTCACTTTGACTATTTAGGTCACCTAGCTGGCACTTGGACTATCTAGGTTAGCTAACGGGCACATGGACTACCTAGGTTACCTAGCGGGCACTTAGACTATGTAGGTTACCTAGCAGGCACTTGGACTATCTAGGTTACCTAACGGGCACTTGGACTATGCAGGTAACCTAGCGGGCACTTGGACTGTCTAGGTTACCTAGCGGGCACATGGATTTCTAGGTTAATGAAAGGGCACTTGGACTATGTAGGTTGCCTAGCGGGCACTTGGCCGATCTATGTTAGGTAACGGGCACTAGGACTATCTAGGTTACCTAGCGGGAACTTGGACTATGTAGGTAACCTAGCGGGCACTTGGACAATCTAGGTTACTTAACGGGCACTTGGACGATCTAGGTTAACTAGTGGGCACTTCACGATATACGTTAACTAGCGGACACTTGGATTAGCTAGGTTACCTAGCGGGCACTTGAACCATGTAGGTTAACTATTTGGCCCTTGGACTATCTAGGTTAGCTAACGGGCACTTGGACTATGTAGGTTAATTAGCGTGCACTTGGACTATGTAGGTGCCCTAGCGGGCATTTGGACTATATAGATTACCTAGCGGGCACTTGGACTTTGTAGGTTACCTAGCGGGCACTTGGACTATCTGGGTTACCTAGCGGGCACTTGGACTATCTAGGTTCCTTAGCGGGCACTTGGACTACATAGGTTCCCTAAAGGGCACTTGGACTATGTAGGTTCCCTAGCAGGCACTCGGACTATGAAGGTTCCCTAGTGGGCACTTGGACTATGTAGGTTCCATAGCAGGCCCTTTGACTATGTAATTTCTCTAACGGGCACTTGGACTATGTGGGTTCCCTAGCGGGCCTTTGAACTATCTAGGTTACCTAACGGGCACTTGGACTATGTAGGTTCCCTAGCGGGCACTTGGACTATGTACGTTACTAGGGGGCATTTGGACTATGTAGGTTACCTAGCGGATACTTGGACTATGTAGGTTCCTGATCAGGGACTTGGACAATGTAGGTTAACAAGCGGGCACTAGGACTATGTAGGTTATCTAGTGGGTCCTTGTACTATGTAGGTTAACTAGCGGGCACTTGGACTATCTAGGTTAACTAGCGGGCCCTTGGACTATGTAGGTTAACTAGCGGGCACTTTGACGATCTAGGTTAGCAAACGGGCACTTGGAATATGTAGGTTACCTAGCAGGCACTTGGACTATCTAGGTTACCTAGCGGGCACTTGGACTATCTAGGTTAACGAACGGGCACTTGGACTATGTGGTTACTTAGCGGGCACTTGGACTATCTCTGTTAGCTAACGGGCACTTGGACTATCTCAGTTACCTAGCGGGCACTTGGACTATGTTGGTTACCTAGCGGGCACTTGGACAATCTAGGTTAACGAAAGGGCACTTGGACTATGTAGGTTGCCTAGCGGGCACTTGGCCGATCTATGTTAGGTAACGGGCACTAGGACTATCTAGGTTACCTAGCGGGAACTTGGACTATGTAGGTAACCTAGCGGGCACATGGACTATCTAGGTTACCTAACGGGCACTTGGACTATGTACGTTCCCTAACGGGCACTTGGACTATGTAGGTTCCCTAGCGGGCACTTGGACTATCTAGGTTAGCTAACGGGCACTTGGACTATGTAAATTCCCTAGCGGGCACTAGGATTATGTAGGTTCCCTATCAGGCACTTGAACTATGTAGGTTACTAGCGGGCATTTGGACTATGTAGGTTACCTAACGGGCACTTGGACTATGAGAGTTCCGTATCGGGCACTTGGACAATGTTGGTTAACTAGCGGGCACTAGGACTATGTAGGTTACCTAGCGGGCACTTGGACTATCTAGGTTACCTAGTGGGAACTTGGATTATGTAGGTTACCTAGCGGGCATTTTGACTATCTTGGTTATTTAGTGGGCACTTGGACTATATAGGTTAACTAGCGGACACTTGGACGAACTAGGTTAACGAGCGGGCCCTTGGACTATGTAGGTTACCTAGCGGGCACTTGGACTATCTAGGTTAGCTAACAGGAACTTGGACTATCTAGGTTACCTAGTGGTCACTTTGTCTATTTAGGTCACCTAGCTGGCACTTGGACTATCTAGGTTAGCTAACGGGCACATGGACTACCTAGGTTACCTAGCGGGCACTTAGACTATGTAGGTTACCTAGCAGGCACTTGGACTATGTAGGTTCCCTAGCGGGCACTTGGACTATCTAGGTTAGCTAACGGGCACTTGGACTATGTAAATTCCCTAGCGGGCACTAGGATTATGTAGGTTCCCTATCAGGCACTTGAACTATGTAGGTTACTAGCGGGCATTTGGACTATGTAGGTTACCTAACGGGCACTTGGACTATGAGGGTTCCGTATCGGGCACTTGGACAATGTTGGTTAACTAGCGGGCACTAGGACTATGTAGGTTACCTAGCGGGCACTTGGACTATCTAGGTTACCTAGTGGGAACTTGGACTATGTAGGTTACCTAGCGGGCATTTTGACTATCTTGGTTATTTAGTGGGCACTTGGACTATATAGGTTAACTAGCGGACACTTGGACGAACTAGGTTAATGAGCGGGCCCTTGGACTATGTAGGTTACCTAGCGGGCACTTGGACTATCTAGGTTAGCTAACAGGAACTTGGACTATCTAGGTTACCTAGTGGTCACTTTGACTATTTAGGTCACCTAGCTGGCACTTGGACTATCTAGGTTAGCTAACGGGCACATGGACTACCTAGGTTACCTAGCGGGCACTTAGACTATGTAGGTTACCTAGCAGGCACTTGGACTATCTAGGTTACCTAACGGGCACTTGGACTATGCAGGTAACTTAGCGGGCACTTGGACTGTCTAGGTTACCTAGCGGGCACATGGATTTCTAGGTTAATGAAAGGGCACTTGGACTATGTAGGTTTCCTAGCGGGCACTTGGCCTATCTATGTTAGGTAACGGGCACTAGGACTATCTAGGTTACCTAGCGGGAACTTGGACTATGTAGGTAACCTAGCGGGCACATGGACTATCTAGGTTACCTAGCGGGCACTTGGACTATGTACGTTCCCTAACGGGCACTTGGACTATGTAGGTTCCCTAGCGGGCACTTGGACTATCTAGGTTAGCTAACGGGCACTTGGACTATGTAAATTCCCTAGCGGGCACTAGGATTATGTAGGTTCCCTATCAGGCACTTGAACTATGTAGGTTACTAGCGGGCATTTGGACTATGTAGGTTACCTAACGGGCACTTGGACTATGAGGGTTCCGTATCGGGCACTTGGACAATGTTGGTTAACTAGCGGGCCCTAGGACTATGTAGGTTAACTAGCGGGCACTTGGACTATCTAGGTTACCTAGTGGGAACTTGGACTATGTAGGTTACCTAGCGGGCATTTTGACTATCTTGGTTATTTAGTGGGCACTTGGACTATATAGGTTAACTAGCGGACACTTGGACAAACTAGGTTAACGAGCGGGCCCTTGGACTATGTAGGTTACCTAGCGGGCACTTGGACTATCTAGGTTAGCTAACAGGAACTTGGACTATCTAGGTTACCTAGTGGTCACTTTGACTATTTAGGTCACCTAGCTGGCACTTGGACTATCTAGGTTAGCTAACGGGCACATGGACTACCTAGGTTACCTAGCGGGCACTTAGACTATGTAGGTTACCTAGCAGGCACTTGGACTATCTAGGTTACCTAACGGGCACTTGGACTATGCAGGTAACCTAGCGGGCACTTGGACTGTCTAGGTTACCTAGCGGGCACATGGATTTCTAGGTTAACGAAAGGGCACTTGGACTATGTAGGTTTCCTAGCGGGCACTTGGCCGATCTATGTTAGGTAACGGGCACTAGGACTATCTAGGTTACCTAGCGGGAACTTGGACTATGTAGGTAACCTAGCGGGCACTTGGACTATCTAGGTTACTTAACGGGCACTTGGACGATCTAGGTTAACTAGTGGGCACTTCACGATATAGGTAAACTAGCGGACACTTGGATTAGCTAGGTTACCTAGCGGGCACTTGAACCATGTAGGTTAACTATTTGGCCCTTGGACTATCTAGGTTAGCTTACGGGCACTTGGACTATGTAGGTTAATTAGCGTGCACTTGGACTATGTAGGTGCCCTAGCGGGCATTTGGACTATATAGATTACCTAGCGGGCACTTGGACTTTGTAGGTTACCTAGCGGGCACTTGGACTATCTGGGTTACCTAGCGGGCACTTGGACTATCTAGGTTCCTTAGCGGGCACTTGGACTACATAGGTTCCCTAAAGGGCACTTGGACTATGTAGGTTCCCTAGCAGGCACTCGGACTATGAAGTTCCCTAGTGGGCACTTGGACTATGTAGGTTCCATAGCAGGCCCTTTGACTATGTAATTTCTCTAACGGGCACTTGGACTATGTGGGTTCCCTAGCGGGCCTTTGAACTATCTAGGTTACCTAACGGGCACTTGGACTATGTAGGTTCCCTAGCGGGCACTTGGACTATGTACGTTACTAGGGGGCATTTGGACTATGTAGGTTACCTAGCGGATACTTGGACTATGTAGGTTCCTGATCAGGGACTTGGACAATGTAGGTTAACTAGCGGGCACTAGGACTATGTAGGTTATCTAGTGGGTCCTTGTACTATGTAGGTTAACTAGCGGGCACTTGGACTATCTAGGTTAACTAGCGGGCCCTTGGACTATGTAGGTTAACTAGCGGGCACTTTGACGATCTAGGTTAGCAAACGGGCACTTGGAATATGTAGGTTACCTAGCAGGCACTTGGACTATCTAGGTTACCTAGCGGGCACTTGGACTATCTAGGTTAACGAACGGGCACTTGGACTATGTGGTTACTTAGCGGGCACTTGGACTATCTCTGTTAGCTAACGGGCACTTGGACTATCTCAGTTACCTAGCGGGCACTTGGACTATGTTGGTTACCTAGCGGGCACTTGGACAATCTAGGTTAACGAACGGGCACTTGGACTATGTAGGTTAGCTAACAGGAACTTGGACAATCTAGGTTAACTAGCGGGCACTTGGACGATGCAGGTTCCCTAGCGGGCACTTTGACTATGTAGGTTCCCTAGTGGGCACTTGGACTATGTGGGTTCCCTAGCGGGCACTTGGATTATGTAGGTTCCCGTCTTGCACTTGGACTATGTAGGTTACCTAGCGGGTACTTGAACTATATAGGTTAACTAGCGGGCCCTTGCACTATGTAGATGAACTAGCAGGCCCTTGGACTATGTAGGTTAACCAGCGGGCACTTAGACCATCTAGGTTAACCAGTGGGCACTTGGAGGATATAGGTTAACTAGCGGACACTTGGATTAGCTAGGTTACCTAGCGGGGACTTGAACCATGTAGGTTAACTATTTGGCCCTTGGACTATCTAGGTTAGCTAACGGGCACTTGGACTATGTAGGTTAATTAGCGTGCACTTGGACTATGTAGGTGCCCTAGCGGGCATTTGGACTATATAGATTACCTAGCGGGCACTTGGACTTTGTAGGTTACCTAGCGGGCACTTGGAGTATCTAGGTTACCTAGCGGGCACTTGGACTACATAGGTTCCCTAAAGGGCACTTGCACTATGCAGGTTCCCTAGCAGGCACTCTGACTATGAAGGTTCTCTAGCGGGCACTTGGACTATGTAGGTTCCATAGCAGGCCCTTTGACTATGTAAGTTCTCTAACGGGCACTTGGACTATGTATGTTAGCTAACGGGCACTTGGACTATGTAGGTTGCCTAGCGGGCACTTGGACTATCTAGGTTACGTAGCGGGCACTTGGACTATGTAGGTGAACTAGAGGACATTAGGACTATTTAGGTTAACTAGTGGGCCCTTGGACTATGTAGGTTAACTAGCGGGCACTTGGACTATCTAGGTTAACTAGCCGGCACTTGGGCTATCAAGGTTAACTAGCGAGCCCTTGGACTATGTAGGTTAACTAGCGGGCCCTTGGACTTGTAGCTTACCTAGCGGGCACTTGGACTAAGTAAGTTACCTAGCCGGCACTTGGACTATCTTGGTTAGCGAACGGGGACTTGGATTATGTAGGTGACTTACCAGGCACTTGTACTGTCTAGGTTACCAAGCGGGCACTTGGACTATCTAGGTTAACGAACGGGTACTTGGACTATGTAGGTTACCTAGCGTGCTCTTGGACTATGTATGTTAGCTAACGGGCACTTGGACTATCTAGGTTACCTAGCGGGCACTTGGTATATGTAGGTTACCTAGCGGGCACTTGGACTATGTAGGTGCCCTAGCGGGCATTTGGACTATATAGATTACCTAGCGGGCACTTGGACTTTGTAGGTTACCTAGCGGGCACTTGGACTATCTGGGTTACCTAGCGGGCACTTGGACTATCTAGGTTCCTTAGCGGGCACTTGGACTACATAGGTTCCCTAAAGGGCACTTGGACTATGTAGGTTCCCTAGCAGGCACTCGGACTATGAAGGTTCCCTAGTGGGCACTTGTACTATGTAGGTTTCATAGCAGGCCCTTTGACTATGTAATTTCTCTAACGGGCACTTGGACTATGTGGGTTCCCTAGCGGGCCTTTGAACTATCTAGGTTACCTAACGGGCACTTGGACTATGTAGGTTCCCTAGCGGGCACTTGGACTATGTACGTTACTAGGGGGCATTTGGACTATGTAGGTTACCTAGCGGATACTTGGACTATGTAGGTTCCTGATCAGGGACTTGGACAATGTAGGTTAACTAGCGGGCACTAGGACTATGTAGGTTATCTAGTGGGTCCTTGTACTATGTAGGTTAACTAGCGGGCACTTGGACTATCTAGGTTAACTAGCGGGCCCTGGACTATGTAGGTTAACTAGCGGGCACTTTGACGATCTAGGTTAGCAAACGGGCACTTGGAATATGTAGGTTACCTAGCAGGCACTTGGACTATCTAGGTTACCTAGCGGGCACTTGGACTATCTAGGTTAACGAACGGGCACTTGGACTATGTGGTTACTTAGCGGGCACTTGGACTATCTCTGTTAGCTAACGGGCACTTGGACTATCTAAGTTACCTAGCGGGCACTTGGACTATGTAGGTAAGCTAGCGGGCACTTGGACAATCTAGGTTAACGAACGGGCACTTGGACTATGAAGGTTAGCTAACATGAACTTGGACAATCTAGGTTAACTAGCGGGCACTTGGACGATGCAGGTTCCCTAGCGGGCACTTTGACTATGTAGGTTCCCTAGCGGGCACTTGGACTATGTGGGTACCCTAGTGGGCATTTGGACTATCAAGGCTTCCTAACGGGCATTTGGACTATGTAGGTTCCCTAGCGGGCACTTGGATTTTGTAGGTTCCCGTCTTGCACTTGGACAATGTAGGTTACCTAGCGGGCACTTGGACTATGTAGGTTAACTAGCGGGCCCTTGCACTATGTAGGTTAACTAGCGGGCCCTTGGACTATGTAGGTTATCCAGCGGGCACTTGGACCATCTAGGTTAACTAGTGGGCACTTGGAGGATATAGGTTAACTAGCGGACACTTGGATAAGCTAGGTTACCTAGCGGGACCTTGAACCATGTAGGTTAACTATTTGGCCCTTAGACTATCTAGGTTAGCTAACGGGCACTTGGACAATGTAGGTTAATTAGAGGGTACTTGGACTATGTAGGTTACCTAGCGGGCACTTGGAGTATCTTGGTTACCTATTGGGCACTTGAACTATGTAAGTTCCCTAGCGGGCACTTTCACTATGTGGGTTCCATAGCGGGCATTTGGACTATCTAGGTTACCTAACGGGCACTTGGAGTATGTAGGTTCCCTAGCGGGCACTTGGACTATGTAGGTTACTAGCGGGTACTTGGACTATGTACCTTCGCTCTCTGACACTTGGACAATGTTGGTTAACTAGCGCGCACTAGGACTATGTAGGTTACCTATCGGGGACTTGGACTATATAGGTTAACTAGCGGGCCCTTGGACTATCTAGGTTACCTAGCGGGCACTTGGACCATGTAGGTTAACTAGCGGGCACATGGACTATCTAGGGTTACCTAGCGGGCACTTGGACTATGTACGTTCCCTAACGGGCAATTGGACTATGTAGGTTCCCTAGCGGGCACTTGGACTATCTAGGTTAGCTAACGGGCACTTGGACAATATAGGTTAATTAGCCGGTACTTGGACTATGTAGGTCAACTAGCAGGCCCTTGGACTATCTAGGTTAGCTAAGGGGCACTTGGATTATGTAGGTTAAATAGTGGGCACTTGGACAATGTAGGTTAACTAGCGGACATTTGGACGATCTAGGTTAACTAGCGGGCCTTTTCACTATGTAGATTAACTAGCGGGCCCTTTGACTACGTAGGTTAACTAGCGGGCACTGGAACGATCTAGGTTAACTAGCGGGCACTTGGACTATGCAGGTTAGTTAGCGGGAACTTGAACTATGTAGGTTAACTAGTGGGCCCTTAGAATATCTAGGTTAGCTAGCGGGCACTTGGACTATGTAGGTTAATTAGCGGATATTTTGAATATGTAGGTGCCCTGGCGGGCATTTGGACTATATAGGTTACCTAGGGGGCACTTGGACTTTGTAGGTTACGTAGCGGGCACTTGGACTATCTAGGTTACCTAGCGTGCACTTGAAATATCTACGTTACCTAGCGGGTACTTGGACTATCTAGGTTAACTAGCGGGCACTTGGACTGTGTAGGTTCATCTAACGGGCACTTGTACTATGTAAATTCCCTAGCGGACACTTGGATTATGTAGGTTCCCTATCAGGCATTTGGACTATGTAGGTAACTAGCGGGCATTTGGACTATGTAGGTTACCTAACGGGCACTTGGACTATGAGGGTTCCGTATCGGGCACTTGGACAATGTTGGTTAACTAGCGGGCACTAGGACTATGTAGGTTACCTAGCGGGCACTTGGACTATCTAGGTTAGGTAACGGGCACTTGGACTATCTAGGTTAGGTAACGGGCACTTGGACTATCTAGGTTACCTAGTGGGAACTTGGACTATGTAGGTTACCTAGCGGGCACTTTGACTATCTTGGTTATTTAGCGCGCACTTGGACTATATAGGTTAACTAGCGGACACTTGGACGAACTAGGTTAACGAGCGGGCCCTTGGACTATGTAGGTTACCTAGCGGGCACTTGGACTATCTAGGTTAGCTAACAGGAACTTGGACTATCTAGGTTACCTAGCGGGCACTTGGACTATCTAGGTTACCTAACGGGCACTTGGACTATGCAGGTAAGCTAGCGGGCACTTGGACTGTCTAGGTTACCTAGCGGGCACATGGATTTCTAGATTAACGAACGGGCACTTGGACTATGTAGGTTGCCTAGCGGGCACTTGGCCGATCTATGTTTGGTAACGGGCGCTAGGACTATCTAGGTAACCTAGCGGGCACTTGGACTATCTAGGTTACTTAACGGGCACTTGGACGATCTAGGTTAACTAGCGGGCACTTCACGATATAGGTTAACTAGCGGACACTTGGATTAGCTAGGTTACCTAGCGGGCACTTGAACCATGTAGGTTAACTATTTGGACCTTGGACTATCTAGGTTAGCTAACGGGCACTTGGACTATGTAGGTTAATTAGCGTGCACTTGGACTATGTAGGTGCCCTAGCGGGCATTTGGACTATATAGATTACCTAGCGGGCACTTGGACTATCTGGGTTACCTAGCGGGCACTTGGACTATCTAGGTTCCTTAGCGGGCACTTGGACTACATAGGTTCCCTAAAGGGCACTTGGACTATGTAGGTTCCCTAGCAGGCACTCAGACTATGAAGGTTCCCTAGTGGGCATTTGGACTATGTAGGTTCCATAGCAGAACCTTTGACTATGTAAGTTCTCTAACGGGAACTTGGACTATGTGGGTTCCCTAGCGGGCCCTTGGACTATGTAGGTTAACTAGCGGGCACTTTGACGATCTAGGCTAGCAAACGGGCACTTGGAATATGTAGGTTACCTAGCAGGCACTTGGACTGTCTAGGTTACCTAGCGGGCACTTGGACTATCTAGGTTAACGAACGGGCACTTGGACTATGTGGTTACCTAGCGGGCACTTGGACTATCTCTGTTAGCTAACGGGCACTTGGACTATCTAAGTTACCTAGCGGGCTCTTGGACTATGTAGGTTACCTAGCGGGGACTTGGACAATCTAGGTTAACGAACGGGCACTTGGACTATGTAGGTTATCTAACAGGAACTTGGACAATCTAGGTTAACTAGCGGGCACTTGGACGATGCAGGTTCCCAAGCGGGCATTTTGACTATGTAGGTTCCCTAGCGGGCACTTAGACTATGTGGGTACCCTAGCGGGCATTTGGACTATATAGGTTTCCAAACGGGCATTTGGACTATGTAGGTTCCCTAGCGGGCGCTTGGATTATGTAGGTTCCAGTCTTGCACTTGGACTATGTAGGTTACCTTGCGGGCACTTGGACTATGTAGGTTAACTAGCGGGCCCTTGCACTATGTAGGTTAACTAGCGGGCCCTTGGACTATGTAGGTTAACCAGCGGGCACTTGGACCATCTAAGTTAACTAGTGGGCACTTGGAGGATATAGGTTAACTAGCGGACACTTGGATTAGCTAGGTTACCTAGCGGGCACTTGAACCATGTAGGTTAACTATTTGGCCCTTGGACTATCTAGGTTAGCTAACGGGCACTTGGACAATGTAGGTTAATTAGAGGGTACTTGGACTATGTAGGTTACCTAGCGGGCACGTGGAATATCTTGGTTACCTATTGGGCACTTGAACTATGTAAGTTCCCTAGCGGGCACTTTCACTATGTGGGTTCCATAGTGGGCATTTGGACTATCTAGGTTACCTAACGGGCACTTGGAGTATGTAGGTTCCCTATCGGGCACTTGGACTATGTAGGTTACTAGCTGGCACTTGAACTATGTACCTTCGCTATCTGGCACTTGGACAATGTTGATTAACTAGCGTGCACTAGGACTATCTAGGTTACCTAGCGGGCACTTGGACTATGTAGGTTAACTAGCGGGCACATGGACTATCTAGGTTACCTAGTGGGCACTTGGACTATGTACGTTCCCTAACGGGCACTTGGACTATGTAGGTTCTCTAGCGGGCACTTGGACTATCTAGGTTAGCTAACGGGCACTTGGACAATATAGGTTAATTAGCCGGTACTTGGACTATGTAGGTCAACTAGCAGGCCCTTGGACTATCTAGGTTAGCTAAGGGGCACTTGGATTATGTAGGTTAAATAGCGGGCACTTGGACAATGTAGGTTAACTAGCGGACATTTGGACGATCTAGGTTAACTAGCGGGCCCTTTCACTATGTAGGTTAACTAGCGGGCCCTTGGACTATGTAGGTTAACTAGCGGGCACTGGGACGATCTAGGTTAACTAGCGGGCACTTGGACTATGTAGGTTAGCTAGCGGGAACTTGAAGTATGTAGGTTAACTAGTGGGCCCTTAGACTATCTAGGTTAGCTAGCGGGCACTGGGACGATCTAGGTTAACTAGTGGGCACTTGGACTATGTAGGTTAGCTAGCGGGAACTTGAACTATGTAGGTTAACTAGCGGGCACTTTGACGATCTAGGTTAGCAAACGGGCACATGGAATATGTAGGTTACCTAGGAGGCACTTGGACTGTCTAGGTTACCTAGCGGGCACTTGGACTATCTAGGTTAACGAACGGGCACTTGGACTATGTGGTTACCTAGCGGGCACTTGGACTATCTCTGTTAGCTAACGGGCACTTGGACTATCTAAGTTACCTAGCGGGCACTTGGACTATGTAGGTTACCTAACGGGCACTTAGACAATCTAGGCTAACGAACGGGCACTTGGATTATGTAGTTTAGCTAACAGGAACTTGGACAATCTAGGTTAACTAGCGGGCACTTGGACGATGCAGGTTCCCTAGCGGGCACTTTGACTATGTAGGTTCCCTAGCGGGCACTTGGACTATGTGGGTACCCTAGTGGGCATTTGGACTATCAAGGCTTCCTAACGGGCATTTGGACTATGTAGGTTCCCTAGCGGGCACTTGGATTATGTAGGTTAATTAGCGGGCCCTTGCACTATATAGGTTAACTAGCGGGCCCTTGGACTATGTAGGTTAACCAGCGGGCACTTGGACCATCTAGGTTAACTAGTGGGCACTTGGAGGATATAGGTTAACTAGCGGACACTTGGATTAGCTAGGTTACCTAGCGGGCACTTGAACCATGTAGGTTAACTATTTGGCCCTTGGACTATCTAGGTTAGCTAACAGGCACTTGGACAATGTAGGTTAATTAGAGGGTACTTGGACTATGTAGGTTACCTAGCGGGCACTTGAAGTATCTTGGTTACCTATTGGGCACTTGAACTATGTAAGTTCCCTAGCGGGCACTTTCACTACGTGGGTTCCATAGCGGGCATTTGGACTATCAAGGTTACCTAACGGGCACTTGGAGTATGTAGGTTCCCTAGCGGGCACTTGGATTATGTAGGTTCCCTATCGGGCACTTGGACTATGTAGGTTACTAGCGGGCACTTGGACTATGTACCTTCGCTATCTGGCACTTGGACAATGTTGGTTAACTAGCGCGCACTAGGACTATGTAGGTTACCTATCGGGCACTTGGAATATATAGGTTAACTAGCGGGCCCTTGGACTATCTAGGTTACCTAGCGGGCACTTGGACTATGTAGGTTAACTAGCGGGCACATGGACTATCTAGGTTACCTAGCGGGCACTTTGACTATGTACGTTCCCTAACGGGCACTTGGACTATGTAGGTTCCCTAGCGGGCACTTGGACTATCTAGGTTAGCTAACGGGCACTTGGACAATATAGGTTAATTAGCCGGTACTTGGACTATGTAGGTCAACTAGCAAGCCCTTGGACTATCTAGGTTAGCTAAGGGGCACTTGGATTATGTAGGTTAAATAGTGGGCACTTGGACAATGTAGGTTAACTAGCGGACATTTGGATGATCTAGGTTAACTATCGGGCCTTTTCACTATGTAGGTTAACTAGCGGGCCCTTGGACTACGTAGGTTAACTAGCGGGCACTGGGACGATCTAGGTTAACTAGCGGGCACTTGGACTATGTAGGTTAGCTAGCGGGAACTTGAACTATGTAGGTTAACTAGTGGGCCCTTAGACTATCTAGGTTAGCTAGCGGGAACTTGGAATATGTAGGTTAATTAGCGGATATTTTGACTATGTAGGTGCCCTAACGGGCATTTTGACTATATAGGTTACCTAGGGGGCACTTGGACTTTGTAGGTTACGTAGCGGGCACTTGGACTATCTAGGTTACCTAGCGTGCACTTGAACTATCTACGTTACCTAGCGGGTACTTGGACTATCTAGGTTAACTAGCGGGCACTTGGACTATCTAGTTTCACTAACGGGCACTTGGACTATGTAAATTCCCTAGCGGACACTTGGATTATGTAGGTTCCCTATCAGGCACTTGGACTATGTAGGTTAGTAGCGGGCATTTGGACTATGTAGGTTACCTAACGGGCACTTGGACTATGAGGGTTCCGTATCGGGCACTTGGACAATGTTGGTTAACTAGCGGGCACTAGGACTATGTAGGTTACCTAGCGAGCACTTGGACTATCTAGGTTAGGTAACGGGCACTTGGACTATCTAGATTACCTAGTGGGAACTTGGACTATGTAGGTTACCTAGCGGGCACTTTGACTATCTTGGTTATTTAGCGCGCACTTGGACTGTATAGGTTAACTAGCGGACACTTGGACGAACTAGATTAACGAGCGGGCCCTTGGACTATGTAGGTCACCTAGCGGGCACTTGGACTATCTAGGTTAGCTAACAGGAACTTGGACTATCTAGGTTACCTAGCGGGCACTTGGACTATCTAGGTTACCTAACGGGCACTTGGACTATGCAGGTAAACTAGCGGGCACTTGGACTGTCTAGGTTACCTAGCGGGCACATGGATTTCTAGGTTAACGAACGGGCACTTGGACTATGTAGGTTGCCTAGCGGGCACTTGGCCGATCTATGTTTGGTAACGGGCACTAGGACTATCTAGGTTACCTAGCGGGAACTTGGACTATGTAGGTAACCTAGCGGGCACTTGGACTATCTAGGTTACTTAACGGGCACTTAGACGATCTAGGTTAACTAGCGGGCACTTCACGATATAGGTTAACTAGCGGACACTTGGATTAGCTAGGTTACCTAGCAGGCACTTGAACCATGTAGGTTAACTATTTGGACCTTGGACTATCTAGGTTAGCTAACGGGCACTTGGACTATGTAGGTTAATTAGCGTGCACTTGGACTATGTAGGTGCCCTAGCGGGCATTTGGACTATATAGATTACCTAGCGGGCACTTGGACTTTGTAGGTTACCTAGCGGGCACTTGGACTATCTGGGTTACCTAGTGGGCACTTGGACTATCTAGGTTCCTTAGCGGGCACTTGGACTACATAGGTTCCCTAAAGGGCACTTGGACTATGTAGGTTCCCTAGCAGGCACTCGGACTATGAAGGTTCCCTAGTGGGCATTTGGACTATGTAGGTTCCATAGCAGAACCTATGACTATGTAAGTTCTCTAACGGGAACTTGGACTATGTGGGTTCCCTAGCGGGCCCTTGGACTATGTAGGTTAACTAGCGGGCACTTTGACGATCTAGGCTAGCAAACGGGCACTTGGAATATGTAGGTTACCTAGCAGGCACTTGGACTGTCTAGGTTACCTAGCGGGCACTTGGACTATCTAGGTTAACGAACGGGCACTTGGACTATGTGGTTACCTAGCGGGCACTTGGACTATCTCTGTTAGCTAACGGGCACTTGGACTATCTAAGTTACCTAGCGGGCACTTCGACTATGTAGGTTACCTAGCGGGCACTTGGACAATCTAGGTTAACGAACGGGCACTTGGAGTATGTAGGTTAGCTAACAGGAACTTGGACAATCTAGGTTAACTAGCGGGCACTTGGACGATGCAAGTTCCCTAGCGGGCATTTTGACTATGTAGGTTCCCTAGCGGGCACTTGGATTATGTGGGTACCCTAGAGGGCATTTGGACTATCTAGGTTTCCAAACGGGCATTTGGACTATGTAGGTTCCCTAGCGGGCACTTGGATTATGTAGGTTCCCGTCTTGCACTTGGACTATGTAGGTTACCTAGTGGGCACTTGGACTATGTAGGTTAACTAGCGGGCCCTTGCACTATGTAGGTTAACTAGCGGGCCCTTGGACTATGTAGGTTAACCAGCGGGCACTTGGTCCATCTAGGTTAACTAGTGGGTACTTGGAGGATATAGGTTAACTAGCGGACACTTGGATTAGCTAGGTTACCTAGCGGGCACTTGAACCATGTAGGTTAACTATTTGGCTCTTTGGCTATCAAGGTTAGCTAACGGGCACTTGGACAATGTAGGTTAATTAGAGGGTACTTGGACTATGTAGGTTACCTAGCGGGCACTTGGAGTATCTTGGTTACCTATTGGGCACTTGAACTATGTAAGTTCCCTAGCGGGAACTTTCACTATGTGGGTTCCATAGTGGGCATTTGGACTATCTAGGTTACCTAACGGGCACTTGGAGTATGTAGGTTCCCTAGCGGGCACTTGGATTATATAGGTTCCCTATCGGGCACTTGGACTATGTAGGTTACTAGCGGGCACTTGGACTATGTAGGTTCCCTATCGGGCATTGGACAATGTTGGTTAACTAGCGCGCACTAGGACTATGTAGGTTACCTATCGGGCACTTGGACTATATAGGTTAACTAGCGGGCCCTTGGACTATCTAGGTTACCTAGCGGGCACTTGGACTATGTAGGTTAACTAGCGGGCACATGGACTATCTAGGTTACAAGCGGTCACTTGAACTATGTACGTTCCCTAACGGGCACTTGGACTATGTAGGTTCCCTAGCGGGCACATGGACTATCTAGGTTAGCTAACGGGCACTTGGACAATATAGGTTAATTAGCCGGTACTTGGACTATGTAGGTCAACTATAAGGCCCTTGGACTATCTAGGTTAGCTAAGGGGCACTTGGATTATGTAGGTTAAATAGCGGGCACTTGGACAATGTAGGTTAACTAGCGGACATTTGGACGATCTAGGTTAACTAGCGGGCCCTTTCACTATGTAGGTTAACTAGCGGGCCCTTGGACTATGTAGGTTAACTAGCGGGCACTGGGACGATCTAGGTTAACTAGCGGGCACTTGGACTATGTAGGTTAGCTAGCGGGAACTTGAACTATGTAGGTTAACTAGTGGGCCCATAGACTATCTAGGTTAGCTAGCGGGCACTTTGACTATGTAGGTTAATTAGCGGGTATTTTGACTATGTAGGTGCCCTAACGGGCATTTGGACTATATAGTTTACCTAGGGGGCACTTGGACTTTGTAGGTTACGTAGCGGGCACTTTGACTATCTAGGTTACCTAGCGTGCACTTGAACTATCTACGTTACCTAGCGGGTACTTGGACTATCTAGGTTAACTAGCGGGCACTTGGACTATCTAGGTTCATTAACGGGCACTTGGACTATGTAAATTCCCTAGCGGACACTTGGATTATGTAGGTTCCCTATCAGGCACTTGGACTATGTAGGTTACTAGCGGGCATTTGGACTATGTAGGTTACCTAACGGGCACTTGGACTATGAGGGTTCCTTATCGGGCACTTGGACAATGTTGGTTAACTAGCCGGCAATAGGACTATGTAGGTTACCTAGCGGGCACTTGGACTATCTAGGTTAGGTAACGGGCATTTGGACTATCTAGGTTACCTAGTGGGAACTTGGACTATGTAGGTTACCTAGCGGGCACTTTGACTATCTTGGTTATTTAGCGGGCACTTGGAGTATATAGGTTAACTAGCGGACACTTGGACGAACTAGGTTAACGAGCGGGCCCTTGGACTATGTAGGTAACCTAGCGGGCACTTGGACTATCTAGGTTACTTAACGGGCACTTGGACGATCTAGGTTAACTAGCGGGCACTTCACGATATAGGTTAACTAGCGGACACTTGGATTAGCTAGGTTACCTAGCGGGCACTTGAACCATGTAGGTTAACTATTTGGACCTTGAAGTATCTAGGTTAGCTAACGGGCACTTGGACTATGTAGGTTAATTAGCGTGCACTTGGACTATGTAGGTGCCCTAGCGGGCATTTGACTATATAGATTACCTAGCGGGCACTTGGACTTTGTAGGTTACTTAGCGGGCACTTGGACTATCTGGGTTACCTAGCGGGAACTTGGACTATCCAGGTTCCTTAGCGGGCACTTGGACTACATAGGTTCCCTAAAGGGCACTTGGACTATGTAGGTTCCCTAGCAGGCACTCGGACTATGAAGGTTCCCTAGTGGGCACTTGGACTATGTAGGTTCCATAGCAGGCCCTTCGACTATGTAAGTTCTCTAACGGGAACTTGGACTATGTGGGTTCCCTAGCGGGCCTTTGGACTATCTAGGTTACCTAACGGGCACTTGGACTATGTAGGTTCTCTAGCGGGCACTTGGACTATGTACGTTACTAGGGGGCATTTGGACTATGTAGGTTACCTAGCGGATACTTGGACTATGTAGGCTCCCGATCAGGGACTTGGACAATGTAGGTTAACTAGCGGACACTAGGAATATGTAGGTTAACTAGCGTGTCCTTGTACTATGTAGGTTAACTAGCGGGCACTTGGACTATCTAGGTTAACTAGCGGGCCCTTGGACTATGTAGGTTAACTAGCGGGCACTTTGACGATCTAGGTTAGCAAACGGGCACATGGAATATGTAGGTTACCTAGCAGGCACTTGGACTGTCTAGGTTACCTAGCGGGCACTTGGACTATCTAGGTTAACGAACGGGCACTTGGACGATGTGGTTACCTAGCGGGCACTTGGACTATCTCTGCTAGCTAATGGGCACTTGGACTATCTAAGTTACCTAGCGGGCACTTGGACTATGTAGGTTACCTAGCGGGCACTTGGACAATCTAGGTTAACGAACGGGCACTTGGACTATGTAGGTTAGCTAACAGGAACTTGGACAATCTAGGTTAAATAGCGGGCACTTGGACGATGCAGGTCCCTAGCGGGCACTTTGACTATGTAGGTTCCCTAGCGGGCACTTGGACTATGTGGGTACCCTAGCGGGCATTTGGACTATCTCGGTTTCCAAACGGGCATTTGGATTATGTAGGTTCCCTAGCGGGCACTTGGATTATATAGGTTCCCGTCTTGCACTTGGACTATGTAGGTTACCTAGCGGGCACATGGACTATGTAGGTTAACTAGCGGGCCCTTGCACTATGTAGGTTAACTAGCGGGCCCTTGGACTATGTAGGTTAACCAGGGGGCACTTGGACCATCTATGTTAACTAGTGGGCACTTGGAGGATATAGGTTAACTAGCGGACACTTGGATTAGCTAGGTTAACTAGCGGGCACTTGAACCATGTAGGTTAACTATTTGGCCCTTGGACTATCTAGGTTAGCTAACGGGCACTTGGACTATGTAGGTTAATTAGCGTGCACTTGGACTATGTAGGTGCCCTAGCGGGCACTTGGACTTTGTAGGTTACCTAGCCGGCACTTGGAGTATCAAGGTTACCTAGCGGGCACTTGGACTACATATGTTCCCTAAAGGGCACTTGGACTATGTAGGTTCCCTAGCAGGCACTCAGACTATGAAGGTTCTCTAGCGGGCACTTGGACTATGGAGGTTCCATATCAGGCCCTTCGACTATGAAAGTTTTCTAACGGGCACTTGGACTATGTATGTTAGCTAACGGGCACTTGGTCTATGTAGGTTACCTAGCGGGCACTTGGACTATCTAGGTTAGCTAACGGGCACTTGGACAATATAGGTTAATTAGCCGGTACTTGGACTATGTAGGTCAACTAGCGGGCCCTTGGACTATCTAGGTTAGCTAAGGGGCACTTGGATTATGTAGGTTAAATAGCGGGAACTTGGACAATGTAGGTTAACTAGCGGACATTTGGACGATCTAGGTTAACTAGCGGGCCCTTTCACTATGTAGGTTTACTAGCGGGCCCTTGGACTATGTAGCTTAACTAGCGGGCACTTGGACGATCTAGGTTAACTACCGGGCACTTGGACAATGTAGTTTAGCTAACGGGCACTTGGACTATGTAGGTTACCTAGCGGGCCCTTGGACTATCTAGGTTACGTAGCGGGCACTTGGACTATGTAGGTGAACTAGAGGACATTAGGACGATCTAGGTTAACTAGTGGGCCCTTGGACTATGTAGGTTAACTAGCGGGCACTTGGACGATCTAGGTTAACTAGCGGGCACTTGGACAATGTAGGTTAGCTAACGGGCACTTGGACTATGTAGGTTACCTAGCGGGCCCTTGGACTATCTAGGTTACGTAGCGGGCACTTGGACTATGTAGGTGAACTAGAGGACATTAGGACGATCTAGGTTAACTAGTGGGCCCTTGGACTATGTAGGTTAACTAGCGGGCACTTGGACTATCTAGGTTAACTAGCCGGCACTTGGACAATCAAGGTTAACTAGCGAGCCCTTGGACTATGTAGGTTAACTAGTGGGCCCTTGGACTTGTAGCTTACCTAGCGGGCACTGGGACTAAGTAGGTTACCTAGCGGGCACTTGGACTATCTATGTTAGCGAACGGGGACTTGGACTATGTAGGTGACCTACCAGGCACTTGTACTGTCTAGGTTACCTAGCGGGCACTTGGACTATGTAGGTTACCTAGCGTGCTCTTGGACTATGTATGTTAGCTAACGGGCACTTGGACTATCTAGGCTACCTAGCGGTCACTTGGACTATGTAGGTTACCTAGCGGGCACATGGACTATCTAGGTTACCTAACGGGCACTAGGACTATGCAGGTAACCTAGCAGGCACTTGGACGAACTAGGTTAACGAGCGGGCCCTTAGACTATGTAGGTTACCTAGCGGGCACTTGGACTATGTATGGTAGCTAACAGGAACTTGGACTATCTAGGTTACCTAGCAGGCACTTTGACTATGTAGGTTACCTAGCGGCACTTGGACTATGTAGGTTACCTAGCGGGCACTTGGACTATCTAGGTTACCTAACGGGCACTTTGACTATCTAGGTTACCTAGCGGGCACTTGGACTATCTAGGTTAGCTAAAAGGAACTTGGACTATCTAGGTTACCTATCGGGCACTAGGACTACGTAGGTTACCTAACGGGCACTTGGACTATGTAGGTTAACTAGCGGACACTTGGACGATCTAGGTTAACTAGACGGCACTTGGAATATCTAGGTTAACTAGGGGGCCCATGGACTATGTAAGTTAACTAGCGGGCACTTGGACTATCTAGGTTAACTAGCGGACACTTGGACGATATAGGTTAACTACCTGGCAATTGGACTATCTAGTTTATGTAGCGGGCACTTGGACTATCTATGTTAATTAGCGGGCACTTGGACGATGCAGGTTCCCTAGCTGGCACTTGGACTATATAGGTTCCCTATGGGCACTTGGACCCTCTAGGTTCCCTAGCAGGCACTTGGACTATGTAGGTTCCCTAGCGGGCACTTGGACTATGTAGGTTCCCTAACGGGCACTTGGACTATGTAGGTTCCATAGCGGGCACTTGGACTATGTAGGTTCCCTATCGGGCACTTGGACTATGTACGTCCCCTAGTGGGCACTTCGACTATCTAGGTTAACTAGCGGGCACTCGGTTTATCTAAGTTACCTAGCGGGCACTTGGACTATGTAGGTTAACTAGCGGACACTTGGACGATCTAGGTTAACTAGCGGGCACTTGGACGATATAGGTTAACTACCGGGCACTTGGATTATCTAGGTTGGCTAGCAGGCACTTGAACTATGTAGGTTAACTAGTGGGCCCTTAGACTATCTAGGTTAGCTAACGGGCACTTGGACAATGTAGGTTAATTAGAGGGTACTTGGACTATGTAGGTTACCTAGCGGGCACTTGGAGTATCTTGGTTACCTATTGGGCACTTGAACTATGTAAGTTCCCTAGCGGGCACTTTCACTATGTGGGTTCCATAGCGGGCATTTGGACTATCTAGGTTACCTAACGGGCACTTGGTGTATGTAGGTTCCCTAGCGGGTACTTGGATTATGTAGGTTCCCTATCGGGCACTTGGACTATGTAGGTTACTAACGGGCATTTGGACTATGTAGGTTACTAGCGGGCATTTGGACTATGTAGGTTACCTAACGGGCCCTTGGACTATGTACCTTCGCTATCGGGCACTTGGACAATGTTGGTTAACTAGCGCGCACTAGGACTATGTAGGTTACCTAGCGGGCACTTGGACTGTATAGGTTACCTAGCGGGCCCTTGGACTATCTAGGTTACCTAGCGGGCACTTGGACTGTGTAGGTTAACTAGCGGGCACATGGACTATCTAGGTTACCTAGCGGGCACTTGGACTATGTATGTTCCCTAACGGGCACTTGGACTATGTAGGTTCCCTAGCGGGCACTTGGACTATCTAGGTTAGCTAACGGGCACTTGGACAATATAGGTTAATTAGCCGGTACTTGGACTATGTAGGTCAACTAGCGGGCCCTTGGACTATCTAGGTTAGCTAAGGGGCACTTGGATTATGTAGGTTAAATAGCGGGAACTTGGACAATGTAGGTTAACTAGCGGACATTTGGACGATCTAGGTTAACTAGCGGGCCCTTTCACTATGTAGGTTTACTAGCGGGCCCTTGGACTATGTAGCTTAACTAGCGGGCACTTGGACGATTTAGGTTAACTAGCGGGCACTTGGACAATGTAGGTTAGCTAACGGGCACTTGGACTATGTAGGTTACCTAGCGGGCCCTTGGACTATCTAGGTTACGTAGCGGGCACTTGGACTATGTAGGTGAACTAGAGGACATTAGGACGATCTAGGTTAACTAGTGGGCCCTTGGACTATGTAGGTTAACTAGCGGGCACTTGGACTATCTAGGTTAACTAGCCGGCACTTGGACAATCAAGGTTAACTAGCGAGCCCTTGGACTATGTAGGTTAACTAGCGGGCCCTTGGACTTGTAGCTTACCTAGCGGGCACTGGGACTAAGTAGGTTACCTAGCGGGCACTTGGACTATCTATGTTAGCGAACGGGGACTTGGACTATGTAGGTAACCTACCAGGCACTTGTACTGTCTAGGTTACCTAGCGGGCACTTGGACTATGTAGGTTACCTAGCGTGCTCTTGGACTATGTATGTTAGCTAACGGGCACTTGGACTATCTAGGTTACCTATCGGGCACTTGGAATATGTAGGTTACCAAGCGGGCACTTGGACTATCTAGGTTACCTAACGGGCACTTCGACTATCTAGGTTACGTAGCGGGCACTTGGACTATGTAGGTTACCTACAGGACATTTGGATGATCTAGGTTAACTAGTGGGCCCTTGGACTATGTAGGTTAACTAGCGGGCACTTGGACGATCTAGGTTAACTAGCCGGCACTTGGACAATCAAGGTTAACTAGCGAGCCCTTGGACTATGTAGGTTAACTAGCGGGCCCTTGGACTTGTAGCTTACCTAGCGGGCACTGGGACTAAGTAGGTTACCTAGCGGGCATTGGACTATCTATGTTAGCGAACGGGGACTTGGACTATGTAGGTGACCTACCAGGCACTTGTACTGTCTAGGTTACCTAGCGGGCACTTGGACTATGTAGGTTACCTAGCGTGCTCTTGGACTATGTATGTTAGCTAACGGGCACTTGGACTATCTAGGTTACCTATCGGGCACTTGGAATATGTAGGTTACCAAGCGGGCACTTGGACTATCTAGGTTACCTAACGGGCACTTCGACTATCTAGGTTACGTAGCGGGCACTTGGACTATGTAGGTTACCTACAGGACATTTGGATGATCTAGGTTAACTAGTGGGCCCTTGGACTATGTAGGTTAACTAGCGGGCACTTGGACGATCTAGGTTAACTAGCGTGCACATGGACTATGTAGGTTACCTAGCAGGCACTTGCACTATCTAGGTTAGCGAACGGGGACTTGGACTATGTAGTTGACCTAGCAGGCACTTGGACTGTGTAAGTTACCTAGCGGGCACGTGGACTATCTAGGTTAACGAACGGGCACTGGGACTATGTAGGTTACATAGCGGGCACTTGGACTATGTATGTTAGCTAACGGGAACTTGGACTATCTAGGCTACCTAGCGGTCACTTGGACTATGTAGGTTACCTAGTGGGCACTTGGACTATCTAGGTTACCTAACGGGCACTAGGACTATGCAGGTAACCTAGCAGGCACTTGGACAAACTAGGTTAACGAGCGGGCCCTTAGACTATGTAGGTTACCTAGCGGGCACTTGGACTATGTATGGTAGCTAACAGGAACTTGGACTATCTAGGTTACCTAGCAGGCACTTTGAATATGTAGGTTACCTAGCGGCACTTGGACTATGTAGGTTACCTAGCGGGCACTTGGACTATCTAGGTTACCTAACGGGCACTTTGACTATCTAGGTTACCTAGCGGGCACTTAGACTATCTAGGTTAGCTAAAAGGAACTTGGACTATCTAGGTTACCTATCGGGCACTAGGACTACGTAGGTTACCTAACGGGCACTTGGACTATGTAGGTTAACTAGCGGACACTTGGACGATCTAGGTTAACTAGCCGGCACTTGGAATATCTAGGTTAACTAGGGGGCCCATGGACTATGTAAGTTAACTAGCGGGCACTTGGACTATCTAGGTTAACTAGCGGACACTTGGACGATATAGGTTAACTACCTGGCAATTGGACTATCTAGTTTAAGTAGCGGGCACTTGGACTATCTATGTTAATTAGCGGGCACTTGGACGATGCAGGTTCCCTAGCTGGCACTTGGACTATATAGGTTCCCTATGGGCACTTGGACTCTCTAGGTTCCCTAAAGGGCACTTGGACTATGTAGGTTCCCTAGCGGGCACTTGGACTATGTAGGTTAACTAGCAGGCCCTTGGACTATCTAGGTTCCCTAGCGGGCACTTGGACTATGTAGGTTCCCTGACGGGCACTTGGACTATGTAGGTTCCATAGCGGGCACTTGGACTATGTAGGTTCCCTATCGGGCACTTGGACTATGTAGGCTTCTATCAGGCACTTGATCTATGTAGATTAACTAGCGGGCACTTGGACTATCTAGGTAACCTAGCGGGCACTTGGACTATGTACGTCCCCTAGTGGGCACTTCGACTATCTAGGTTAACTAGCGGGCACTCGGTTTATCTAAGTTACCTAGCGGGCACTTGGACTATGTAGGTTAACTAGCGGACACTTGGACGATCTAGGTTAACTAGCGGGCACTTGGACGATATAGGTTAACTACCGGGCACTTGGATTATCTAGGTTGGCTAGCAGGCACTTGAACTATGTAGGTTAACTAGTGGGCCCTTAGACTATCTAGGTTAGCTAACGGGCACTTGGACAATGTAGGTTAATTAGAGGGTACTTGGACTATGTTGGTTACCTAGCGGGCACTTGGAGTATCTTGGTTACCTATTGGGCACTTGAACTATGTAAGTTCCCTAGCAGGCACTTTCACTATGTGGGTTCCATAGCGGGCATTTGGACTATCTAGGTTACCTAACGGGCACTTGGTGTATGTAGGTTCCCTAGCGGGTATTGGATTATGTAGGTTCCCTATCGGGCACTTGGACTATGTAGGTTACTAACGGGCATTTGGACTATGTAGGTTACTAGCGGGCATTTGGACTATGTAGGTTACCTAACGGGCCCTTGGACTATGTACCTTCGCTATCGGGCACTTGGACAATGTTGGTTAACTAGCGCGCACTAGGACTATGTAGGTTACCTAGCGGGCACTTGGACTATCAAGGTTACCTAGCGGGCACTTGGACTGTATAGGTTAACTAGCGGGCACATGGACTATCTAGGTTACCTAGCGGGCACTTGGACTATGTATGTTCCCTAACGGGCACTTGGACTATGTAGGTTCCCTAGCGGGCACTTGGACTATCTAGGTTAGCTAACGGGCACTTGGACAATATAGGTTAATTAGCCGGTACTTGGACTATGTAGGTCAACTAGCGGGCCCTTGGACTATCTAGGTTAGCTAAGGGGCACTTGGATTATGTAGGTTAAATAGCGGGAACTTGGACAATGTAGGTTAACTAGCGGACATTTGGACGATCTAGGATAACTAGCGGGCCCTTTCACTATGTAGGTTTACTAGCGGGCCCTTGGACTATGTAGCTTAACTAGCGGGCTCTTGGACGATCTAGGTTAACTAGCGGGCACTTGGACTATGTAGGTTAGCTGGCGGGCACTTGAACTATGTAGGTTAACTAGTGGGCCTTTAGACTATCTAGGATAGCTAGCGGGCACTTGGACTATGTAGGTTAATTAGCGGGTATTTCCACTATGTAGGTGCCCTAGCGGGCATTTGGACTATATAGATTACCTAGGGGGCACTTGGACTTTGTAGGTTACGTAGCGGGCACTTGGACTATCTAGGTTACCTAGCGTGCACTTGAACTATCTACGTTGCCTAGCGGGTACTTGGACTATCTAGGTTAACTAGCGGGCACTTGGACTATCTAGGTTAACTAACGGGCACTTGGACTATGTAAATTCCCTAGCGGGCACTTGGATTATGTAGGTTCCCTATCAGGCACTTGAACTATGTAGGTTACTAGCGGGCATTTGGACTATGTAGGTTACCTAATGGGCACTTGGACTATGAGGGTTCCGTATCGGGCACTTGGACAATGTTGGTTAACTAGCGGGTACTTGGACTATGTAGGTTACCTAGCGGGCACTTGGACTATCTAGGTTAGGTAACGGGCACTTGGACTATCTAGGTTACCTAGTGGGAACTTGGACTATGTAGGTTACCTAGCGGGCACTTTGACTATCGTGGTTATTTAGTGGGCACTTGGACTATATAGGTTAACTGGCGGACACTTGGACGAACTAGGTTAACGACCGGGCCCTTGGACTATGTAGGTTACCTAGCGGGCACTTTGATGATCTAGGTTAGCAAACGGGCAAATGGAATATGTAGGTTACCTAGCAGGCACTTGGACTGTCTAGGTTACCTAGCGGGCACTTGGACTATCTAGGTTAACGAACGGGCACTTGGACGATGTGGTTACCTAGCGGGCACTTGGACTATCTCTGCTAGCTAATGGGCACTTGGACTATCTAAGTTACCTAGCGGGCACTTGGACTATGTAGGTTACCTAGCGGGCACTTGGACAATCTAGGTTAACGAACGGGCACTTGGACTATGTAGGTTAGCTAACAGGAATTTGGACAATCTAGGTTAACTAGCGGGCACTTGGACGATGCAGGTTCCCTAGCAGGCACTTTGACTATGCAGGTTCCCTAGCGGGCACATGGACTATATGGGTACCCTAGCGGGCATTTGGACTATCTCGGTTTCCAAACGGGCATTTGAATTATGTAGGTTCCCAAGCGGGCACTTGGATTATATAGGTAATCATCTTGCACTTGGACTATGTAGGTTACCTAGCGGGCACTTGGACTATGTAGGTTAACTAGCGGGCCCTTGCACTATGTAGGTTAACTAGCGGGCCCTTGAACTATGTAGGTTAACCAGCGGGCACTTGGACCATCTATGTTAACTAGTGGGCACTTGGAGGATATAGGTTAACTAGCGGACATTTAGATTACCTAGGTTACCTAGCGGGCACTTGAACCATGTAGGTTAACTATTTGGCCCTTGGACTATCTAGGTAAGCTAACGGGCACTTGGACTATGTAGGTTAACTAGTGGGCCCTTGGACTATGTAGGTTAACTAGCGGGCACTTGGACTATCTAGGTTAACTAGCCGGCACTTGGACTATCAAGGTTAACTAGCGAGCCCTTGGACTATGTAGGTTAACTAGCGGGCCCTTGGACTTGTAGCTTACCTAGCGGGCACTTGGACTAAGTAGGTTACCTAGCGGGCACTTGGACTAACTAGGTTAGCGAACGGGGACTTGCACTATGTAGGTGACCTACCAGGCACTTGTACTGTCTAGGTTACCTAGCGCGCACTTGGACTATGTAGGTTACCTAGCGTGCTCTTGGACTATGTATGTTAGCTAAAGGGCATTGGACTATCTAGGTTACCTAGCGGGCACTTGGAATATGTAGGTTACCTAGCGGGCACTTGGACTATCTAGGTTACCTAACGGGCACTTCGACTATCTAGGTTACGTAGCGGGCACTTGGACTATGTAGGTTACCTACAGGACATTTGGATGATCTAGGTTAACTAATGGGCCCTTAGACTATGTAGGTTAACTAGCGGGCGCTTGGACGATCTAGGTTAACTAGCGGGCACTTGGACGATGCAGGTTCCCTAGCGGGCACTTTGACTATGTAGGTTCCCTAGCGGGCACTTGGACTATGTGGGTACCCTAGCGGGCATTTGGACTATCTAGGTTTCCTAACGGGCATTTGGACTATGTAGGTTCCCTAGCGGGCACTTGGATTATGTAGGTTCCCGTCTTGAACTTGGACTATGTAGGTTACCTAGCGGGCACTTGGACTATGTAGGTTACCTAGCGGGCACTTGGACTATGTAGGTTAATTAGCGGGCCCTTGCACTATGTAGGTTAACTAGCGGGCCCTTGGACTATGTAGGTTAACCAGGGGGCACTTGGACCATCTATGTTAACTAGTGGGCACTTGGAGGATATAGGTTAACTAGCGGACACTTGGATTAGCTAGGTTACCTAGCGGGCACTTGAACCATGTAGGTTAACTAGTGGGCCCTTAGACTATCTAGGTTAGCTAACGGGCACTTGGACAATGTAGGTTAATTAGAGGGTACTTGGACTATGTAGGTTACCTAGCGGGCACTTGGAGTATCTTGGTTACCTATTGGGCACTTGAACTATGTAAGTTCCCTAGCGGGCACTTTCACTATGTGGGTTCCATAGCGGGCATTTGGACTATCTAGGTTACCTAACGGGCACTTGGTGTATGTAGGTTCCCTAGCGGGTACTTGGATTATGTAGGTTCCCTATCGGGCACTTGGACTATGTAGGTTACTAACGGGCATTTGGACTATGTAGGTTACTAGCGGGCATTTGGACTATGTAGGTTACCTAACGGGCCCTTGGACTATGTACCTTCGCTATCGGGCACTTGGACAATGTTGGTTAACTAGCGCGCACTAGGACTATGTAGGTTACCTAGCGGGCACTTGGACTATCAAGGTTACCTAGCGGGCACTTGGACTGTATAGGTTAACTAGCGGGCCCTTGGACTATGTAGGTTACCTAGCGGGCACTTGGACTGTGTAGGTTAACTAGCGGGCACATGGACTATCTAGGTTACCTATCGGGCACTTGGAATATGTAGGTTACCAAGCGGGCACTTGGACTATCTAGGTTACCTAACGGGCACTTCGACTATCTAGGTTACGTAGCGGGCACTTGGACTATGTAGGTTACCTACAGGACATTTGGATGATCTAGGTTAACTAGTGGGCCCTTGGACTATGTAGGTTAACTAGCGGGCACTTGGACGATCTAGGTTAACTAGCCGGCACTTGGACAATCAAGGTTAACTAGCGAGCCCTTGGACTATGTAGGTTAACTAGCGGGCCCTTGGACTTGTAGCTTACCTAGCGGGCACTGGGACTAAGTAGGTTACCTAGCGGGCATTGGACTATCTATGTTAGCGAACGGGGACTTGGACTATGTAGGTGACCTACCAGGCACTTGTACTGTCTAGGTTACCTAGCGGGCACTTGGACTATGTAGGTTACCTAGCGTGCTCTTGGACTATGTATGTTAGCTAACGGGCACTTGGACTATCTAGGTTACCTATCGGGCACTTGGAATATGTAGGTTACCAAGCGGGCACTTGGACTATCTAGGTTACCTAACGGGCACTTCGACTATCTAGGTTACGTAGCGGGCACTTGGACTATGTAGGTTACCTACAGGACATTTGGATGATCTAGGTTAACTAGTGGGCCCTTGGACTATGTAGGTTAACTAGCGGGCACTTGGACGATCTAGGTTAACTAGCGTGCACATGGACTATGTAGGTTACCTAGCAGGCACTTGCACTATCTAGGTTAGCGAACGGGGACTTGGACTATGTAGTTGACCTAGCAGGCACTTGGACTGTGTAAGTTACCTAGCGGGCACGTGGACTATCTAGGTTAACGAACGGGCACTGGGACTATGTAGGTTACATAGCGGGCACTTGGACTATGTATGTTAGCTAACGGGAACTTGGACTATCTAGGCTACCTAGCGGTCACTTGGACTATGTAGGTTACCTAGTGGGCACTTGGACTATCTAGGTTACCTAACGGGCACTAGGACTATGCAGGTAACCTAGCAGGCACTTGGACAAACTAGGTTAACGAGCGGGCCCTTAGACTATGTAGGTTACCTAGCGGGCACTTGGACTATGTATGGTAGCTAACAGGAACTTGGACTATCTAGGTTACCTAGCAGGCACTTTGAATATGTAGGTTACCTAGCGGCACTTGGACTATGTAGGTTACCTAGCGGGCACTTGGACTATCTAGGTTACCTAACGGGCACTTTGACTATCTAGGTTACCTAGCGGGCACTTAGACTATCTAGGTTAGCTAAAAGGAACTTGGACTATCTAGGTTACCTATCGGGCACTAGGACTACGTAGGTTACCTAACGGGCACTTGGACTATGTAGGTTAACTAGCGGACACTTGGACGATCTAGGTTAACTAGCCGGCACTTGGAATATCTAGGTTAACTAGGGGGCCCATGGACTATGTAAGTTAACTAGCGGGCACTTGGACTATCTAGGTTAACTAGCGGACACTTGGACGATATAGGTTAACTACCTGGCAATTGGACTATCTAGTTTAAGTAGCGGGCACTTGGACTATCTATGTTAATTAGCGGGCACTTGGACGATGCAGGTTCCCTAGCTGGCACTTGGACTATATAGGTTCCCTATGGGCACTTGGACTCTCTAGGTTCCCTAAAGGGCACTTGGACTATGTAGGTTCCCTAGCGGGCACTTGGACTATGTAGGTTAACTAGCAGGCCCTTGGACTATCTAGGTTCCCTAGCGGGCACTTGGACTATGTAGGTTCCCTGACGGGCACTTGGACTATGTAGGTTCCATAGCGGGCACTTGGACTATGTAGGTTCCCTATCGGGCACTTGGACTATGTAGGCTTCTATCAGGCACTTGATCTATGTAGATTAACTAGCGGGCACTTGGACTATCTAGGTAACCTAGCGGGCACTTGGACTATGTACGTCCCCTAGTGGGCACTTCGACTATCTAGGTTAACTAGCGGGCACTCGGTTTATCTAAGTTACCTAGCGGGCACTTGGACTATGTAGGTTAACTAGCGGACACTTGGACGATCTAGGTTAACTAGCGGGCACTTGGACGATATAGGTTAACTACCGGGCACTTGGATTATCTAGGTTGGCTAGCAGGCACTTGAACTATGTAGGTTAACTAGTGGGCCCTTAGACTATCTAGGTTAGCTAACGGGCACTTGGACAATGTAGGTTAATTAGAGGGTACTTGGACTATGTTGGTTACCTAGCGGGCACTTGGAGTATCTTGGTTACCTATTGGGCACTTGAACTATGTAAGTTCCCTAGCGGGCACTTTCACTATGTGGGTTCCATAGCGGGCATTTGGACTATCTAGGTTACCTAACGGGCACTTGGTGTATGTAGGTTCCCTAGCGGGTATTGGATTATGTAGGTTCCCTATCGGGCACTTGGACTATGTAGGTTACTAACGGGCATTTGGACTATGTAGGTTACTAGCGGGCATTTGGACTATGTAGGTTACCTAACGGGCCCTTGGACTATGTACCTTCGCTATCGGGCACTTGGACAATGTTGGTTAACTAGCGCGCACTAGGACTATGTAGGTTACCTAGCGGGCACTTGGACTATCAAGGTTACCTAGCGGGCACTTGGACTGTATAGGTTAACTAGCGGCCACATGGACTATCTAGGTTACCTAGCGGGCACTTGGACTATGTATGTTCCCTAACGGGCACTTGGACTATGTAGGTTCCCTAGCGGGCACTTGGACTATCTAGGTTAGCTAACGGGCACTTGGACAATATAGGTTAATTAGCCGGTACTTGGACTATGTAGGTCAACTAGCGGGCCCTTGGACTATCTAGGTTAGCTAAGGGGCACTTGGATTATGTAGGTTAAATAGCGGGAACTTGGACAATGTAGGTTAACTAGCGGACATTTGGACGATCTAGGATAACTAGCGGGCCCTTTCACTATGTAGGTTTACTAGCGGGCCCTTGGACTATGTAGCTTAACTAGCGGGCTCTTGGACGATCTAGGTTAACTAGCGGGCACTTGGACTATGTAGGTTAGCTGGCGGGCACTTGAACTATGTAGGTTAACTAGTGGGCCTTTAGACTATCTAGGATAGCTAGCGGGCACTTGGACTATGTAGGTTAATTAGCGGGTATTTCCACTATGTAGGTGCCCTAGCGGGCATTTGGACTATATAGATTACCTAGGGGGCACTTGGACTTTGTAGGTTACGTAGCGGGCACTTGGACTATCTAGGTTACCTAGCGTGCACTTGAACTATCTACGTTGCCTAGCGGGTACTTGGACTATCTAGGTTAACTAGCGGGCACTTGGACTATCTAGGTTAACTAACGGGCACTTGGACTATGTAAATTCCCTAGCGGGCACTTGGATTATGTAGGTTCCCTATCAGGCACTTGAACTATGTAGGTTACTAGCGGGCATTTGGACTATGTAGGTTACCTAATGGGCACTTGGACTATGAGGGTTCCGTATCGGGCACTTGGACAATGTTGGTTAACTAGCGGGTACTTGGACTATGTAGGTTACCTAGCGGGCACTTGGACTATCTAGGTTAGGTAACGGGCACTTGGACTATCTAGGTTACCTAGTGGGAACTTGGACTATGTAGGTTACCTAGCGGGCACTTTGACTATCGTGGTTATTTAGTGGGCACTTGGACTATATAGGTTAACTGGCGGACACTTGGACGAACTAGGTTAACGACCGGGCCCTTGGACTATGTAGGTTACCTAGCGGGCACTTTGATGATCTAGGTTAGCAAACGGGCAAATGGAATATGTAGGTTACCTAGCAGGCACTTGGACTGTCTAGGTTACCTAGCGGGCACTTGGACTATCTAGGTTAACGAACGGGCACTTGGACGATGTGGTTACCTAGCGGGCACTTGGACTATCTCTGCTAGCTAATGGGCACTTGGACTATCTAAGTTACCTAGCGGGCACTTGGACTATGTAGGTTACCTAGCGGGCACTTGGACAATCTAGGTTAACGAACGGGCACTTGGACTATGTAGGTTAGCTAACAGGAATTTGGACAATCTAGGTTAACTAGCGGGCACTTGGACGATGCAGGTTCCCTAGCAGGCACTTTGACTATGCAGGTTCCCTAGCGGGCACATGGACTATATGGGTACCCTAGCGGGCATTTGGACTATCTCGGTTTCCAAACGGGCATTTGAATTATGTAGGTTCCCAAGCGGGCACTTGGATTATATAGGTAATCATCTTGCACTTGGACTATGTAGGTTACCTAGCGGGCACTTGGACTATGTAGGTTAACTAGCGGGCCCTTGCACTATGTAGGTTAACTAGCGGGCCCTTGAACTATGTAGGTTAACCAGCGGGCACTTGGACCATCTATGTTAACTAGTGGGCACTTGGAGGATATAGGTTAACTAGCGGACATTTAGATTACCTAGGTTACCTAGCGGGCACTTGAACCATGTAGGTTAACTATTTGGCCCTTGGACTATCTAGGTAAGCTAACGGGCACTTGGACTATGTAGGTTAACTAGTGGGCCCTTGGACTATGTAGGTTAACTAGCGGGCACTTGGACTATCTAGGTTAACTAGCCGGCACTTGGACTATCAAGGTTAACTAGCGAGCCCTTGGACTATGTAGGTTAACTAGCGGGCCCTTGGACTTGTAGCTTACCTAGCGGGCACTTGGACTAAGTAGGTTACCTAGCGGGCACTTGGACTAACTAGGTTAGCGAACGGGGACTTGCACTATGTAGGTGACCTACCAGGCACTTGTACTGTCTAGGTTACCTAGCGCGCACTTGGACTATGTAGGTTACCTAGCGTGCTCTTGGACTATGTATGTTAGCTAAAGGGCATTGGACTATCTAGGTTACCTAGCGGGCACTTGGAATATGTAGGTTACCTAGCGGGCACTTGGACTATCTAGGTTACCTAACGGGCACTTCGACTATCTAGGTTACGTAGCGGGCACTTGGACTATGTAGGTTACCTACAGGACATTTGGATGATCTAGGTTAACTAATGGGCCCTTAGACTATGTAGGTTAACTAGCGGGCGCTTGGACGATCTAGGTTAACTAGCGGGCACTTGGACGATGCCGGTTCCCTAGCGGGCACTTTGACTATGTAGGTTCCCTAGCGGGCACTTGGACTATGTGGGTACCCTAGCGGGCATTTGGACTATCTAGGTTTCCTAACGGGCATTTGGACTATGTAGGTTCCCTAGCGGGCACTTGGATTATGTAGGTTCCCGTCTTGAACTTGGACTATGTAGGTTACCTAGCGGGCACTTGGACTATGTAGGTTACCTAGCGGGCACTTGGACTATGTAGGTTAATTAGCGGGCCCTTGCACTATGTAGGTTAACTAGCGGGCACTTGGACTATGTAGGTTAACCAGGGGGCACTTGGACCATCTATGTTAACTAGTGGGCACTTGGAGGATATAGGTTAACTAGCGGACACTTGGATTAGCTAGGTTACCTAGCGGGCACTTGAACCATGTAGGTTAACTAGTGGGCCCTTAGACTATCTAGGTTAGCTAACGGGCACTTGGACAATGTAGGTTAATTAGAGGGTACTTGGACTATGTAGGTTACCTAGCGGGCACTTGGAGTATCTTGGTTACCTATTGGGCACTTGAACTATGTAAGTTCCCTAGCGGGCACTTTCACTATGTGGGTTCCATAGCGGGCATTTGGACTATCTAGGTTACCTAACGGGCACTTGGTGTATGTAGGTTCCCTAGCGGGTACTTGGATTATGTAGGTTCCCTATCGGGCACTTGGACTATGTAGGTTACTAACGGGCATTTGGACTATGTAGGTTACTAGCGGGCATTTGGACTATGTAGGTTACCTAACGGGCCCTTGGACTATGTACCTTCGCTATCGGGCACTTGGACAATGTTGGTTAACTAGCGCGCACTAGGACTATGTAGGTTACCTAGCGGGCACTTGGACTATCAAGGTTACCTAGCGGGCACTTGGACTGTATAGGTTAACTAGCGGGCCCTTGGACTATGTAGGTTACCTAGCGGGCACTTGGACTGTGTAGGTTAACTAGCGGGCACATGGACTATCTAGGTTACAAGCGGTCACTTGGACTATGTACGTTCCCTAACGGGCACTTGGACTATGTAGGTTCCCTAGCGGGCACTTGGACTATCTAGGTTAGCTAACGGGCACTTCGACAATATAGGTTAATTAGCCGGTACTTGGACTATGTAGGTCAACTAGCGGGCCCTTGGACTATCTAGGTTAGCTAAGGGGCACTTGGATTATGTAGGTTAAATAGCGGGAACTTGGACAATGTAGGTTAACTAGCGGACATTTGGACGATCTAGGTTAACTAGCGGGCCCTTTCACTATGTAGGTTTACTAGCGGGCCCTTGGACTATGTAGCTTAACTAGCGGGCACTTGGACGATCTAGGTTAACTAGCGGGCACTTGGAAAATGTAGGTTAGCTAACGGGCACTTGGACTATGTAGGTTACCTAGCGGGCCCTTGGACTATCTAGGTTACGTAGCGGGCACTTGGACTATGTAGGTGAACTAGAGGACATTAGGACGATCTAGGTTAACTAGTGGGCCCTTGGACTATGTAGGTTAACTAGCGGGCACTTGGACTATCTAGGTTAACTAGCCGGCACTTGGACAATCAAGGTTAACTAGCGAGCCCTTGGACTATGTAGGTTAACCTGCGGGCCCTTGGACTTGTAGCTTACCTAGCGGGCACTGGGACTAAGTAGGTTACCTAGCGGGCACTTGGACTATCTATGTTAGCGAACGGGGACTTGGACTATGTAGGTGACCTACCAGGCACTTGTACTGTCTAGGTTACCTAGCGGGCACTTGGACTATGTAGGTTACCTAGCGTGCTCTTGGACTATGTATGTTAGCTAACGGGCACTTGGACTATCTAGGCTACCTAGCGGTCACTTGGACTATGTAGGTTACCTAGCGGGCACATGGACTATCTAGGTTACCTAACGGGCACTAGGACTATGCAGGTAACCTAGCAGGCACTTGGACGAACTAGGTTAACGAGCGGGCCCTTAGACTATGTAGGTTACCTAGCGGGCACTTGGACTATGTATGGTGGCTAACAGGAACTTGGACTATCTAGGTTACCTAGCAGGCACTTTGACTATGTAGGTTACCTAGCGGCACTTGGACTATGTAGGTTACCTAGCGGGCACTTGGACTATCTAGGTTACCTAACGGGCACTTTGACTATCTAGGTTACCTAGCGGGCACTTGGACTATCTAGGTTAGCTAAAAGGAACTTGGACTATCTAGGTTACCTATCGGGCACTAGGACTACGTAGGTTACCTAACGGGCACTTGGACTATGTAGGTTAACTAGCGGACACTTGGACGATCTAGGTTAACTAGACGGCACTTGGAATATCTAGGTTAACTAGGGGGCCCATGGACTATGTAAGTTAACTAGCGGGCACTTGGACTATCTAGGTTAACTAGCGGACACTTGGACGATATAGGTTAACTACCTGGCAATTGGACTATCTAGTTTATGTAGCGGGCACTTGGACTATCTATGTTAATTAGCGGGCACTTGGACGATGCAGGTTCCCTAGCTGGCACTTGGACTATATAGGTTCCCTATGGGCACTTGGACCCTCTAGGTTCCCTAGCAGGCACTTGGACTATGTAGGTTCCCTAGCGGGCACTTGGACTATGTAGGTTCCCTAACGGGCACTTGGACTATGTAGGTTCCATAGCGGGCACTTGGACTATGTAGGTTCCCTATCGGGCACTTGGACTATGTACGTCCCCTAGTGGGCACTTCGACTATCTAGGTTAACTAGCGGGCACTCGGTTTATCTAAGTTACCTAGCGGGCACTTGGACTATGTAGGTTAACTAGCGGACACTTGGACGATCTAGGTTAACTAGCGGGCACTTGGACGATATAGGTTAACTACCGGGCACTTGGATTATCTAGGTTGGCTAGCAGGCACTTGAACTATGTAGGTTAACTAGTGGGCCCTTAGACTATCTAGGTTAGCTAACGGGCACTTGGACAATGTAGGTTAATTAGAGGGTACTTGGACTATGTAGTTTACCTAGCGGGCACTTGGAGTATCTTGGTTACCTATTGGGCACTTGAACTATGTAAGTTCCCTAGCGGGCACTTTCACTATGTGGGTTCCATAGCGGGCATTTGGACTATCTAGGTTACCTAACGGGCACTTGGTGTATGTAGGTTCCCTAGCGGGTACTTGGATTATGTAGGTTCCCTATCGGGCACTTAGACTATGTAGGTTACTAACGGGCATTTGGACTATGTAGGTTACTAGCGGGCATTTGGACTATGTAGGTTACCTAACGGGCCCTTGGACTATGTACCTTCGCTATCGGGCACTTGGACAATGTTGGTTAACTAGCGCGCACTAGGACTATGTAGGTTACCTAGCGGGCACTTGGACTGTATAGGTTACCTAGCGGGCCCTTGGACTATCTAGGTTACCTAGCGGGCACTTGGACTGTGTAGGTTAACTAGCGGGCACATGGACTATCTAGGTTACCTAGCGGGCACTTGGACTATGTATGTTCCCTAACGGGCACTTGGACTATGTAGGTTCCCTAGCGGGCACTTGGACTATCTAGGTTAGCTAACGGGCACTTGGACAATATAGGTTAATTAGCCGGTACTTGGACTATGTAGGTCAACTAGCGGGCCCTTGGACTATCTAGGTTAGCTAAGGGGCACTTGGATTATGTAGGTTAAATAGCGGGAACTTGGACAATGTAGGTTAACTAGCGGACATTTGGACGATCTAGGTTAACTAGCGGGCCCTTTCACTATGTAGGTTTACTAGCGGGCCCTTGGACTATGTAGCTTAACTAGCGGGCACTTGGACGATTTAGGTTAACTAGCGGGCACTTGGACAATGTAGGTTAGCTAACGGGCACTTGGACTATGTAGGTTACCTAGCGGGCCCTTGGACTATCTAGGTTACGTAGCGGGCACTTGGACTATGTAGGTGAACTAGAGGACATTAGGACGATCTAGGTTAACTAGTGGGCCCTTGGACTATGTAGGTTAACTAGCGGGCACTTGGACTATCTAGGTTAACTAGCCGGCACTTGGACAATCAAGGTTAACTAGCGAGCCCTTGGACTATGTAGGTTAACTAGCGGGACCTTGGACTTGTAGCTTACCTAGCGGGCACTGGGACTAAGTAGGTTACCTAGCGGGCACTTGGACTATCTATGTTAGCGAACGGGGACTTGGACTATGTAGGTAACCTACCAGGCACTTGTACTGTCTAGGTTACCTAGCGGGCACTTGGACTATGTAGGTTACCTAGCGTGCTCTTGGACTATGTATGTTAGCTAACGGGCACTTGGACTATCTAGGTTACCTATCGGGCACTTGGAATATGTAGGTTACCAAGCGGGCACTTGGACTATCTAGGTTACCTAACGGGCACTTCGACTATCTAGGTTACGTAGCGGGCACTTGGACTATGTAGGTTACCTACAGGACATTTGGATGATCTAGGTTAACTAGTGGGCCCTTGGACTATGTAGGTTAACTAGCGGGCACTTGGACGATCTAGGTTAACTAGCCGGCACTTGGACAATCAAGGTTAACTAGCGAGCCCTTGGACTATGTAGGTTAACTAGCGGGCCCTTGGACTTGTAGCTTACCTAGCGGGCACTGGGACTAAGTAGGTTACCTAGCGGGCATTGGACTATCTATGTTAGCGAACGGGGACTTGGACTATGTAGGTGACCTACCAGGCACTTGTACTGTCTAGGTTACCTAGCGGGCACTTGGACTATGTAGGTTACCTAGCGTGCTCTTGGACTATGTATGTTAGCTAACGGGCACTTGGACTATCTAGGTTACCTATCGGGCACTTGGAATATGTAGGTTACCAAGCGGGCACTTGGACTATCTAGGTTACCTAACGGGCACTTCGACTATCTAGGTTACGTAGCGGGCACTTGGACTATGTAGGTTACCTACAGGACATTTGGATGATCTAGGTTAACTAGTGGGCCCTTGGACTATGTAGGTTAACTAGCGGGCACTTGGACGATCTAGGTTAACTAGCGTGCACATGGACTATGTAGGTTACCTAGCAGGCACTTGCACTATCTAGGTTAGCGAACGGGGACTTGGACTATGTAGTTGACCTAGCAGGCACTTGGACTGTGTAAGTTACCTAGCGGGCACGTGGACTATCTAGGTTAACGAACGGGCACTGGGACTATGTAGGTTACATAGCGGGCACTTGGACTATGTATGTTAGCTAACGGGAACTTGGACTATCTAGGCTACCTAGCGGTCACTTGGACTATGTAGGTTACCTAGTGGGCACTTGGACTATCTAGGTTACCTAACGGGCACTAGGACTATGCAGGTAACCTAGCAGGCACTTGGACAAACTAGGTTAACGAGCGGGCCCTTAGACTATGTAGGTTACCTAGCGGGCACTTGGACTATGTATGGTAGCTAACAGGAACTTGGACTATCTAGGTTACCTAGCAGGCACTTTGAATATGTAGGTTACCTAGCGGCACTTGGACTATGTAGGTTACCTAGCGGGCACTTGGACTATCTAGGTTACCTAACGGGCACTTTGACTATCTAGGTTACCTAGCGGGCACTTAGACTATCTAGGTTAGCTAAAAGGAACTTGGACTATCTAGGTTACCTATCGGGCACTAGGACTACGTAGGTTACCTAACGGGCACTTGGACTATGTAGGTTAACTAGCGGACACTTGGACGATCTAGGTTAACTAGCCGGCACTTGGAATATCTAGGTTAACTAGGGGGCCCATGGACTATGTAAGTTAACTAGCGGGCACTTGGACTATCTAGGTTAACTAGCGGACACTTGGACGATATAGGTTAACTACCTGGCAATTGGACTATCTAGTTTAAGTAGCGGGCACTTGGACTATCTATGTTAATTAGCGGGCACTTGGACGATGCAGGTTCCCTAGCTGGCACTTGGACTATATAGGTTCCCTATGGGCACTTGGACTCTCTAGGTTCCCTAAAGGGCACTTGGACTATGTAGGTTCCCTAGCGGGCACTTGGACTATGTAGGTTAACTAGCAGGCCCTTGGACTATCTAGGTTCCCTAGCGGGCACTTGGACTATGTAGGTTCCCTGACGGGCACTTGGACTATGTAGGTTCCATAGCGGGCACTTGGACTATGTAGGTTCCCTATCGGGCACTTGGACTATGTAGGCTTCTATCAGGCACTTGATCTATGTAGATTAACTAGCGGGCACTTGGACTATCTAGGTAACCTAGCGGGCACTTGGACTATGTACGTCCCCTAGTGGGCACTTCGACTATCTAGGTTAACTAGCGGGCACTCGGTTTATCTAAGTTACCTAGCGGGCACTTGGACTATGTAGGTTAACTAGCGGACACTTGGACGATCTAGGTTAACTAGCGGGCACTTGGACGATATAGGTTAACTACCGGGCACTTGGATTATCTAGGTTGGCTAGCAGGCACTTGAACTATGTAGGTTAACTAGTGGGCCCTTAGACTATCTAGGTTAGCTAACGGGCACTTGGACAATGTAGGTTAATTAGAGGGTACTTGGACTATGTTGGTTACCTAGCGGGCACTTGGAGTATCTTGGTTACCTATTGGGCACTTGAACTATGTAAGTTCCCTAGCGGGCACTTTCACTATGTGGGTTCCATAGCGGGCATTTGGACTATCTAGGTTACCTAACGGGCACTTGGTGTATGTAGGTTCCCTAGCGGGTACTTGGATTATGTAGGTTCCCTATCGGGCACTTGGACTATGTAGGTTACTAACGGGCATTTGGACTATGTAGGTTACTAGCGGGCATTTGGACTATGTAGGTTACCTAACGGGCCCTTGGACTATGTACCTTCGCTATCGGGCACTTGGACAATGTTGGTTAACTAGCGCGCACTAGGACTATGTAGGTTACCTAGCGGGCACTTGGACTATCAAGGTTACCTAGCGGGCACTTGGACTGTATAGGTTAACTAGCGGGCACATGGACTATCTAGGTTACCTAGCGGGCACTTGGACTATGTATGTTCCCTAACGGGCACTTGGACTATGTAGGTTCCCTAGCGGGCACTTGGACTATCTAGGTTAGCTAACGGGCACTTGGACAATATAGGTTAATTAGCCGGTACTTGGACTATGTAGGTCAACTAGCGGGCCCTTGGACTATCTAGGTTAGCTAAGGGGCACTTGGATTATGTAGGTTAAATAGCGGGAACTTGGACAATGTAGGTTAACTAGCGGACATTTGGACGATCTAGGATAACTAGCGGGCCCTTTCACTATGTAGGTTTACTAGCGGGCCCTTGGACTATGTAGCTTAACTAGCGGGCTCTTGGACGATCTAGGTTAACTAGCGGGCACTTGGACTATGTAGGTTAGCTGGCGGGCACTTGAACTATGTAGGTTAACTAGTGGGCCTTTAGACTATCTAGGATAGCTAGCGGGCACTTGGACTATGTAGGTTAATTAGCGGGTATTTCCACTATGTAGGTGCCCTAGCGGGCATTTGGACTATATAGATTACCTAGGGGGCACTTGGACTTTGTAGGTTACGTAGCGGGCACTTGGACTATCTAGGTTACCTAGCGTGCACTTGAACTATCTACGTTGCCTAGCGGGTACTTGGACTATCTAGGTTAACTGGCGGGCACTTGGACTATCTAGGTTAACTAACGGGCACTTGGACTATGTAAATTCCCTAGCGGGCACTTGGATTATGTAGGTTCCCTATCAGGCACTTGAACTATGTAGGTTACTAGCGGGCATTTGGACT
Organism: Tenrec ecaudatus; assembly: GCF_050624435.1. Lineage (NCBI taxonomy): Eukaryota > Metazoa > Chordata > Mammalia > Afrosoricida > Tenrecidae > Tenrec > Tenrec ecaudatus. The sequence goes on from NW_027459268.1 coordinate 164,532, forward strand.
ATGTAGGTTACCTAATGGGCACTTGGACTATGAGGGTTCCGTATCGGGCACTTGGACAATGTTGGTTAACTAGCGGGTACTTGGACTATGTAGGTTACCTAGCGGGCACTTGGACTATCTAGGTTAGGTAACGGGCACTTGGACTATCTAGGTTACCTAGTGGGAACTTGGACTATGTAGGTTACCTAGCGGGCACTTTGACTATCGTGGTTATTTAGTGGGCACTTGGACTATATAGGTTAACTGGCGGACACTTGGACGAACTAGGTTAACGACCGGGCCCTTGGACTATGTAGGTTACCTAGCGGGCACTTTGATGATCTAGGTTAGCAAACGGGCAAATGGAATATGTAGGTTACCTAGCAGGCACTTGGACTGTCTAGGTTACCTAGCGGGCACTTGGACTATCTAGGTTAACGAACGGGCACTTGGACGATGTGGTTACCTAGCGGGCACTTGGACTATCTCTGCTAGCTAATGGGCACTTGGACTATCTAAGTTACCTAGCGGGCACTTGGACTATGTAGGTTACCTAGCGGGCACTTGGACAATCTAGGTTAACGAACGGGCACTTGGACTATGTAGGTTAGCTAACAGGAATTTGGACAATCTAGGTTAACTAGCGGGCACTTGGACGATGCAGGTTCCCTAGCAGGCACTTTGACTATGCAGGTTCCCTAGCGGGCACATGGACTATATGGGTACCCTAGCGGGCATTTGGACTATCTCGGTTTCCAAACGGGCATTTGAATTATGTAGGTTCCCAAGCGGGCACTTGGATTATATAGGTAATCATCTTGCACTTGGACTATGTAGGTTACCTAGCGGGCACTTGGACTATGTAGGTTAACTAGCGGGCCCTTGCACTATGTAGGTTAACTAGCGGGCCCTTGAACTATGTAGGTTAACCAGCGGGCACTTGGACCATCTATGTTAACTAGTGGGCACTTGGAGGATATAGGTTAACTAGCGGACATTTAGATTACCTAGGTTACCTAGCGGGCACTTGAACCATGTAGGTTAACTATTTGGCCCTTGGACTATCTAGGTAAGCTAACGGGCACTTGGACTATGTAGGTTAACTAGTGGGCCCTTGGACTATGTAGGTTAACTAGCGGGCACTTGGACTATCTAGGTTAACTAGCCGGCACTTGGACTATCAAGGTTAACTAGCGAGCCCTTGGACTATGTAGGTTAACTAGCGGGCCCTTGGACTTGTAGCTTACCTAGCGGGCACTTGGACTAAGTAGGTTACCTAGCGGGCACTTGGACTAACTAGGTTAGCGAACGGGGACTTGCACTATGTAGGTGACCTACCAGGCACTTGTACTGTCTAGGTTACCTAGCGCACTTGGACTATGTAGGTTACCTAGCGTGCTCTTGGACTATGTATGTTAGCTAAAGGGCATTGGACTATCTAGGTTACCTAGCGGGCACTTGGAATATGTAGGTTACCTAGCGGGCACTTGGACTATCTAGGTTACCTAACGGGCACTTCGACTATCTAGGTTACGTAGCGGGCACTTGGACTATGTAGGTTACCTACAGGACATTTGGATGATCTAGGTTAACTAATGGGCCCTTAGACTATGTAGGTTAACTAGCGGGCGCTTGGACGATCTAGGTTAACTAGCGGGCACTTGGACGATGCAGGTTCCCTAGCGGGCACTTTGACTATGTAGGTTCCCTAGCGGGCACTTGGACTATGTGGGTACCCTAGCGGGCATTTGGACTATCTAGGTTTCCTAACGGGCATTTGGACTATGTAGGTTCCCTAGCGGGCACTTGGATTATGTAGGTTCCCGTCTTGAACTTGGACTATGTAGGTTACCTAGCGGGCACTTGGACTATGTAGGTTACCTAGCGGGCACTTGGACTATGTAGGTTAATTAGCGGGCCCTTGCACTATGTAGGTTAACTAGCGGGCCCTTGGACTATGTAGGTTAACCAGGGGGCACTTGGACCATCTATGTTAACTAGTGGGCACTTGGAGGATATAGGTTAACTAGCGGACACTTGGATTATCTAGGTTGGCTAGCAGGCACTTGAACCATGTAGGTTAACTAGTGGGCCCTTAGACTATCTAGGTTAGCTAACGGGCACTTGGACAATGTAGGTTAATTAGAGGGTACTTGGACTATGTAGGTTACCTAGCGGGCACTTGGAGTATCTTGGTTACCTATTGGGCACTTGAACTATGTAAGTTCCCTAGCGGGCACTTTCACTATGTGGGTTCCATAGCGGGCATTTGGACTATCTAGGTTACCTAACGGGCACTTGGTGTATGTAGGTTCCCTAGCGGGTACTTGGATTATGTAGGTTCCCTATCGGGCACTTGGACTATGTAGGTTACTAACGGGCATTTGGACTATGTAGGTTACTAGCGGGCATTTGGACTATGTAGGTTACCTAACGGGCCCTTGGACTATGTACCTTCGCTATCGGGCACTTGGACAATGTTGGTTAACTAGCGCGCACTAGGACTATGTAGGTTACCTAGCGGGCACTTGGACTATCAAGGTTACCTAGCGGGCACTTGGACTGTATAGGTTAACTAGCGGGCCCTTGGACTATGTAGGTTACCTAGCGGGCACTTGGACTGTGTAGGTTAACTAGCGGGCACATGGACTATCTAGGTTACAAGCGGTCACTTGGACTATGTACGTTCCCTAACGGGCACTTGGACTATGTAGGTTCCCTAGCGGGCACTTGGACTATCTAGGTTAGCTAACGGGCACTTGGACAATATAGGTTAATTAGCCGGTACTTGGACTATGTAGGTCAACTAGCGGGCCCTTGGACTATCTAGGTTAGCTAAGGGGCACTTGGATTATGTAGGTTAAATAGCGGGAACTTGGACAATGTAGGTTAACTAGCGGACATTTGGACGATCTAGGTTAACTAGCGGGCCCTTTCACTATGTAGGTTTACTAGCGGGCCCTTGAACTATGTAGCTTAACTAGCGGGCACTTGGACGATCTAGGTTAACTAGCGGGCACTTGGAAAATGTAGGTTAGCTAACGGGCACTTGGACTATGTAGGTTACCTAGCGGGCCCTTGGACTATCTAGGTTACGTAGCGGGCACTTGGACTATGTAGGTGAACTAGAGGACATTAGGACGATCTAGGTTAACTAGTGGGCCCTTGGACTATGTAGGTTAACTAGCGGGCACTTGGACTATCTAGGTTAACTAGCCGGCACTTGGACAATCAAGGTTAACTAGCGAGCCCTTGGACTATGTAGGTTAACTAGCGGGCCCTTGGACTTGTAGCTTACCTAGCGGGCACTGGGACTAAGTAGGTTACCTAGCGGGCACTTGGACTATCTATGTTAGCGAACGGGGACTTGGACTATGTAGGTGACCTACCAGGCACTTGTACTGTCTAGGTTACCTAGCGGGCACTTGGACTATGTAGGTTACCTAGCGTGCTCTTGGACTATGTATGTTAGCTAACGGGCACTTGGACTATCTAGGCTACCTAGCGGTCACTTGGACTATGTAGGTTACCTAGCGGGCACATGGACTATCTAGGTTACCTAACGGGCACTAGGACTATGCAGGTAACCTAGCAGGCACTTGGACGAACTAGGTTAACGAGCGGGCCCTTAGACTATGTAGGTTACCTAGCGGGCACTTGGACTATGTATGGTAGCTAACAGGAACTTGGACTATCTAGGTTACCTAGCAGGCACTTTGACTATGTAGGTTACCTAGCGGCACTTGGACTATGTAGGTTACCTAGCGGGCACTTGGACTATCTAGGTTACCTAACGGGCACTTTGACTATCTAGGTTACCTAGCGGGCACTTGGACTATCTAGGTTAGCTAAAAGGAACTTGGACTATCTAGGTTACCTATCGGGCACTAGGACTACGTAGGTTACCTAACGGGCACTTGGACTATGTAGGTTAACTAGCGGACACTTGGACGATCTAGGTTAACTAGACGGCACTTGGAATATCTAGGTTAACTAGGGGGCCCATGGACTATGTAAGTTAACTAGCGGGCACTTGGACTATCTAGGTTAACTAGCGGACACTTGGACGATATAGGTTAACTACCTGGCAATTGGACTATCTAGTTTATGTAGCGGGCACTTGGACTATCTAGGTTAGCTAACGGGCACTTGGACAATATAGGTTAATTAGCCGGTACTTGGACTATGTAGGTCAACTAGCGGGCCCTTGGACTATCTAGGTTAGCTAAGGGGCACTTGGATTATGTAGGTTAAATAGCGGGAACTTGGACAATGTAGGTTAACTAGCGGACATTTGGACGATCTAGGTTAACTAGCGGGCCCTTTCACTATGTAGGTTTACTAGCGGGCCCTTGAACTATGTAGCTTAACTAGCGGGCACTTGGACGATCTAGGTTAACTAGCGGGCACTTGGAAAATGTAGGTTAGCTAACGGGCACTTGGACTATGTAGGTTACCTAGCGGGCCCTTGGACTATCTAGGTTACGTAGCGGGCACTTGGACTATGTAGGTGAACTAGAGGACATTAGGACGATCTAGGTTAACTAGTGGGCCCTTGGACTATGTAGGTTAACTAGCGGGCACTTGGACTATCTAGGTTAACTAGCCGGCACTTGGACAATCAAGGTTAACTAGCGAGCACTTGGACTATGTAGGTTAACTAGCGGGCCCTTGGACTTGTAGCTTACCTAGCGGGCACTGGGACTAAGTAGGTTACCTAGCGGGCACTTGGACTATCTATGTTAGCGAACGGGGACTTGGACTATGTAGGTGACCTACCAGGCACTTGTACTGTCTAGGTTACCTAGCGGGCACTTGGACTATGTAGGTTACCTAGCGTGCTCTTGGACTATGTATGTTAGCTAACGGGCACTTGGACTATCTAGGCTACCTAGCGGTCACTTGGACTATGTAGGTTACCTAGCGGGCACATGGACTATCTAGGTTACCTAACGGGCACTAGGACTATGCAGGTAACCTAGCAGGCACTTGGACGAACTAGGTTAACGAGCGGGCCCTTAGACTATGTAGGTTACCTAGCGGGCACTTGGACTATGTATGGTAGCTAACAGGAACTTGGACTATCTAGGTTACCTAGCAGGCACTTTGACTATGTAGGTTACCTAGCGGCACTTGGACTATGTAGGTTACCTAGCGGGCACTTGGACTATCTAGGTTACCTAACGGGCACTTTGACTATCTAGGTTACCTAGCGGGCACTTGGACTATCTAGGTTAGCTAAAAGGAACTTGGACTATCTAGGTTACCTATCGGGCACTAGGACTACGTAGGTTACCTAACGGGCACTTGGACTATGTAGGTTAACTAGCGGACACTTGGACGATCTAGGTTAACTAGACGGCACTTGGAATATCTAGGTTAACTAGGGGGCCCATGGACTATGTAAGTTAACTAGCGGGCACTTGGACTATCTAGGTTAACTAGCGGACACTTGGACGATATAGGTTAACTACCTGGCAATTGGACTATCTAGTTTATGTAGCGGGCACTTGGACTATCTATGTTAATTAGCGGGCACTTGGACGATGCAGGTTCCCTAGCTGGCACTTGGACTATATAGGTTCCCTATGGGCACTTGGACCCTCTAGGTTCCCTAGCGGGCACTTGGACTATGTAGGTTCCCTAGCGGGCACTTGGACTATGTAGGTTTCCTAACGGGCACTTGGACTATGTAGGTTCCATAGCGGGCACTTGGACTGTGTAGGTTCCCTATCGGGCACTTGGACTATGTAGGCTTCTATCAGGCACTTGGTCTATGTAGATTAACTAGCGGGCACTTGTACTATCTAGGTAACCTAGCGGGCACTTGGACTATGTACGTCCCCTAGTGGGCACTTCGACTATCTAGGTTAACTAGCGGGCACTCGTTTTATCTAAGTTACCTAGCGGGCACTTGGACTATGTAGGTTAACTAGCGGACACTTGGACGATCTAGGTTAACTAGCGGGCACTTGGATTATCTAGGTTGGCTAGCAGGCACTTGAACTATGTAGGTTAACTAGTGGGCCCTTAGACTATCTAGGTTAGCTAACGGGCACTTGGACAATGTAGGTTAATTAGAGGGTACTTGGACTATGTAGGTTACCTAGCGGGCACTTGGAGTATCTTGGTTACCTATTGGGCACTTGAACTATGTAAGTTCCCTAGCGGGCACTTTCACTATGTGGGTTCCATAGCGGGCATTTGGACTATCTAGGTTACCTAACGGGCACTTGGTGTATGTAGGTTCCCTAGCGGGTACTTGGATTATGTAGGTTCCCTATCGGGCACTTGGACTATGTAGGTTACTAACGGGCATTTGGACTATGTAGGTTACTAGCGGGCATTTGGACTATGTAGGTTACCTAACGGGCCCTTGGACTATGTACCTTCGCTATCGGGCACTTGGACAATGTTGGTTAACTAGCGCGCACTAGGACTATGTAGGTTACCTAGCGGGCACTTGGACTATCAAGGTTACCTAGCGGGCACTTGGACTGTATAGGTTAACTAGCGGGCCCTTGGACTATCTAGGTTACCTAGCGGGCACTTGGACTGTGTAGGTTAACTAGCGGGCACATGGACTATCTAGGTTACCTAGCGGGCACTTGGACTATGTATGTTCCCTAACGGGCACTTGGACTATGTAGGTTCCCTAGCGGGCACTTGGACTATCTAGGTTAGCTAACGGGCACTTGGATTATGTAGGTTAAATAGCGGGAACTTGGACAATGTAGGTTAACTAGCGGACATTTGGACGATCTAGGTTAACTAGCGGGCCCTTTCACTATGTAGGTTTACTAGCGGGCCCTTGGACTATGTAGCTTAACTAGCGGGCACTTGGACGATCTAGGTTAACTAGCGGGCACTTGGACAATGTAGGTTAGCTAACGGGCACTTGGACTATGTAGGTTACCTAGCGGGCCCTTGGACTATCTAGGTTACGTAGCGGGCACTTGGACTATGTAGGTGAACTAGAGGACATTAGGACGATCTAGGTTAACTAGTGGGCCCTTGGACTATGTAGGTTAACTAGCGGGCACTTGGACTATCTAGGTTAACTAGCCGGCACTTGGACAATCAAGGTTAACTAGCGAGCACTTGGACTATGTAGGTTAACTAGCGGGCCCTTGGACTTGTAGCTTACCTAGCGGGCACTGGGACTAAGTAGGTTACCTAGCGGGCACTTGGACTATCTATGTTAGCGAACGGGGACTTGGACTATGTAGGTGACCTACCAGGCACTTGTACTGTCTAGGTTACCTAGCGGGCACTTGGACTATGTAGGTTACCTAGCGTGCTCTTGGACTATGTATGTTAGCTAACGGGCACTTGGACTATCTAGGTTACCTATCGGGCACTTGGAATATGTAGGTTACCAAGCGGGCACTTGGACTATCTAGGTTACCTAACGGGCACTTCGACTATCTAGGTTACGTAGCGGGCACTTGGACTATGTAGGTTACCTACAGGACATTTGGATGATCTAGGTTAACTAGTGGGCCCTTGGACTATGTAGGTTAACTAGCGGGCACTTGGACTATCTAGGTTAACTAGCCGGCACTTGGACAATCAAGGTTAACTAGCGAGCCCTTGGACTATGTAGGTTAACTAGCGGGCCCTTGGACTTGTAGCTTACCTAGCGTGCACTGGGACTAAGTAGGTTACCTAGCGGGCACTTGGACTATCTATGTTAGCGAACGGGGACTTGGACTATGTAGGTGACCTACCAGGCACTTGTACTGTCTAGGTTACCTAGCGGGCACTTGGACTATGTAGGTTACCTAGCGTGCTCTTGGACTATGTATGTTAGCTAACGGGCACTTGGACTATCTAGGTTACCTATCGGGCACTTGGAATATGTAGGTTACCAAGCGGGCACTTGGACTATCTAGGTTACCTAACGGGCACTTCGACTATCTAGGTTACGTAGCGGGCACTTGGACTATGTAGGTTACCTACAGGACATTTGGATGATCTAGGTTAACTAGTGGGCCCTTGGACTATGTAGGTTAACTAGCGGGCACTTGGACGATCTAGGTTAACTAGCGGGCACATGGACTATGTAGGTTACCTAGCAGGCACTTGCACTATCTAGGTTAGCGAACGGGGACTTGGACTATGTAGTTGACCTAGCAGGCACTTGGACTGTGTAAGTTACCTAGCGGGCACGTGGACTATCTAGGTTAACGAACGGGCACTGGGACTATGTAGGTTACATAGCGGGCACTTGGACTATGTATGTTAGCTAACGGGAACTTGGACTATCTAGGCTACCTAGCGGTCACTTGGACTATGTAGGTTACCTAGTGGGCACTTGGACTATCTAGGTTGCCTAACGGGCACTAGGACTATGCAGGTAACCTAGCAGGCACTTGGACAAACTAGGTTAACGAGCGGGCCCTTAGACTATGTAGGTTACCTAGCGGGCACTTGGACTATGTATGGTAGCTAACAGGAACTTGGACTATCTAGGTTACCTAGCAGGCACTTTGACTATGTAGGTTACCTAGCGGCACTTGGACTATGTAGGTTACCTAGCGGGCACTTGGACTATCTAGGTTACCTAACGGGCACTTTGACTATCTAGGTTACCTAGCGGGCACTTAGACTATCTAGGTTAGCTAAAAGGAACTTGGACTATCTAGGTTACCTATCGGGCACTAGGACTACGTAGGTTACCTAACGGGCACTTGGACTATGTAGGTTAACTAGCGGACACTTGGACGATCTAGGTTAACTAGCCGGCACTTGGAATATCTAGGTTAACTAGGGGGCCCATGGACTATGTAAGTTAACTAGCGGGCACTTGGACTATCTAGGTTAACTAGCGGACACTTGGACGATATAGGTTAACTACCTGGCAATTGGACTATCTAGTTTAAGTAGCGGGCACTTGGACTATCTATGTTAATTAGCGGGCACTTGGACGATGCAGGTTCCCTAGCTGGCACTTGGACTATATAGGTTCCCTATGGGCACTTGGACTCTCTAGGTTCCCTAAAGGGCACTTGGACTATGTAGGTTCCCTAGCGGGCACTTGGACTATGTAGGTTAACTAGCAGGCCCTTGGACTATCTAGGTTCCCTAGCGGGCACTTGGACTATGTAGGTTCCCTGACGGGCACTTGGACTATGTAGGTTCCATAGCGGGCACTTGGACTATGTAGGTTCCCTATCGGGCACTTGGACTATGTAGGCTTCTATCAGGCACTTGATCTATGTAGATTAACTAGCGGGCACTTGGACTATCTAGGTAACCTAGCGGGCACTTGGACTATGTACGTCCCCTAGTGGGCACTTCGACTATCTAGGTTAACTAGCGGGCACTCGGTTTATCTAAGTTACCTAGCGGGCACTTGGACTATGTAGGTTAATTAGCGGACACTTGGACGATCTAGGTTAACTAGCGGGCACTTGGACGATATAGGTTAACTACCGGGCACTTGGATTATCTAGGTTGGCTAGCAGGCACTTGAACTATGTAGGTTAACTAGTGGGCCCTTAGACTATCTAGGTTAGCTAACGGGCACTTGGACAATGTAGGTTAATTAGAGGGTACTTGGACTATGTAGGTTACCTAGCGGGCACTTGGAGTATCTTGGTTACCTATTGGGCACTTGAACTATGTAAGTTCCCTAGCGGGCACTTTCACTATGTGGGTTCCATAGCGGGCATTTGGACTATCTAGGTTACCTAACGGGCACTTGGTGTATGTAGGTTCCCTAGCGGGTACTTGGATTATGTAGGTTCCCTATCGGGCACTTGGACTATGTAGGTTACTAACGGGCATTTGGACTATGTAGGTTACTAGCGGGCATTTGGACTATGTAGGTTACCTAACGGGCCCTTGGACTATGTACCTTCGCTATCGGGCACTTGGACAATGTTGGTTAACTAGCGCGCACTAGGACTATGTAGGTTACCTAGCGGGCACTTGGACTATCAAGGTTACCTAGCGGGCACTTGGACTGTATAGGTTAACTAGCGGGCCCTTGGACTATCTAGGTTACCTAGCGGGCACTTGGACTGTGTAGGTTAACTAGCGGACACATGGACTATCTAGGTTACCTAGCGGGCACTTGGACTATGTATGTTCCCTAACGGGCACTTGGACTATGTAGGTTCCCTAGCGGGCACTTGGACTATCTAGGTTAGCTAACGGGCACTTGGACAATATAGGTTAATTAGCCAGTACTTGGACTATGTAGGTCAACTAGCGGGCCCTTGGACTATCTAGGTTAGCTAAGGGGCACTTGGATTATGTAGGTTAAATAGCGGGAACTTGGACAATGTAGGTTAACTAGCAGACATTTGGACGATCTAGGATAACTAGCGGGCCCTTTCACTATGTAGGTTTACTAGCGGGCCCTTGGACTATGTAGCTTAACTAGCGGGCACTTGGACGATCTAGGTTAACTAGCGGGCACTTGGACTATGTAGGTTAGCTAGCGGGCACTTGAACTATGTAGGTTAACTAGTGGGCCTTTAGACTATCTAGGTTAGCTAGCGGGCACTTGGACGATCTAGGTTAACTAGCCGGCACTTGGACAATCAAGGTTAACTAGCGAGCCCTTGGACTATGTAGGTTAACTAGCGGGCCCTTGGACTTGTAGCTTACCTAGCGTGCACTGGGACTAAGTAGGTTACCTAGCGGGCACTTGGACTATCTATGTTAGCGAACGGGGACTTGGACTATGTAGGTGACCTACCAGGCACTTGTACTGTCTAGGTTACCTAGCGGGCACTTGGACTATGTAGGTTACCTAGCGTGCTCTTGGACTATGTATGTTAGCTAACGGGCACTTGGACTATCTAGGTTACCTATCGGGCACTTGGAATATGTAGGTTACCAAGCGGGCACTTGGACTATCTAGGTTACCTAACGGGCACTTCGACTATCTAGGTTACGTAGCGGGCACTTGGACTATGTAGGTTACCTACAGGACATTTGGATGATCTAGGTTAACTAGTGGGCCCTTGGACTATGTAGGTTAACTAGCGGGCACTTGGACGATCTAGGTTAACTAGCGGGCACATGGACTATGTAGGTTACCTAGCAGGCACTTGCACTATCTAGGTTAGCGAACGGGGACTTGGACTATGTAGTTGACCTAGCAGGCACTTGGACTGTGTAAGTTACCTAGCGGGCACGTGGACTATCTAGGTTAACGAACGGGCACTGGGACTATGTAGGTTACATAGCGGGCACTTGGACTATGTATGTTAGCTAACGGGAACTTGGACTATCTAGGCTACCTAGCGGTCACTTGGACTATGTAGGTTACCTAGTGGGCACTTGGACTATCTAGGTTGCCTAACGGGCACTAGGACTATGCAGGTAACCTAGCAGGCACTTGGACAAACTAGGTTAACGAGCGGGCCCTTAGACTATGTAGGTTACCTAGCGGGCACTTGGACTATGTATGGTAGCTAACAGGAACTTGGACTATCTAGGTTACCTAGCAGGCACTTTGACTATGTAGGTTACCTAGCGGCACTTGGACTATGTAGGTTACCTAGCGGGCACTTGGACTATCTAGGTTACCTAACGGGCACTTTGACTATCTAGGTTACCTAGCGGGCACTTAGACTATCTAGGTTAGCTAAAAGGAACTTGGACTATCTAGGTTACCTATCGGGCACTAGGACTACGTAGGTTACCTAACGGGCACTTGGACTATGTAGGTTAACTAGCGGACACTTGGACGATCTAGGTTAACTAGCCGGCACTTGGAATATCTAGGTTAACTAGGGGGCCCATGGACTATGTAAGTTAACTAGCGGGCACTTGGACTATCTAGGTTAACTAGCGGACACTTGGACGATATAGGTTAACTACCTGGCAATTGGACTATCTAGTTTAAGTAGCGGGCACTTGGACTATCTATGTTAATTAGCGGGCACTTGGACGATGCAGGTTCCCTAGCTGGCACTTGGACTATATAGGTTCCCTATGGGCACTTGGACTCTCTAGGTTCCCTAAAGGGCACTTGGACTATGTAGGTTCCCTAGCGGGCACTTGGACTATGTAGGTTAACTAGCAGGCCCTTGGACTATCTAGGTTCCCTAGCGGGCACTTGGACTATGTAGGTTCCCTGACGGGCACTTGGACTATGTAGGTTCCATAGCGGGCACTTGGACTATGTAGGTTCCCTATCGGGCACTTGGACTATGTAGGCTTCTATCAGGCACTTGATCTATGTAGATTAACTAGCGGGCACTTGGACTATCTAGGTAACCTAGCGGGCACTTGGACTATGTACGTCCCCTAGTGGGCACTTCGACTATCTAGGTTAACTAGCGGGCACTCGGTTTATCTAAGTTACCTAGCGGGCACTTGGACTATGTAGGTTAATTAGCGGACACTTGGACGATCTAGGTTAACTAGCGGGCACTTGGACGATATAGGTTAACTACCGGGCACTTGGATTATCTAGGTTGGCTAGCAGGCACTTGAACTATGTAGGTTAACTAGTGGGCCCTTAGACTATCTAGGTTAGCTAACGGGCACTTGGACAATGTAGGTTAATTAGAGGGTACTTGGACTATGTAGGTTACCTAGCGGGCACTTGGAGTATCTTGGTTACCTATTGGGCACTTGAACTATGTAAGTTCCCTAGCGGGCACTTTCACTATGTGGGTTCCATAGCGGGCATTTGGACTATCTAGGTTACCTAACGGGCACTTGGTGTATGTAGGTTCCCTAGCGGGTACTTGGATTATGTAGGTTCCCTATCGGGCACTTGGACTATGTAGGTTACTAACGGGCATTTGGACTATGTAGGTTACTAGCGGGCATTTGGACTATGTAGGTTACCTAACGGGCCCTTGGACTATGTACCTTCGCTATCGGGCACTTGGACAATGTTGGTTAACTAGCGCGCACTAGGACTATGTAGGTTACCTAGCGGGCACTTGGACTATCAAGGTTACCTAGCGGGCACTTGGACTGTATAGGTTAACTAGCGGGCCCTTGGACTATCTAGGTTACCTAGCGGGCACTTGGACTGTGTAGGTTAACTAGCGGACACATGGACTATCTAGGTTACCTAGCGGGCACTTGGACTATGTATGTTCCCTAACGGGCACTTGGACTATGTAGGTTCCCTAGCGGGCACTTGGACTATCTAGGTTAGCTAACGGGCACTTGGACAATATAGGTTAATTAGCCAGTACTTGGACTATGTAGGTCAACTAGCGGGCCCTTGGACTATCTAGGTTAGCTAAGGGGCACTTGGATTATGTAGGTTAAATAGTGGGAACTTGGACAATGTAGGTTAACTAGCAGACATTTGGACGATCTAGGATAACTAGCGGGCCCTTTCACTATGTAGGTTTACTAGCGGGCCCTTGGACTATGTAGCTTAACTAGCGGGCACTTGGACGATCTAGGTTAACTAGCGGGCACTTGGACTATGTAGGTTAGCTAGCGGGCACTTGAACTATGTAGGTTAACTAGTGGGCCTTTAGACTATCTAGGTTAGCTAGCGGGCACTTGGACTATGTAGGTTAATTAGCGGGTATTTCCACTATGTAGGTGCCCTAGCGGGCATTTGGACTATATAGGTTACCTAGGGGGCACTTGGACTTTGTAGGTTACGTAGCGGGCACTTGGACTATCTAGGTTACCTAGCGTGCACTTGGACTATGTAGGTGCCCTAGCGGGCATTTGGACTATATAGATTACCTAGCGGGCACTTGGACTTTGTAGGTTACCTAGCGGGCACTTGGACTATCTAGGTTCCCTAGCGGGCACTTGGACTACATATGTTCCCTAAAGGGCACTTGGACTATGTAGGTTCCCTAGTAGGCACTCTGACTATGAAGGTTCTCTAGCGGGCACTTGGACTATGTGGGTACCCTAGCGGGCATTTGGACTATCTAGGTTTCCTAACGGGCATTTGGATTATGTAGGTTCCCTAGCGGGCACTTGGATTATGTAGGTTCCCGTCTTGCACTTGGACTATGTAGGTTACCTAGCGGGCACTTGGACTATGTAGGTTAATTAGCGGGCCCTTGCACTATGTAGGTTAACTAGCGGGCCCTTGGACTATGTAGGTTAACCAGGGGGCACTTGGACCATCTATGTTAACTAGTGGGCACTTGGAGGATATAGTTTAACTAGCGGACACTTGGATTAGCTAGGTTACCTAGCGGGCACTTAAACCATGTAGGTTAACTATTTGGCCCTTGGACTATCTAGGTTAGCTAACGGGCACTTGGACTATGTAGGTTAATTAGCGTGCACTTGGACTATGTAGGTGCCCTAGCGGGCATTTGGACTATATAGATTACCTAGCGGGCACTTGGACTTTGTAGGTTACCTAGCGGGCACTTGGACTATCTAGGTTCCCTAGCGGGCACTTGGACTACATATGTTCCCTAAAGGGCACTTGGACTATGTAGGTTCCCTAGCAGGCACTCTGACTATGAAGGTTCTCTAGCGGGCCCTTGGACTATGGAGGTTCCATAGCAGGCCCTTTGACTATGAAAGTTTTCTAACGGGCACTTGGACTATGTATGTTAGCTAACGGGCACTTGGACTATGTAGGTTACCTAGCGGGCCCTTGGACTATCTAGGTTACGTAGCGGGCACTTGGACTATGTAGGTGAACTAGAGGACATTAGGACGATCTAGGTTAACTAGTGGGCCCTTCGACTATGTAGGTTAACTAGCGGGCACTTGGACTATCTAGGTTAACTAGCCGGCACTTGAACTATCAAGGTTAACTAGCGAGCCCTTGGACTATGTAGGTTAACTAGCGGGCCCTTGGAATTGTAGCTTACCTAGCGGGCACTTGGACTAAGTAGGTTACCTAGCGGGCACTTGGACTATCTAGGTTAGCGAACGGGGACTTGGACTATGTAGGTGACCTACCAGGCACTTGTACTGTCTAGGTTACCTAGCGGGCACTTGGACTATGTAGGTTACCTAGCGTGCTCTTGGACTATGTATGTTAGCTAACGGGCACTTGGACTATCTAGGTTACCTATCGGGCACTTGGAATATGTAGGTTACCAAGCGGGCACTTGGACTATCTAGGTTACCTAACGGGCACTTCGACTATCTAGGTTACGTAGCGGGCACTTGGACTATGTAGGTTACCTACAGGACATTTGGATGATCTAGGTTAACTAGTGGGCCCTTGGACTATGTAGGTTAACTAGCGGGCACTTGGACGATCTAGGTTAACTAGCCGGCAATTGGACAATCAAGGTTAACTAGCGAGCCCTTGGACTATGTAGGTTAACTAGCGGGCCCTTGGACTTGTAGCTTACCTAGCGGGCACTGGGACTAAGTAGGTTACCTAGCGGGCACTTGGACTATCTATGTTAGCGAACGGGGACTTGGACTATGTAGGTGACCTACCAGGCACTTGTACTGTCTAGGTTACCTAGCGCGCACTTGGACTATGTAGGTTACCTAGCGTGCTCTTGGACTATGTATGTTAGCTAACGGGCACTTGGACTATCTAGGTTACCTATCGGGCACTTGGAATATGTAGGTTACCAAGCGGGCACATGGACTATCTAGGTTACCTAACGGGCACTTCGACTATCTAGGTTACGTAGCGGGCACTTGGACTATGTAGGTTACCTACAGGACATTTGGATGATCTAGGTTAACTAGTGGGCCCTTGGACTATGTAGGTTAACTAGCGGGCACTTGGACTATGTAGGTTACCTAGCAGGCACTTGCACTATCTAGGTTAGCGAACGGGGACTTGGACTATGTAGTTGACCTAGCAGGCACTTGGACTGTGTAAGTTACCTAGCGGGCACGTGGACTATCTAGGTTAACGAACGGGCACTGGGACTATGTAGGTTACCTAGCGGGCACTTGGACTATGTATGTTAGCTAACGGGAACTTGGACTATCTAGGCTACCTAGCGGTCACTTGGACTATGTAGGTTACCTAGCGGGCACTTGGACTATCTAGGTTACCTAACGGGCACTAGGACTATGCAGGTAACCTAGCAGGCACTTGGACGAACTAGGTTAACGAGCGGGCCCTTGGACTATGTAGGTTACCTAGCGGGCACTTGGACTATGTATGGTAGCTAACTGGAACTTGGACTATCTAGGTTACCTAGCAGGCACTTTGACTATGTAGGTTACCTAGCGGGCACTTGGACTATCTAGGTTACCTAACGGGCACTTTGACTATCTAGGTTACCTAGCGGGCACTTGGACTATCTAGGTTAGCTAAAAGGAACTTGGACTATCTAGGTTACCTATCGGGCACTAGGACTACGTAGGTTACCTAACGGGCACTTGGACTATGTAGGTTAACTAGCGGACACTTGGACGATCTAGGTTAACTAGACGGCACTTGGAATATCTAGGTTAACTAGGGGGCCCATGGACTATGTAAGTTAACTAGCGGGCACTTGGACTATCTAGGTTAACTAGCAGACACTTGGACGATATAGGTTAACTACCTGGCAATTGGACTATCTAGTTTAAGTAGCGGGCACTTGGACTATCTATGTTAATTAGCGGGCACTTGGACGATGCAGGTTCCCTAGCTGGCACTTGGACTATATAGGTTCCCTATGGGCACTTGGACCCTCTAGGTTCCCTAGCGGGCACTTGGACTATGTAGGTTCCCTAGCGGGCACTTGGACTATGTAGGTTCCATAGCGGGCACTTGGACTATGTAGGTTCCCTATCGGGCACTTGGACTATGTAGGCTTCTATCAGGCACTTGGTCTATGTAGATTAACTAGCGGGCACTTGGACTATCTAGGTAACCTAGCGGGCACTTGGACTATGTACGTCCCCTAGTGGGCACTTCGACTATCTAGGTTAACTAGCGGGCACTCGGTTTATCTAAGTTACCTAGCGGGCACTTGGACTATGTAGGTTAACTAGCGGACACTTGGACGATCTAGGTTAACTAGCGGGCACTTGGACGATATAGGTTAACTACCGGGCACTTGGATTATCTAGGTTGGCTAGCAGGCACTTGAACTATGTAGGTTAACTAGTGGGCCCTTAGACTATCTAGGTTAGCTAACGGGCACTTGGACAATGTAGGTTAATTAGAGGGTACTTGGACTATGTAGGTTACCTAGCGGGCACTTGGAGTATCTTGGTTACCTATTGGGCACTTGAACTATGTAAGTTCCCTAGCGGGCACTTTCACTATGTGGGTTCCATAGCGGGCATTTGGACTATCTAGGTTACCTAACGGGCACTTGGTGTATGTAGGTTCCCTAGCGGGTACTTGGATTATGTAGGTTCCCTATCGGGCACTTGGACTATGTAGGTTACTAACGGGCATTTGGACTATGTAGGTTACTAGCGGGCATTTGGACTATGTAGGTTACCTAACGGGCCCTTGGACTATGTACCTTCGCTATCGGGCACTTGGACAATGTTGGTTAACTAGCGCGCACTAGGACTATGTAGGTTACCTAGCGGGCACTTGGACTATCAAGGTTACCTAGCGGGCACTTGGACTGTATAGGTTAACTAGCGGGCACATGGACTATCTAGGTTACCTAGCGGGCACTTGGACTATGTATGTTCCCTAACGGGCACTTGGACTATGTAGGTTCCCTAGCGGGCACTTGGACTATCTAGGTTAGCTAACGGGCACTTGGACAATATAGGCTAATTAGCCGGTACTTGGACTATGTAGGTCAACTAGGGGGCCCTTGGACTATCTAGGTTAGCTAAGGGGCACTTGGATTATGTAGGTTAAATAGCGGGAACTTGGACAATGTAGGTTAACTAGCGGACATTTGGACGATCTAGGATAACTAGCGGGCCCTTTCACTATGTAGGTTTACTAGCGGGCCCTTGGACTATGTAGCTTAACTAGCGGGCTCTTGGACGATCTAGGTTAACTAGCGGGCACTTGGACTATGTAGGTTAGCTAGCGGGCACTTGAACTATGTAGGTTAACTAGTGGGCCTTTAGACTATCTAGGTTAGCTAGCGGGCACTTGGACTATGTAGGTTAATTAGCGGGTATTTCCACTATGTAGGTGCCCTAGCGGGCATTTGGACTATATAGGTTACCTAGGGGGCACTTGGACTTTGTAGGTTACGTAGCGGGCACTTGGACTATCTAGGTTACCTAGCGTGCACTTGAACTATCTACGTTGCCTAGCGGGTACTTGGACTATCTAGGTTAACTAGCGGGCACTTGGACTATCTAGGTTAACTAACGGGCACTTGGACTATGTAAATTCCCTAGCGGGCACTTGGATTATGTAGGTTCCCTATCAGGCACTTGAACTATGTAGGTTACTAGCGGGCATTTGGACTATGTAGGTTACCTAATGGGCACTTGGACTATGAGGGTTCCGTATCGGGCACTTGGACAATGTTGGTTAACTAGCGGGTACTTGGACTATGTAGGTTACCTAGCGGGCACTTGGACTATCTAGGTTAGGTAACGGGCACTTGGACTATCTAGGTTACCTAGTGGGAACTTGGACTATGTAGGTTACCTAGCGGGCACTTTGACTATCGTGGTTATTTAGTGGGCACTTGGACTATATAGGTTAACTGGCGGACACTTGGACGAACTAGGTTAACGACCGGGCCCTTGGACTATGTAGGTTACCTAGCGGGCACTTTGATGATCTAGGTTAGCAAACGGGCAAATGGAATATGTAGGTTACCTAGCAGGCACTTGGACTGTCTAGGTTACCTAGCGGGCACTTGGACTATCTAGGTTAACGAACGGGCACTTGGACGATGTGGTTACCTAGCGGGCACTTGGACTATCTCTGTTAGCTAATGGGCACTTGGACTATCTAAGTTAACTAGCGGGCACTTGGACTATGTAGGTTACCTAGCGGGCACTTGGACAATCTAGGTTAACGAACGGGCACTTGGACTATGTAGGTTAGCTAACAGGAATTTGGACAATCTAGGTTAACTAGCGGGCACTTGGACGATGCAGGTTCCCTAGCAGGCACTTTGACTATGTAGGTTCCCTAGCGGGCACATGGACTATATGGGTACCCTAGCGGGCATTTGGACTATCTCGGTTTCCAAACGGGCATTTGAATTATGTAGGTTCCCAAGCGGGCACTTGGATTATATAGGTAATCATCTTGCACTTGGACTATGTAGGTTACCTAGCGGGCACTTGGACTATGTGGGTTAACTAGCGGGCCCTTGCACTATGTAGGTTAACTAGCGGGCCCTTGAACTATGTAGGTTAACCAGCGGGCACTTGGACCATCTATGTTAACTAGTGGGCACTTGGAGGATATAGGTTAACTAGCGGACATTTAGATTACCTAGGTTACCTAGCGGGCACTTGAACCATGTAGGTTAACTATTTGGCCCTTGGACTATCTAGGTAAGCTAACGGGCACTTGGACTATGTAGGTTAATTAGAGGGTACTTGGACTATCTAGGTTAACTAGCCGGCACTTGGACTATCAAGGTTAACTAGCGAGCCCTTGGACTATGTAGGTTAACTAGCGGGCCCTTGGACTTGTAGCTTACCTAGCGGGCACTTGGACTAAGTAGGTTACCTAGCGGGCACTTGGACTATCTAGGTTAGCGAACGGGGACTTGCACTATGTAGGTGACCTGCCAGGCACTTGTACTGTCTAGGTTACCTAGCGCGCACTTGGACTATGTAGGTTACCTAGCGTGCTCTTGGACTATGTATGTTAGCTAAAGGGCATTGGAATATCTAGGTTACCTAGCGGGCACTTGGAATATGTAGGTTACCTAGCGGGCACTTGGACTATCTAGGTTACCTAACGGGCTCTTCGACTATCTAGGTTACGTAGCGGGCACTTGGACTATGTAGGTTACCTACAGGACATTTGGATGATCTAGGTTAACTAATGGGCCCTTAGACTATGTAGGTTAACTAGCGGGCGCTTGGACGATCTAGGTTAACTAGCGGGCACTTGGACGATGCAGGTTCCCTAGCGGGCACTTTGACTATGTAGGTTCCCTAGCGGGCACTTGGACTATGTGGGTACCCGAGCGGGCATTTGGACTATCTAGGTTTCCTAACGGGCATTTGGACTATGTAGGTTCCCTAGCGGGCACTTGGATTATGTAGGTTCCCGTCTTGAACTTGGACTATGTAGGTTACCTAGCGGGCACTTGGACTATGTAGGTTACCTTGCGGGCACTTGGACTATGTAGGTTAATTAGCGGGCCCTTGCACTATGTAGGTTAACTAGCGGGCCCTTGGACTATGTAGGTTAACCAGGGGGCACTTGGACCATCTATGTTAACTAGTGGGCACTTGGAGGATATAGGTTAACTAGCGGACACTTGGATTAGCTAGGTTACCTAGCAGGCACTTGAACTATGTAGGTCTACTAGTGGGCCCTTAGACTATCTAGGTTAGCTAACGGGCACTTGGACAATGTAGGTTAATTAGAGGGTACTTGGACTATGTAGGTTACCTAGCGGGCACTTGGAGTATCTTGGTTACCTATTGGGCACTTGAACTATGTAAGTTCCCTAGCGGGCACTTTCACTATGTGGGTTCCATAGCGGGCATTTGGACTATCTAGGTTACCTAACGGGCACTTGGTGTATGTAGGTTCCCTAGCGGGTACTTGGATTATGTAGGTTCCCTATCGGGCACTTGGACTATGTAGGTTACTAACGGGCATTTGGACTATGTAGGTTACTAGCGGGCATTTGGACTATGTAGGTTACCTAACGGGCCCTTGGACTATGTACCTTCGCTATCGGGCACTTGGACAATGTTGGTTAACTAGCGCGCACTAGGACTATGTAGGTTACCTAGCGGGCACTTGGACTATCAAGGTTACCTAGCGGGCACTTGGACTGTATAGGTTAACTAGCGGGCCCTTGGACTATCTAGGTTACCTAGTGGGCACTTGGACTGTGTAGGTTAACTAGCGGGCACATGGACTATCTAGGTTACAAGCGGTCACTTGGACTATGTACGTTCCCTAACGGGCACTTGGACTATGTAGGTTCCCTAGCGGGCACTTGGACTATCTAGGTTAGCTAACGGGCACTTGGACAATATAGGTTAATTAGCCGGTACTTGGACTATGTAGGTCAACTAGCGGGCCCTTGGACTATCTAGGTTAGCTAAGGGGCACTTGGATTATGTAGGTTAAATAGCGGGAACTTGGACAATGTAGGTTAACTAGCGGACATTTGGACGATCTAGGTTAACTAGCGGGCCCTTTCACTATGTAGGTTTACTAGCGGGCCCTTGGACTATGTAGCTTAACTAGCGGGCACTTGGACGATTTAGGTTAACTAGCGGGCACTTGGACAATGTAGTTTAGCTAACGGGCACTTGGACTATGTAGGTTACCTAGCGGGCCCTTGGACTATCTAGGTTACGTAGCGGGCACTTGGACTATGTAGGTGAACTAGAGGACATTAGGACGATCTAGGTTAACTAGTGAGCCCTTGGACTATGTAGGTTAACTAGCGGGCACTTGGACGATCTAGGTTAACTAGCGGGCACTTGGACAATGTAGGTTAGCTAACGGGCACTTGGACTATGTAGGTTACCTAGCGGGCCCTTGGACTATCTAGGTTACGTAGCGGGCACTTGGACTATGTAGGTGAACTAGAGGACATTAGGACGATCTAGGTTAACTAGCGGGCCCTTGGACTATGTAGGTTAACTAGCGGGCACTTGGACTATCTAGGTTAACTAGCCGGCACTTGGACAATCAAGGTTAACTAGCGAGCACTTGGACTATGTAGGTTAACTAGCGGGCCCTTGGACTTGTAGCTTACATAGCGGGCACTGGGACTAAGTAGGTTACCTAGCGGGCACTTGGACTATCTATGTTAGCGAACGGGGACTTGGACTATGTAGGTGACCTACCAGGCACTTGTACTGTCTAGGTTACCTAGCGGGCACTTGGACTATGTAGGTTACCTAGCGTGCTCTTGGACTATGTATGTTAGCTAACGGGCACTTGGACTATCTAGGCTACCTAGCGGTCACTTGGACTATGTAGGTTACCTAGCGGGCACATGGACTATCTAGGTTACCTAACGGGCACTAGGACTATGCAGGTAACCTAGCAGGCACTTGGACGAACTAGGTTAACGAGCGGGCCCTTAGACTATGTAGGTTACCTAGCGGGCACTTGGACTATGTATGGTAGCTAACAGGAACTTGGACTATCTAGGTTACCTAGCAGGCACTTTGACTATGTAGGTTACCTAGCGGCACTTGGACTATGTAGGTTACCTAGCGGGCACTTGGACTATCTAGGTTACCTAACGGGCACTTTGACTATCTAGGTTACCTAGCGGGCACTTGGACTATCTAGGTTAGCTAAAAGGAACTTGGACTATCTAGGTTACCTATCGGGTACTAGGACTACGTAGGTTACCTAACGGGCACTTGGACTATGTAGGTTAACTAGCGGACACTTGGACGATCTAGGTTAACTAGACGGCACTTGGAATATCTAGGTTAACTAGGGGGCCCATGGACTATGTAAGTTAACTAGCGGGCACTTGGACTATCTAGGTTAACTAGCGGACACTTGGACGATATAGGTTAACTACCTGGCAATTGGACTATCTAGTTTATGTAGCAGGCACTTGGACTATCTATGTTAATTAGCGGGCACATGGACGATGCAGGTTCCCTAGCTGGCACTTGGACTATATAGGTTCCCTATGGGCACTTGGACCCTCTAGGTTCCCTAGCGGGCACTTGGACTATGTAGGTTCCCTAGCAGGCACTTGGACTATGTAGGTTCCCTAACGGGCACTTGGACTATGTAGGTTCCATAGCGGGCACTTGGACTATGTAGGTTCCCTATCGGGCACTTGGACTATGTACGTCCCCTAGTGGGCACTTCGACTATCTAGGTTAACTAGCGGGCACTCGGTTTATCTAAGTTACCTAGCGGGCACTTGGACTATGTAGGTTAACTAGCGGACACTTGGACGATCTAGGTTAACTAGCGGGCACTTGGACGATATAGGTTAACTACCGGGCACTTGGATTATCTAGGTTGGCTAGCAGGCACTTGAACTATGTAGGTTAACTAGTGGGCCCTTAGACTATCTAGGTTAGCTAACGGGCACTTGGACAATGTAGGTTAATTAGAGGGTACTTGGACTATGTAGGTTACCTAGCGGGCACTTGGAGTATCTTGGTTACCTATTGGGCACTTGAACTATGTAAGTTCCCTAGCGGGCACTTTCACTATGTGGGTTCCATAGCGGGCATTTGGACTATCTAGGTTACCTAACGGGCACTTGGTGTATGTAGGTTCCCTAGCGGGTACTTGGATTATGTAGGTTCCCTATCGGGCACTTGGACTATGTAGGTTACTAACGGGCATTTGGACTATGTAGGTTACTAGCGGGCATTTGGACTATGTAGGTTACCTAACGGGCCCTTGGACTATGTACCTTCGCTATCGGGCACTTGGACAATGTTGGTTAACTAGCGCGCACTAGGACTATGTAGGTTACCTAGCGGGCACTTGGACTATCAAGGTTACCTAGCGGGCACTTGGACTGTATAGGTTAACTAGCGGGCCCTTGGACTATCTAGGTTACCTAGCGGGCACTTGGACTGTGTAGGTTAACTAGCGGGCACATGGACTATCTAGGTTACCTAGCGGGCACTTGGACTATGTATGTTCCCTAACGGGCACTTGGACTATGTAGGTTCCCTAGCAGGCACTTGGACTATCTAGGTTAGCTAACGGGCACTTGGACAATATAGGTTAATTAGCCGGTACTTGGACTATGTAGGTCAACTAGCGGGCCCTTGGACTATCTAGGTTAGCTAAGGGGCACTTGGATTATGTAGGTTAAATAGCGGGAACTTGGACAATGTAGGTTAACTAGCGGACATTTGGACGATCTAGGTTAACTAGCGGGCCCTTTCACTATGTAGGTTTACTAGCGGGCCCTTGGACTATGTAGCTTAACTAGCGGGCACTTGGACGATCTAGGTTAACTAGCGGGCACTTGGACAATGTAGGTTAGCTAACGGGCACTTGGACTATGTAGGTTACCTAGCGGGCCCTTGGACTATCTAGGTTACGTAGCGGGCACTTGGACTATGTAGGTGAACTAGAGGACATTAGGACGATCTAGGTTAACTAGTGGGCCCTTGGACTATGTAGGTTAACTAGCGGGCACTTGGACTATCTAGGTTAACTAGCCGGCACTTGGACAATCAAGGTTAACTAGCGAGCCCTTGGACTATGTAGGTTAACTAGCGGGCCCTTGGACTTGTAGCTTACCTAGCGGGCACTGGGACTAAGTAGGTTACCTAGCGGGCACTTGGACTATCTAGGTTAGCGAACGGGGACTTGGACTATGTAGGTAACCTACCAGGCACTTGTACTGTCTAGGTTACCTAGCGGGCACTTGGACTATGTAGGTTACCTAGCGTGCTCTTGGACTATGTATGTTAGCTAACGGGCACTTGGACTATCTAGGTTACCTATCGGGCACTTGGAATATGTAGGTTACCAAGCGGGCACTTGGACTATCTAGGTTACCTAACGGGCACTTCGACTATCTAGGTTACGTAGCGGGCACTTGGACTATGTAGGTTACCTACAGGACATTTGGATGATCTAGGTTAACTAGTGGGCCCTTGGACTATGTAGGTTAACTAGCGGGCACTTGGACGATCTAGGTTAACTAGCCGGCACTTGGACAATCAAGGTTAACTAGCGAGCCCTTGGACTATGTAGGTTAACTAGCGGGCCCTTGGACTTGTAGCTTACCTAGCGGGCACTGGGACTAAGTAGGTTACCTAGCGGGCATTGGACTATCTATGTTAGCGAACGGGGACTTGGACTATGTAGGTGACCTACCAGGCACTTGTACTGTCTAGGTTACCTAGCGGGCACTTGGACTATGTAGGTTACCTAGCGTGCTCTTGGACTATGTATGTTAGCTAACGGGCACTTGGACTATCTAGGTTACCTATCGGGCACTTGGAATATGTAGGTTACCAAGCGGGCACTTGGACTATCTAGGTTACCTAACGGGCACTTCGACTATCTAGGTTACGTAGCGGGCACTTGGACTATGTAGGTTACCTACAGGACATTTGGATGATCTAGGTTAACTAGTGGGCCCTTGGACTATGTAGGTTAACTAGCGGGCACTTGGACGATCTAGGTTAACTAGCGTGCACATGGACTATGTAGGTTACCTAGCAGGCACTTGCACTATCTAGGTTAGCGAACGGGGACTTGGACTATGTAGTTGACCTAGCAGGCACTTGGACTGTGTAAGTTACCTAGCGGGCACGTGGACTATCTAGGTTAACGAACGGGCACTGGGACTATGTAGGTTACATAGCGGGCACTTGGACTATGTATGTTAGCTAACGGGAACTTGGACTATCTAGGCTACCTAGCGGTCACTTGGACTATGTAGGTTACCTAGTGGGCACTTGGACTATCTAGGTTACGTAGCGGGCACTTGGACTATGTAGGTGAACTAGAGGACATTAGGACGATCTAGGTTAACTAGTGGGCCCTTGGACTATGTAGGTTAACTAGCGGGCACTTGGACTATCTAGGTTAACTAGCCGGCACTTGGACAATCAAGGTTAACTAGCGAGCCCTTGGACTATGTAGGTTAACTAGCGGGCCCTTGGACTTGTAGCTTACCTAGCGGGCACTGGGACTAAGTAGGTTACCTAGCGGGCACTTGGACTATCTATGTTAGCGAACGGGGACTTGGACTATGTAGGTAACCTACCAGGCACTTGTACTGTCTAGGTTACCTAGCGGGCACTTGGACTATGTAGGTTACCTAGCGTGCTCTTGGACTATGTATGTTAGCTAACGGGCACTTGGACTATCTAGGTTACCTATCGGGCACTTGGAATATGTAGGTTACCAAGCGGGCACTTGGACTATCTAGGTTACCTAACGGGCACTTCGACTATCTAGGTTACGTAGCGGGCACTTGGACTATGTAGGTTACCTACAGGACATTTGGATGATCTAGGTTAACTAGTGGGCCCTTGGACTATGTAGGTTAACTAGCGGGCACTTGGACGATCTAGGTTAACTAGCCGGCACTTGGACAATCAAGGTTAACTAGCGAGCCCTTGGACTATGTAGGTTAACTAGCGGGCCCTTGGACTTGTAGCTTACCTAGCGGGCACTGGGACTAAGTAGGTTACCTAGGGGGAATTGGACTATCTATGTTAGCGAACGGGGACTTGGACTATGTAGGTGACCTACCAGGCACTTGTACTGTCTAGGTTACCTAGCGGGCACTTGGACTATGTAGGTTACCTAGCGTGCTCTTGGACTATGTATGTTAGCTAACGGGCACTTGGACTATCTAGGTTACCTATCGGGCACTTGGAATATGTAGGTTACCAAGCGGGCACTTGGACTATCTAGGTTACCTAACGGGCACTTCGACTATCTAGGTTACGTAGCGGGCACTTGGACTATGTAGGTTACCTACAGGACATTTGGATGATCTAGGTTAACTAGTGGGCCCTTGGACTATGTAGGTTAACTAGCGGGCACTTGGACGATGTAGGTTAACTAGCGTGCACATGGACTATGTAGGTTACCTAGCAGGCACTTGCACTATCTAGGTTAGCGAACGGGGACTTGGACTATGTAGTTGACCTAGCAGGCACTTGGACTGTGTAAGTTACCTAGCGGGCACGTGGACTATCTAGGTTAACGAACGGGCACTGGGACTATGTAGGTTACATAGCGGGCACTTGGACTATGTATGTTAGCTAACGGGAACTTGGACTATCTAGGCTACCTAGCGGTCACTTGGACTATGTAGGTTACCTAGTGGGCACTTGGACTATCTAGGTTACCTAACGGGCACTAGGACTATGCAGGTAACCTAGCAGGCACTTGGACAAACTAGGTTAACGAGCGGGCCCTTAGACTATGTAGGTTACCTAGCGGGCACTTGGACTAGGTATGGTAGCTAACAGGAACTTGGACTATCTAGGTTACCTAGCAGGCACTTTGACTATGTAGGTTACCTAGCGGCACTTGGACTATGTAGGTTACCTAGCGGGCACTTGGACTATCTAGGTTACCTAACGGGCACTTTGACTATCTAGGTTACCTAGCGGGCACTTAGACTATCTAGGTTAGCTAAAAGGAACTTGGACTATCTAGGTTACCTATCGGGCACTAGGACTACGTAGGTTACCTAACGGGCACTTGGACTATGTAGGTTAACTAGCGGACACTTGGACGATCTAGGTTAACTAGCCGGCACTTGGAATATCTAGGTTAACTAGGGGGCCCATGGACTATGTAAGTTAACTAGCGGGCACTTGGACTATCTAGGTTAACTAGCGGACACTTGGACGATATAGGTTAACTACCTGGCAATTGGACTATCTAGTTTAAGTAGCGGGCACTTGGACTATCTATGTTAATTAGCGGGCACTTGGACGATGCAGGTTCCCTAGCTGGCACTTGGACTATATAGGTTCCCTATGGGCACTTGGACTCTCTAGGTTCCCTAAAGGGCACTTGGACTATGTAGGTTCCCTAGCGGGCACTTGGACTATGTAGGTTAACTAGCAGGCCCTTGGACTATCTAGGTTCCCTAGCGGGCACTTGGACTATGTAGGTTCCCTGACGGGCACTTGGACTATGTAGGTTCCATAGCGGGCACTTGGACTATGTAGGTTCCCTATCGGGCACTTGGACTATGTAGGCTTCTATCAGGCACTTGATCTATGTAGATTAACTAGCGGGCACTTGGACTATCTAGGTAACCTAGCGGGCACTTGGACTATGTACGTCCCCTAGTGGGCACTTCGACTATCTAGGTTAACTAGCGGGCACTCGGTTTATCTAAGTTACCTAGCGGGCACTTGGACTATGTAGGTTAACTAGCGGACACTTGGACGATCTAGGTTAACTAGCGGGCACTTGGACGATATAGGTTAACTACCGGGCACTTGGATTATCTAGGTTGGCTAGCAGGCACTTGAACTATGTAGGTTAACTAGTGGGCCCTTAGACTATCTAGGTTAGCTAACGGGCACTTGGACAATGTAGGTTAATTAGAGGGTACTTGGACTATGTAGGTTACCTAGCGGGCACTTGGAGTATCTTGGTTACCTATTGGGCACTTGAACTATGTAAGTTCCCTAGCGGGCACTTTCACTATGTGGGTTCCATAGCGGGCATTTGGACTATCTAGGTTACCTAACGGGCACTTGGTGTATGTAGGTTCCCTAGCGGGTACTTGGATTATGTAGGTTCCCTATCGGGCACTTGGACTATGTAGGTTACTAACGGGCATTTGGACTATGTAGGTTACTAGCGGGCATTTGGACTATGTAGGTTACCTAACGGGCCCTTGGACTATGTACCTTCGCTATCGGGCACTTGGACAATGTTGGTTAACTAGCGCGCACTAGGACTATGTAGGTTACCTAGCGGGCACTTGGACTATCAAGGTTACCTAGCGGGCACTTGGACTGTATAGGTTAACTAGCGGGCCCTTGGACTATCTAGGTTACCTAGTGGGCACTTGGACTGTGTAGGTTAACTAGCGGGCACATGGACTATCTAGGTTACCTAGCGGGCACTTGGACTATGTATGTTCCCTAACGGGCACTTGGACTATGTAGGTTCCCTAGCGGGCACTTGGACTATCTAGGTTAGCTAACGGGCACTTGGACAATATAGGTTAATTAGCCGGTACTTGGACTATGTAGGTCAACTAGCGGGCCCTTGGACTATCTAGGTTAGCTAAGGGGCACTTGGATTATGTAGGTTAAATAGCGGGAACTTGGACAATGTAGGTTAACTAGCGGACATTTGGATGATCTAGGATAACTAGCGGGCCCTTTCACTATGTAGGTTTACTAGCGGGCCCTTGGACTATGTAGCTTAACTAGCGGGCACTTGGACGATCTAGGTTAACTAGCGGGCACTTGGACTATGTAGGTTAGCTAGCGGGCACTTGAACTATGTAGGTTAACTAGTGGGCCTTTAGACTATCTAGGTTAGCTAGCGTGCACATGGACTATGTAGGTTACCTAGCAGGCACTTGCACTATCTAGGTTAGCGAACGGGGACTTGGACTATGTAGTTGACCTAGCAGGCACTTGGACTGTGTAAGTTACCTAGCGGGGACGTGGACTATCTAGGTTAACGAACGGGCACTGGGACTATGTAGGTTACATAGCGGGCACTTGGACTATGTATGTTAGCTAACGGGAACTTGGACTATCTAGGCTACCTAGCGGTCACTTGGACTATGTAGGTTACCTAGTGGGCACTTGGACTATCTAGGTTACCTAACGGGCACTAGGACTATGCAGGTAACCTAGCAGGCACTTGGACAAACTAGGTTAACGAGCGGGCCCTTAGACTATGTAGGTTACCTAGCGGGCACTTGGACTATGTATGGTAGCTAACAGGAACTTGGACTATCTAGGTTACCTAGCAGGCACTTTGACTATGTAGGTTACCTAGCGGCACTTGGACTATGTAGGTTACCTAGCGGGCACTTGGACTATCTAGGTTACCTAACGGGCACTTTGACTATCTAGGTTACCTAGCGGGCACTTAGACTATCTAGGTTAGCTAAAAGGAACTTGGACTATCTAGGTTACCTATCGGGCACTAGGACTACGTAGGTTACCTAACGGGCACTTAGACTATGTAGGTTAACTAGCGGACACTTGGACGATCTAGGTTAACTAGCCGGCACTTGGAATATCTAGGTTAACTAGGGGGCCCATGGACTATGTAAGTTAACTAGCGGGCACTTGGACTATCTAGGTTAACTAGCGGACACTTGGACGATATAGGTTAACTACCTGGCAATTGGACTATCTAGTTTAAGTAGCGGGCACTTGGACTATCTATGTTAATTAGCGGGCACTTGGACGATGCAGGTTCCCTAGCTGGCACTTGGACTATATAGGTTCCCTATGGGCACTTGGACTCTCTAGGTTCCCTAAAGGGCACTTGGACTATGTAGGTTCCCTAGCGGGCACTTGGACTATGTAGGTTAACTAGCAGGCCCTTGGACTATCTAGGTTCCCTAGCGGGCACTTGGACTATGTAGGTTCCCTGACGGGCACTTGGACTATGTAGGTTCCATAGCGGGCACTTGGACTATGTAGGTTCCCTATCGGGCACTTGGACTATGTAGGCTTCTATCAGGCACTTGATCTATGTAGATTAACTAGCGGGCACTTGGACTATCTAGGTAATCTAGCGGGCACTTGGACTATGTACGTCCCCTAGTGGGCACTTCGACTATCTAGGTTAACTAGCGGGCACTCGGTTTATCTAAGTTACCTAGCGGGCACTTGGACTATGTAGGTTAACTAGCGGACACTTGGACGATCTAGGTTAACTAGCGGGCACTTGGACGATATAGGTTAACTACCGGGCACTTGGATTATCTAGGTTGGCTAGCAGGCACTTGAACTATGTAGGTTAACTAGTGGGCCCTTAGACTATCTAGGTTAGCTAACGGGCACTTGGACAATGTAGGTTAATTAGAGGGTACTTGGACTATGTAGGTTACCTAGCGGGCACTTGGAGTATCTTGGTTACCTATTGGGCACTTGAACTATGTAAGTTCCCTAGCGGGCACTTTCACTATGTGGGTTCCATAGCGGGCATTTGGACTATCTAGGTTACCTAACGGGCACTTGGTGTATGTAGGTTCCCTAGCGGGTACTTGGATTATGTAGGTTCCCTATCGGGCACTTGGACTATGTAGGTTACTAACGGGCATTTGGACTATGTAGGTTACTAGCGGGCATTTGGACTATGTAGGTTACCTAACGGGCCCTTGGACTATGTACCTTCGCTATCGGGCACTTGGACAATGTTGGTTAACTAGCGCGCACTAGGACTATGTAGGTTACCTAGCGGGCACTTGGACTATCAAGGTTACCTAGCGGGCACTTGGACTGTATAGGTTAACTAGCGGGCCCTTGGACTATCTAGGTTACCTAGCGGGCACTTGGACTGTGTAGGTTAACTAGCGGGCACATGGACTATCTAGGTTACCTAGCGGGCACTTGGACTATGTATGTTCCCTAACGGGCACTTGGACTATGTAGGTTCCCTAGCGGGCACTTGGACTATCTAGGTTAGCTAACGGGCACTTGGACAATATAGGTTAATTAGCCGGTACTTGGACTATGTAGGTCAACTAGCGGGCCCTTGGACTATCTAGGTTAGCTAAGGGGCACTTGGATTATGTAGGTTAAATAGCGGGAACTTGGACAATGTAGGTTAACTAGCGGACATTTGGATGATCTAGGATAACTAGCGGGCCCTTTCACTATGTAGGTTTACTAGCGGGCCCTTGGACTATGTAGCTTAACTAGCGGGCACTTGGACGATCTAGGTTAACTAGCGGGCACTTGGACTATGTAGGTTAGCTAGCGGGCACTTGAACTATGTAGGTTAACTAGTGGGCCTTTAGACTATCTAGGTTAGCTAGCGGGCACTTGGACTATGTAGGTTAATTAGCGGGTATTTCCACTATGTAGGTGCCCTAGCGGGCATTTGGACTATATAGGTTACCTAGGGGGCACTTGGACTTTGTAGGTTACGTAGCGGGCACTTGGACTATCTAGGTTACCTAGCGTGCACTTGGACGATGTAGGTGCCCTAGCGGGCATTTGGACTATATAGATTACCTAGCGGGCACTTGGACTTTGTAGGTTCCCTAGCGGGCACTTGGACTATCTAGGTTCCCTAGCGGGCACTTGGACTACATATGTTCCCTAAAGGGCACTTGGATTATGTAGGTTCCCTAGTAGGCACTCTGACTATGAAGGTTCTCTAGCGGGCACTTGGACTATGTGGGTACCCTAGCGGGCATTTGGACTATCTAGGTTTCCTAACGGGCATTTGGATTATGTAGGTTCCCTAGCGGGCACTTGGATTATGTAGGTTCCCGTCTTGCACTTGGACTATGTAGGTTACCTAGCGGGCACTTGGACTATGTAGGTTAATTAGCGGGCCCTTGCACTATGTAGGTTAACTAGCGGGCCCTTGGACTATGTAGGTTAACCAGGGGGCACTTGGACCATCTATGTTAACTAGTGGGCACTTGGAGGATATAGGTTAACTAGCGGACACTTGGATTAGCTAGGTTATCTAGCGGGCACTTGAACCATGTAGGTTAACTATTTGGCCCTTGGACTATCTAGGTTAGCTAACGGGCACTTGGACTATGTAGGTTAATTAGCGTGCACTTGGACTATGTAGGTGCCCTAGCGGGCATTTGGAGTATATAGATTACCTAGCGGGCACTTGGACTTTGTAGGTTACCTAGCGGGAACTTGGACTATCTTGGTTCCCTAGCAGGCACTTGGACTACATATGTTCCCTAAAGGGCACTTGGACTATGTAGGTTCCCTAGCAGGCACTCTGACTATGAAGGTTCTCTAGCGGGCCCTTGGACTATGGAGGTTCCATAGCAGGCCCTTTGACTATGAAAGTTTTCTAACTGGCACTTGGACTATGTATGTTAGCTAACGGGCACTTGGACTATGTAGGTTACCTAGCGGGCCCTTGGACTATCTAGGTTACGTAGCGGGCACTTGGACTATGTAGGTGAACTAGAGGACATTAGGACGATCTAGGTTAACTAGTGGGCCCTTCGACTATGTAGGTTAACTAGTGGGCACTTGGACTATCTAGGTTAACTAGCCGGCACATGAACTATCAAGGTTAACTAGCGAGCCCTTGGACTATGTAGGTTAACTAGCGGGCCCTTGGAATTGTAGCTTACCTAGCGGGCACTTGGACTAAGTAGGTTACCTAGCGGGCACTTGGACTATCTAGGTTAGCGAACGGGGACTTGGACTATGTAGGTGACCTACCAGGCACTTGTACTGTCTAGGTTACCTAGCGGGCACTTGGACTATGTAGGTTACCTAGCGTGCTCTTGGACTATGTATGTTAGCTAACGGGCACTTGGACTATCTAGGTTACCTAGCGGGCACTTGGAATATGTAGGTTACCAAGCGGGCACTTGGACTATCTAGGTTACCTAACGGGCACTTCGACTATCTAGGTTATGTAGCGGGCACTTGGACTATGTAGGTTACCTACAGGACATTTGGATGATCTAGGTTAACTAGTGGGCCCTTGGACTATGTAGGTTAACTAGCGGGCACTTGGACGATCTAGGTTAACTAGCGGGCACTTGGACTATGTAGGTTACCTAGCAGGCACTTGCACTATCTAGGTTAGCGAACGGGGACTTGGACTATGTAGTTGACCTAGCAGGCACTTGGACTGTGTAAGTTACCTAGCGGGCACGTGGACTATGTAGGTTAACGAACGGGCACTGGGACTATGTAGGTTACCTAGCGGGCACTTGGACTATGTATGTTAGCTAACGGGAACTTGGACTATCTAGGCTACCTAGCGGTCACTTGGACTATGTAGGTTACCTAGCGGGCACTTGGACTATCTAGGTTACCTAACGGGCACTAGGACTATGCAGGTAACCTAGCAGGCACTTGGACGAACTAGGTTAACGAGCGGGCCCTTAGACTATGTAGGTTACCTAGCGGGCACTTGGACTATGTATGGTAGCTAACTGGAACTTAGACTATCTAGGTTACCTAGCAGGCACTTTGACTATGTAGGTTACCTAGCGGCACTTGGACTATGTAGGTTACCTAGCGGGCACTTGGACTATCTAGGTTACCTAACGGGCACTTTGACTATCTAGGTTACCTAGCGGGCACTTGGACTATCTAGGTTAGCTAAAAGGAACTTGGACTATCTAGGTTACCTATCGGGCACTAGGACTACGTAGGTTACCTAACGGGCACTTGGACTATGTAGGTTAACTAGCGGACACTTGGACGATCTAGGTTAACTAGACGGCACTTGGAATATCTAGGTTAACTAGGGGGCCCATGGACTATGTAAGTTAACTAGCGGACACTTGGACTATCTAGGTTAACTAGCGGACACTTGGACGATATAGGTTAACTACCTGGCAATTGGACTATCTAGTTTAAGTAGCGGGCACTTGGACTATCTATGTTAATTAGCGGGCACTTGGACGATGCAGGTTCCCTAGCTGGCACTTGGACTATATAGGTTCCCTATGGGCACTTGGACCCTCTAGGTTCCCTAAAGGGCACTTGGACTATGTAGGTTCCCTAGCGGGCACTTGGACTATGTAGGTTCCATAGCGGGCACTTGGACTATGTAGGTTCCCTATCGGGCACTTGGACTATGTAGGTTTCTATCAGGCACTTGGTCTATGTAGATTAACTAGCGGGCACTTGGACTATCTAGGTAACCTAGCGGGCACTTGGACTATGTACGTCCCCTAGTGGGCACTTCGACTATCTAGGTTAACTAGCGGGCACTCGGTTTATCTAAGTTACCTAGCGGGTACTTGGACTATGTAGGTTAACTAGCGGACACTTGGACGATCTAGGTTAACTAGCGGGCACTTGGACGATATAGGTTAACTACCGGGCACTTGGATTATCTAGGTTGGCTAGCAGGCACTTGAACTATGTAGGTTAACTAGTGGGCCCTTAGACTATCTAGGTTAGCTAACGGGCACTTGGACAATGTAGGTTAATTAGAGGGTACTTGGACTATGTAGGTTACCTAGCGGGCACTTGGAGTATCTTGGTTACCTATTGGGCACTTGAACTATGTAAGTTCCCTAGCGGGCACTTTCACTATGTGGGTTCCATAGCGGGCATTTGGACTATCTAGGTTACCTAACGGGCACTTGGTGTATGTAGGTTCCCTAGCGGGTACTTGGATTATGTAGGTTCCCTATCGGGCACTTGGACTATGTAGGTTACTAACGGGCATTTGGACTATGTAGGTTACTAGCGGGCATTTGGACTATGTAGGTTACCTAACGGGCCCTTGGACTATGTACCTTCGCTATCGGGCACTTGGACAATGTTGGTTAACTAGCGCGCACTAGGACTATGTAGGTTACCTAGCGGGCACTTGGACTATCAAGGTTACCTAGCGGGCACTTGGACTGTATAGGTTAACTAGCGGGCCCTTGGACTATGTAGGTTACCTAGCGGGCACTTGGACTGTGTAGGTTAACTAGCGGGCACATGGACTATCTAGGTTACAAGCGGTCACTTGGACTATGTACGTTCCCTAACGGGCACTTGGACTATGTAGGTTCCCTAGCGGGCACTTGGACTATCTAGGTTAGCTAACGGGCACTTGGACAATATAGGTTAATTAGCCGGTACTTGGACTATGTAGGTCAACTAGCGGGCCCTTGGACTATCTAGGTTAGCTAAGGGGCACTTGGATTATGTAGGTTAAATAGCGGGAACTTGGACAATGTAGGTTAACTAGCGGACATTTGGACGATCTAGGTTAACTAGCGGGCCCTTTCACTATGTAGGTTTACTTGCGGGCCCTTGGACTATGTAGCTTAACTAGCGGGCACTTGGACGATCTAGGTTAACTAGCGGGCACTTGGACAATGTAGGTTAGCTAACGGGCACTTGGACTATGTAGGTTACCTAGCGGGCCCTTGGACTATCTAGGTTACGTAGCGGGCACTTGGACTATGTAGGTGAACTAGAGGACATTAGGACGATCTAGGTTAACTAGTGGGCCCTTGGACTATGTAGGTTAACTAGCGGGCACTTGGACTATCTAGGTTAACTAGCCGGCACTTGGACAATCAAGGTTAACTAGCGAGCCCTTGGACTATGTAGGTTAACTAGCGGGCCCTTGGACTTGTAGCTTACCTAGCGGGCACTGGGACTAAGTAGGTTACCTAGCGGGCACTTGGACTATGTAGGTTAGCGAACGGGGACTTGGACTATGTAGGTGACCTACCAGGCACTTGTACTGTCTAGGTTACCTAGCGGGCACTTGGACTATGTAGGTTACCTAGCGTGCTCTTGGACTATGTATGTTAGCTAACGGGCACTTGGACTATCTAGGCTACCTAGCGGTCACTTGGACTATGTAGGTTACCTAGCGGGCACATGGACTATCTAGGTTACCTAACGGGCACTAGGACTATGCAGGTAACCTAGCAGGCACTTGGACGAACTAGGTTAACGAGCGGGCCCTTAGACTATGTAGGTTACCTAGCGGGCACTTGGACTATGTATGGTAGCTAACAGGAACTTGGACTATCTAGGTTACCTAGCAGGCACTTTGACTATGTAGGTTACCTAGCGGCACTTGGACTATGTAGGTTACCTAGCGGGCACTTGGACTATCTAGGTTACCTAACGGGCACTTTGACTATCTAGGTTACCTAGCGGGCACTTGGACTATCTAGGTTAGCTAAAAGGAACTTGGACTATCTAGGTTACCTATCGGGCACTAGGACTACGTAGGTTACCTAACGGGCACTTGGACTATGTAGGTTAACTAGCGGACACTTGGACGATCTAGGTTAACTAGACGGCACTTGGAATATCTAGGTTAACTAGGGGGCCCATGGACTATGTAAGTTAACTAGCGGGCACTTGGACTATCTAGGTTAACTAGCGGACACTTGGACGATATAGGTTAACTACCTGGCAATTGGACTATCTAGTTTATGTAGCGGGCACTTGGACTATCTATGTTAATTAGCGGGCACTTGGACGATGCAGGTTCCCTAGCTGGCACTTGGACTATATAGGTTCCCTATGGGCACTTGGACCCTCTAGGTTCCCTAGCGGGCACTTGGACTATGTAGGTTCCCTAGCGGGCACTTGGACTATGTAGGTTCCCTAACGGGCACTTGGACTATGTAGGTTCCATAGCGGGCACTTGGACTATGTAGGTTCCCTATCGGGCACTTGGACTATGTAGGCTTCTATCAGGCACTTGGTCTATGTAGATTAACTAGCGGGCACTTGGACTATCTAGGTAACCTAGCGGGCACTTGGACTATGTACGTCCCCTAGTGGGCACTTCGACTATCTAGGTTAACTAGCGGGCACTCGGTTTATCTAAGTTACCTAGCGGGCACTTGGACTATGTAGGTTAACTAGCGGACACTTGGACGATCTAGGTTAACTAGCGGGCACTTGGATTATCTAGGTTGGCTAGCAGGCACTTGAACTATGTAGGTTAACTAGTGGGCCCTTAGACTATCTAGGTTAGCTAACGGGCACTTGGACAATGTAGGTTAATTAGAGGGTACTTGGACTATGTAGGTTACCTAGCGGGCACTTGGAGTATCTTGGTTACCTATTGGGCACTTGAACTATGTAAGTTCCCTAGCGGGCACTTTCACTATGTGGGTTCCATAGCGGGCATTTGGACTATCTAGGTTACCTAACGGGCACTTGGTGTATGTAGGTTCCCTAGCGGGTACTTGGATTATGTAGGTTCCCTATCGGGCACTTGGACTATGTAGGTTACTAACGGGCATTTGGACTATGTAGGTTACTAGCGGGCATTTGGACTATGTAGGTTACCTAACGGGCCCTTGGACTATGTACCTTCGCTATCGGGCACTTGGACAATGTTGGTTAACTAGCGCGCACTAGGACTATGTAGGTTACCTAGCGGGCACTTGGACTATCAAGGTTACCTAGCGGGCACTTGGACTGTATAGGTTAACTAGCGGGCCCTTGGACTATCTAGGTTACCTAGCGGGCACTTGGACTGTGTAGGTTAACTAGCGGGCACATGGACTATCTAGGTTACCTAGCGGGCACTTGGACTATGTATGTTCCCTAACGGGCACTTGGACTATGTAGGTTCCCTAGCGGGCACTTGGACTATCTAGGTTAGCTAACGGGCACTTGGACAATATAGGTTAATTAGCCGGTACTTGGACTATGTAGGTCAACTAGCGGGCCCTTGGACTATCTAGGTTAGCTAAGGGGCACTTGGATTATGTAGGTTAAATAGCGGGAACTTGGACAATGTAGGTTAACTAGCGGACATTTGGACGATCTAGGTTAACTAGCGGGCCCTTTCACTATGTAGGTTTACTAGCGGGCCCTTGGACTATGTAGCTTAACTAGCGGGCACTTGGACGATCTAGGTTAACTAGCGGGCACTTGGACAATGTAGGTTAGCTAACGGGCACTTGGACTATGTAGGTTACCTAGCGGGCCCTTGGACTATCTAGGTTACGTAGCGGGCACTTGGACTATGTAGGTGAACTAGAGGACATTAGGACGATCTAGGTTAACTAGTGGGCCCTTGGACTATGTAGGTTAACTAGCGGGCACTTGGACTATCTAGGTTAACTAGCCGGCACTTGGACAATCAAGGTTAACTAGCGAGCCCTTGGACTATGTAGGTTAACTAGCGGGCCCTTGGACTTGTAGCTTACCTAGCGGGCACTGGGACTAAGTAGGTTACCTAGCGGGCACTTGGACTATCTATGTTAGCGAACGGGGACTTGGACTATGTAGGTGACCTACCAGGCACTTGTACTGTCTAGGTTACCTAGCGGGCACTTGGACTATGTAGGTTACCTAGCGTGCTCTTGGACTATGTATGTTAGCTAACGGGCACTTGGACTATCTAGGTTACCTATCGGGCACTTGGAATATGTAGGTTACCAAGCGGGCACTTGGACTATCTAGGTTACCTAACGGGCACTTCGACTATCTAGGTTACGTAGCGGGCACTTGGACTATGTAGGTTACCTACAGGACATTTGGATGATCTAGGTTAACTAGTGGGCCCTTGGACTATGTAGGTTAACTAGCGGGCACTTGGACGATCTAGGTTAACTAGCCGGCACTTGGACAATCAAGGTTAACTAGCGAGCCCTTGGACTATGTAGGTTAACTAGCGGGCCCTTGGACTTGTAGCTTACCTAGCGGGCACTGGGACTAAGTAGGTTACCTAGCGGGCACTTGGACTATCTATGTTAGCGAACGGGGACTTGGACTATGTAGGTGACCTACCAGGCACTTGTACTGTCTAGGTTACCTAGCGGGCAATTGGACTATGTAGGTTACCTAGCGTGCTCTTGGACTATGTATGTTAGCTAACGGGCACTTGGACTATCTAGGTTACCTATCGGGCACTTGGAATATGTAGGTTACCAAGCGGGCACTTGGACTATCTAGGTTACCTAACGGGCACTTCGACTATCTAGGTTACGTAGCGGGCACTTGGACTATGTAGGTTACCTACAGGACATTTGGATGATCTAGGTTAACTAGTGGGCCCTTGGACTATGTAGGTTAACTAGCGGGCACTTGGACTATGTAGGTTACCTAGCAGGCACTTGCACTATCTAGGTTAGCGAACGGGGACTTGGACTATGTAGTTGACCTAGCAGGCACTTGGACTGTGTAAGTTACCTAGCGGGCACGTGGACTATCTAGGTTAACGAACGGGCACTGGGACTATGTAGGTTACATAGCGGGCACTTGGACTATGTATGTTAGCTAACGGGAACTTGGACTATCTAGGCTACCTAGCGGTCACTTGGACTATGTAGGTTACCTAGTGGGCACTTGGACTATCTAGGTTACCTAACGGGCACTAGGACTATGCAGGTAACCTAGCAGGCACTTGGACAAACTAGGTTAACGAGCGGGCCCTTAGACTATGTAGGTTACCTAGCGGGCACTTGGACTATGTATGGTAGCTAACAGGAACTTGGACTATCTAGGTTACCTAGCAGGCACTTTGACTATGTAGGTTACCTAGCGGCACTTGGACTATGTAGGTTACCTAGCGGGCACTTGGACTATCTAGGTTACCTAACGGGCACTTTGACTATCTAGGTTACCTAGCGGGCACTTAGACTATCTAGGTTAGCTAAAAGGAACTTGGACTATCTAGGTTACCTATCGGGCACTAGGACTACGTAGGTTACCTAACGGGCACTTGGACTATGTAGGTTAACTAGCGGACACTTGGACGATCTAGGTTAACTAGCCGGCACTTGGAATATCTAGGTTAACTAGGGGGCCCATGGACTATGTAAGTTAACTAGCGGGCACTTGGACTATCTAGGTTAGCTATCGGGCACTTGGACAATATAGGTTAATTAGCCGGTACTTGGACTATGTAGGTCAACTAGCGGGCCCTTGGACTATCTAGGTTAGCTAAG
The DNA here is from genome assembly GCF_050624435.1 of Tenrec ecaudatus. Taxonomy (NCBI): domain Eukaryota; kingdom Metazoa; phylum Chordata; class Mammalia; order Afrosoricida; family Tenrecidae; genus Tenrec; species Tenrec ecaudatus. The sequence goes on from NW_027459268.1 coordinate 204,512, forward strand.
GGGCATTTGGATTATGTAGGTTAAATAGCGGGAACTTGGACAATGTAGGTTAACTAGCGGACATTTGGACGATCTTGGTTAACTAGCGGGCCCTTTCACTATGTAGGTTTACTAGCGGGCCCTTGGACTATGTAGCTTAACTAGCGGGCACTTGGACGATCTAGGTTAACTAGCGGGCACTTGGACAATGTAGGTTAGCTAACGGGCACTTGGACTAAGTAGGTTACCTAGCGGGCCCTTGGACTATCTAGGTTACGTAGCGGGCACTTGGACTATGTAGGTGAACTAGAGGACATTAGGACGATCTAGGTTAACTAGTGGGCCCTTGGACTATGTAGGTTAACTAGCGGGCACTTGGACTATCTAGGTTAACTAGCCGGCACTTGGACAATCAAGGTTAACTAGCGAGCCCTTGGACTATGTAGGTTAACTAGCGGGCCCTTGGACTTGTAGCTTACCTAGCGGGCACTGGGACTAAGTAGGTTACCTAGCGGGCACTTGGACTATCTATGTTAGCGAACGGGGACTTGGACTATGTAGGTGACCTACCAGGCACTTGTACTGTCTAGGTTACCTAGCGGGCACTTGGACTATGTAGGTTACCTAGCGTGCTCTTGGACTATGTATGTTAGCTAACGGGCACTTGGACTATCTAGGTTAACTAGCGGACACTTGGACGATATAGGTTAACTACCTGGCAATTGGACTATCTAGTTTATGTAGCGGGCACTTGGACTATCTATGTTAATTAGCGGGCACTTGGACGATGCAGGTTCCCTAGCTGGCACTTGGACTATATAGGTTCCCTATGGGCACTTGGACCCTCTAGGTTCCCTAGCGGGCACTTGGACTATGTAGGTTCCCTAGCGGGCACTTGGACTATGTAGGTTCCCTAACGGGCACTTGGACTATGTAGGTTCCATAGCGGGCACTTGGACTATGTAGGTTCCCTATCGGGCACTTGGACTATGTAGGCTTCTATCAGGCACTTGGTCTATGTAGATTAACTAGCGGGCACTTGTACTATCTAGGTAACCTAGCGGGCACTTGGACTATGTACGTCCCCTAGTGGGCACTTCGACTATCTAGGTTAACTAGCGGGCACTCGGTTTATCTAAGTTACCTAGCGGGCACTTGGACTATGTAGGTTAACTAGCGGACACTTGGACGATCTAGGTTAACTAGCGGGCACTTGGATTATCTAGGTTGGCTAGCAGGCACTTGAACTATGTAGGTTAACTAGTGGGCCCTTAGACTATCTAGGTTAGCTAACGGGCACTTGGACAATGTAGGTTAATTAGAGGGTACTTGGACTATGTAGGTTACCTAGCGGGCACTTGGAGTATCTTGGTTACCTATTGGGCACTTGAACTATGTAAGTTCCCTAGCGGGCACTTTCACTATGTGGGTTCCATAGCGGGCATTTGGACTATCTAGGTTACCTAACGGGCACTTGGTGTATGTAGGTTCCCTAGCGGGTACTTGGATTATGTAGGTTCCCTATCGGGCACTTGGACTATGTAGGTTACTAACGGGCATTTGGACTATGTAGGTTACTAGCGGGCATTTGGACTATGTAGGTTACCTAACGGGCCCTTGGACTATGTACCTTCGCTATCGGGCACTTGGACAATGTTGGTTAACTAGCGCGCACTAGGACTATGTAGGTTACCTAGCGGGCACTTGGACTATCAAGGTTACCTAGCGGGCACTTGGACTGTATAGGTTAACTAGCGGGCCCTTGGACTATCTAGGTTACCTAGCGGGCACTTGGACTGTGTAGGTTAACTAGCGGGCACATGGACTATCTAGGTTACCTAGCGGGCACTTGGACTATGTATGTTCCCTAACGGGCACTTGGACTATGTAGGTTCCCTAGCGGGCACTTGGACTATCTAGGTTAGCTAACGGGCACTTGGACAATATAGGTTAATTAGCCGGTACTTGGACTATGTAGGTCAACTAGCGGGCCCTTGGACTATCTAGGTTAGCTAAGGGGCACTTGGATTATGTAGGTTAAATAGCGGGAACTTGGACAATGTAGGTTAACTAGCGGACATTTGGACGATCTAGGTTAACTAGCGGGCCCTTTCACTATGTAGGTTTACTAGCGGGCCCTTGGACTATGTAGCTTAACTAGCGGGCACTTGGACGATCTAGGTTAACTAGCGGGCACTTGGACAATGTAGGTTAGCTAACGGGCACTTGGACTATGTAGGTTACCTAGCGGGCCCTTGGACTATCTAGGTTACGTAGCGGGCACTTGGACTATGTAGGTGAACTAGAGGACATTAGGACGATCTAGGTTAACTAGTGGGCCCTTGGACTATGTAGGTTAACTAGCGGGCACTTGGACTATCTAGGTTAACTAGCCGGCACTTGGACAATCAAGGTTAACTAGCGAGCCCTTGGACTATGTAGGTTAACTAGCGGGCCCTTGGACTTGTAGCTTACCTAGCGGGCACTGGGACTAAGTAGGTTACCTAGCGGGCACTTGGACTATCTATGTTAGCGAACGGGGACTTGGACTATGTAGGTGACCTACCAGGCACTTGTACTGTCTAGGTTACCTAGCGGGCACTTGGACTATGTAGGTTACCTAGCGTGCTCTTGGACTATGTATGTTAGCTAACGGGCACTTGGACTATCTAGGTTACCTATCGGGCACTTGGAATATGTAGGTTACCAAGCGGGCACTTGGACTATCTAGGTTACCTAACGGGCACTTCGACTATCTAGGTTACGTAGCGGGCACTTGGACTATGTAGGTTACCTACAGGACATTTGGATGATCTAGGTTAACTAGTGGGCCCTTGGACTATGTAGGTTAACTAGCGGGCACTTGGACTATCTAGGTTAACTAGCCGGCACTTGGACAATCAAGGTTAACTAGCGAGCCCTTGGACTATGTAGGTTAACTAGCGGGCCCTTGGACTTGTAGCTTACCTAGCGGGCACTGGGACTAAGTAGGTTACCTAGCGGGCACTTGGACTATCTATGTTAGCGAACGGGGACTTGGACTATGTAGGTGACCTACCAGGCACTTGTACTGTCTAGGTTACCTAGCGGGCACTTGGACTATGTAGGTTACCTAGCGTGCTCTTGGACTATGTATGTTAGCTAACGGGCACTTGGACTATCTAGGTTACCTATCGGGCACTTGGAATATGTAGGTTACCAAGCGGGCACTTGGACTATCTAGGTTACCTAACGGGCACTTCGACTATCTAGGTTACGTAGCGGGCACTTGGACTATGTAGGTTACCTACAGGACATTTGGATGATCTAGGTTAACTAGTGGGCCCTTGGACTATGTAGGTCAACTAGCGGGTACTTGGACGATCTAGGTTAACTAGCCGGCACTTGGACAATTAAGGTTAACTAGCGAGCCCTTGGACTATGTAGGTTAACTAGCGGGCCCTTGGACTTGTAGCTTACCTAGCGGGCACTGGGACTAAGTAGGTTACCTAGCGGGCACTTGGACTATCTATGTTAGCGAACGGGGACTTGGACTATGTAGGTGACCTACCAGGCACTTGTACTGTCTAGGTTACCTAGCGGGCACTTGGACTATGTAGGTTACCTAGCGTGCTCTTGGACTATGTATGTTAGCTAACGGGCACTTGGACTATCTAGGTTACCTATCGGGCACTTGGAATATGTAGGTTACCAAGCGGGCACTTGGACTATCTAGGTTACCTAATGGGCACTTCGACTATCTAGGTTACGTAGCGGGCACTTGGACTATGTAGGTTACCTACAGGACATTTGGATGATCTAGGTTAACTAGTGGGCCCTTGGACTATGTAGGTTAACTAGCGGGCACTTGGACGATCTAGGTTAACTAGCGGGCACTTGGACTATGTAGGTTACCTAGCAGGCACTTGCACTATCTAGGTTAGCGAACGGGGACTTGGACTATGTAGTTGACCTAGCAGGCACTTGGACTGTGTAAGTTACCTAGCGGGCACGTGGACTATCTAGGTTAACGAACGGGCACTGGGACTATGTAGGTTACATAGCGGGCACTTGGACTATGTATGTTAGCTAACGGGAACTTGGACTATCTAGGCTACCTAGCGGTCACTTGGACTATGTAGGTTACCTAGTGGGCACTTGGACTATCTAGGTTACCTAACGGGCACTAGGACTATGCAGGTAACCTAGCAGGCACTTGGACAAACTAGGTTAACGAGCGGGCCCTTAGACTATGTAGGTTACCTAGCGGGCACTTGGACTATGTATGGTAGCTAACAGGAACTTGGACTATCTAGGTTACCTAGCAGGCACTTTGACTATGTAGGTTACCTAGCGGCACTTGGACTATGTAGGTTACCTAGCGGGCACTTGGACTATCTAGGTTACCTAACGGGCACTTTGACTATCTAGGTTACCTAGCGGGCACTTAGACTATCTAGGTTAGCTAAAAGGAACTTGGACTATCTAGGTTACCTATCGGGCACTAGGACTACGTAGGTTACCTAACGGGCACTTGGACTATGTAGGTTAACTAGCGGACACTTGGACGATCTAGGTTAACTAGCCGGCACTTGGAATATCTAGGTTAACTAGGGGGCCCATGGACTATGTAAGTTAACTAGCGGGCACTTGGACTATCTAGGTTAGCTAACGGGCACTTGGACAATATAGGTTAATTAGCCGGTACTTGGACTATGTAGGTCAACTAGCGGGCCCTTGGACTATCTAGGTTAGCTACGGGGCACTTGGATTATGTAGGTTAAATAGCGGGAACTTGGACAATGTAGGTTAACTAGCGGACATTTGGACGATCTTGGTTAACTAGCGGGCCCTTTCACTATGTAGGTTTACTAGCGGGCCCTTGGACTATGTAGCTTAACTAGCGGGCACTTGGACGATCTAGGTTAACTAGCGGGCACTTGGACAATGTAGGTTAGCTAATGGGCACTTGGACTAAGTAGGTTACCTAGCGGGCCCTTGGACTATCTAGGTTACGTAGCGGGCACTTGGACTATGTAGGTGAACTAGAGGACATTAGGACGATCTAGGTTAACTAGTGGGCCCTTGGACTATGTAGGTTAACTAGCGGGCACTTGGACTATCTAGGTTAACTAGCCGGCACTTGGACAATCAAGGTTAACTAGCGAGCCCTTGGACTATGTAGGTTAACTAGCGGGCCCTTGGACTTGTAGCTTACCTAGCGGGCACTGGGACTAAGTAGGTTACCTAGCGGGCACTTGGACTATCTATGTTAGCGAACGGGGACTTGGACTATGTAGGTGACCTACCAGGCACTTGTACTGTCTAGGTTACCTAGCGGGCACTTGGACTATGTAGGTTACCTAGCGTGCTCTTGGACTATGTATGTTAGCTAACGGGCACTTGGACTATCTAGGTTAACTAGCGGACACTTGGACGATATAGGTTAACTACCTGGCAATTGGACTATCTAGTTTATGTAGCGGGCACTTGGACTATCTATGTTAATTAGCGGGCACTTGGACGATGCAGGTTCCCTAGCTGGCACTTGGACTATATAGGTTCCCTATGGGCACTTGGACCCTCTAGGTTCCCTAGCGGGCACTTGGACTATGTAGTTTTCCCTAGCGGGCACTTGGACTATGTAGGTTCCCTAACGGGCACTTGGACTATGTAGGTTCCATAGCGGGCACTTGGACTATGTAGGTTCCCTATCAGGCACTTGGTCTATGTAGATTAACTAGCGGGCACTTGTACTATCTAGGTAACCTAGCGGGCACTTGGACTATGTACGTCCCCTAGTGGGCACTTCGACTATCTAGGTTAACTAGCGGGCACTCGGTTTATCTAAGTTACCTAGCGGGCACTTGGACTATGTAGGTTAACTAGCGGACACTTGGACGATCTAGGTTAACTAGCGGGCACTTGGATTATCTAGGTTGGCTAGCAGGCACTTGAACTATGTAGGTTAACTAGTGGGCCCTTAGACTATCTAGGTTAGCTAACGGGCACTTGGACAATGTAGGTTAATTAGAGGGTACTTGGACTATGTAGGTTACCTAGCGGGCACTTGGAGTATCTTGGTTACCTATTGGGCACTTGAACTATGTAAGTTCCCTAGCGGGCACTTTCACTATGTGGGTTCCATAGCGGGCATTTGGACTATCTAGGTTACCTAACGGGCACTTGGTGTATGTAGGTTCCCTAGCGGGTACTTGGATTATGTAGGTTCCCTATCGGGCACTTGGACTATGTAGGTTACTAACGGGCATTTGGACTATGTAGGTTACTAGCGGGCATTTGGACTATGTAGGTTACCTAACGGGCCCTTGGACTATGTACCTTCGCTATCGGGCACTTGGACAATGTTGGTTAACTAGCGCGCACTAGGACTATGTAGGTTACCTAGCGGGCACTTGGACTATCAAGGTTACCTAGCGGGCACTTGGACTGTATAGGTTAACTAGCGGGCCCTTGGACTATCTAGGTTACCTAGCGGGCACTTGGACTGTGTAGGTTAACTAGCGGGCACATGGACTATCTAGGTTACCTAGCGGGCACTTGGACTATGTATGTTCCCTAACGGGCACTTGGACTATGTAGGTTCCCTAGCGGGCACTTGGACTATCTAGGTTAGCTAACGGGCACTTGGACAATATAGGTTAATTAGCCGGTACTTGGACTATGTAGGTCAACTAGCGGGCCCTTGGACTATCTAGGTTAGCTAAGGGGCACTTGGATTATGTAGGTTAAATAGCGGGAACTTGGACAATGTAGGTTAACTAGCGGACATTTGGACGATCTAGGTTAACTAGCGGGCCCTTTCACTATGTAGGTTTACTAGCGGGCCCTTGGACTATGTAGCTTAACTAGCGGGCACTTGGACGATCTAGGTTAACTAGCGGGCACTTGGACAATGTAGGTTAGCTAACGGGCACTTGGACTATGTAGGTTACCTAGCGGGCCCTTGGACTATCTAGGTTACGTAGCGGGCACTTGGACTATGTAGGTGAACTAGAGGACATTAGGACGATCTAGGTTAACTAGTGGGCCCTTGGACTATGTAGGTTAACTAGCGGGCACTTGGACTATCTAGGTTAACTAGCCGGCACTTGGACAATCAAGGTTAACTAGCGAGCCCTTGGACTATGTAGGTTAACTAGCGGGCCCTTGGACTTGTAGCTTACCTAGCGGGCACTGGGACTAAGTAGGTTACCTAGCGGACACTTGGACTATCTATGTTAGCGAACGGGGACTTGGACTATGTAGGTGACCTACCAGGCACTTGTACTGTCTAGGTTACCTAGCGGGCACTTGGACTATGTAGGTTACCTAGCGTGCTCTTGGACTATGTATGTTAGCTAACGGGCACTTGGACTATCTAGGTTACCTATCGGGCACTTGGAATATGTAGGTTACCAAGCGGGCACTTGGACTATCTAGGTTACCTAACGGGCACTTCGACTATCTAGGTTACGTAGCGGGCACTTGGACTATGTAGGTTACCTACAGGACATTTGGATGATCTAGGTTAACTAGTGGGCCCTTGGACTATGTAGGTTAACTAGCGGGCACTTGGACGATCTAGGTTAACTAGCCGGCACTTGGACAATTAAGGTTAACTAGCGAGCCCTTGGACTATGTAGGTTAACTAGCGGGCCCTTGGACTTGTAGCTTACCTAGCGGGCACTGGGACTAAGTAGGTTACCTAGCGGGCACTTGGACTATCTATGTTAGCGAACGGGGACTTGGACTATGTAGGTGACCTACCAGGCACTTGTACTGTCTAGGTTACCTAGCGGGCACTTGGACTATGTAGGTTACCTAGCGTGCTCTTGGACTATGTATGTTAGCTAACGGGCACTTGGACTATCTAGGTTACCTATCGGGCACTTGGAATATGTAGGTTACCAAGCGGGCACTTGGACTATCTAGGTTACCTAATGGGCACTTCGACTATCTAGGTTACGTAGCGGGCACTTGGACTATGTAGGTTACCTACAGGACATTTGGATGATCTAGGTTAACTAGTGGGCCCTTGGACTATGTAGGTTAACTAGCGGGCACTTGGACGATCTAGGTTAACTAGCGGGCACTTGGACTATGTAGGTTACCTAGCAGGCACTTGCACTATCTAGGTTAGCGAACGGGGACTTGGACTATGTAGTTGACCTAGCAGGCACTTGGACTGTGTAAGTTACCTAGCGGGCACGTGGACTATCTAGGTTAACGAACGGGCACTGGGACTATGTAGGTTACATAGCGGGCACTTGGACTATGTATGTTAGCTAACGGGAACTTGGACTATCTAGGCTACCTAGCGGTCACTTGGACTATGTAGGTTACCTAGTGGGCACTTGGACTATCTAGGTTACCTAACGGGCACTAGGACTATGCAGGTAACCTAGCAGGCACATGGACAAACTAGGTTAACGAGCGGGCCCTTAGACTATGTAGGTTACCTAGCGGGCACTTGGACTATGTATGGTAGCTAACAGGAACTTGGACTATCTAGGTTACCTAGCAGGCACTTTGACTATGTAGGTTACCTAGCGGCACTTGGACTATGTAGGTTACCTAGCGGGCACTTGGACTATCTAGGTTACCTAACGGGCACTTTGACTATCTAGGTTACCTAGCGGGCACTTAGACTATCTAGGTTAGCTAAAAGGAACTTGGACTATCTAGGTTACCTATCGGGCACTAGGACTACGTAGGTTACCTAACGGGCACTTGGACTATGTAGGTTAACTAGCGGACACTTGGACGATCTAGGTTAACTAGCCGGCACTTGGAATATCTAGGTTAACTAGGGGGCCCATGGACTATGTAAGATAACTAGCGGGCACTTGGACTATCTAGGTTAGCTAACGGGCACTTGGACAATATAGGTTAATTAGCCGGTACTTGGACTATGTAGGTCAACTAGCGGGCCCTTGGACTATCTAGGTTAGCTAAGGGGCACTTGGATTATGTAGGTTAAATAGCGGGAACTTGGACAATGTAGGTTAACTAGCGGACATTTGGACGATCTAGGTTAACTAGCGGGCCCTTTCACTATGTAGGTTTACTAGCGGGCCCTTGGACTATGTAGCTTAACTAGCGGGCACTTGGACGATCTAGGTTAACTAGCGGGCACTTGGACAATGTAGGTTAGCTAACGGGCACTTGGACTATGTAGGTTACCTAGCGGGCCCTTGGACTATCTAGGTTACGTAGCGGGCACTTGGACTATGTAGGTGAACTAGAGGACATTAGGACGATCTAGGTTAACTAGTGGGCCCTTGGACTATGTAGGTTAACTAGCGGGCACTTGGACTATCTAGGTTAACTAGCCGGCACTTGGACAATCAAGGTTAACTAGCGAGCCCTTGGACTATGTAGGTTAACTAGCGGGCCCTTGGACTTGTAGCTTACCTAGCGGGCACTGGGACTAAGTAGGTTACCTAGCGGGCACTTGGACTATCTATGTTAGCGAACGGGGACTTGGACTATGTAGGTGACCTACCAGGCACTTGTACTGTCTAGGTTACCTAGCGGGCACTTGGACTATGTAGGTTACCTAGCGTGCTCTTGGACTATGTATGTTAGCTAACGGGCACTTGGACTATCTAGGTTACCTATCGGGCACTTGGAATATGTAGGTTACCAAGCGGGCACTTGGACTATCTAGGTTACCTAACGGGCACTTCGACTATCTAGGTTACGTAGCGGGCACTTGGACTATGTAGGTTACCTACAGGACATTTGGATGATCTAGGTTAACTAGTGGGCCCTTGGACTATGTAGGTTAACTAGCGGGCACTTGGACGATCTAGGTTAACTAGCCGGCACTTGGACAATCAAGGTTAACTAGCGAGCCCTTGGACTATGTAGGTTAACTAGCGGGCCCTTGGACTTGTAGCTTACCTAGCGGGCACTGGGACTAAGTAGGTTACCTAGCGGGCACTTGGACTATCTATGTTAGCGAACGGGGACTTGGACTATGTAGGTGACCTACCAGGCACTTGTACTGTCTAGGTTACCTAGCGGGCACTTGGACTATGTAGGTTACCTAGCGTGCTCTTGGACTATGTATGTTAGCTAACGGGCACTTGGACTATCTAGGTTACCTATCGGGCACTTGGAATATGTAGGTTACCAAGCGGGCACTTGGACTATCTAGGTTACCTAACGGGCACTTCGACTATCTAGGTTACGTAGCGGGCACTTGGACTATGTAGGTTACCTACAGGACATTTGGATGATCTAGGTTAACTAGTGGGCCCTTGGACTATGTAGGTTAACTAGCGGGCACTTGGATGATCTAGGTTAACTAGCGGGCACTTGGACTATGTAGGTTACCTAGCAGGCACTTGCACTATCTAGGTTAGCGAACGGGGACTTGGACTATGTAGTTGACCTAGCAGGCACTTGGACTGTGTAAGTTACCTAGCGGGCACGTGGACTATCTAGGTTAACGAACGGGCACTGGGACTATGTAGGTTACATAGCGGGCACTTGGACTATGTATGTTAGCTAACGGGAACTTGGACTATCTAGGCTACCTAGCGGTCACTTGGACTATGTAGGTTACCTAGTGGGCACTTGGACTATCTAGGTTACCTAACGGGCACTAGGACTATGCAGGTAACCTAGCAGGCACATGGACAAACTAGGTTAACGAGCGGGCCCTTAGACTATGTAGGTTACCTAGCGGGCACTTGGACTATGTATGGTAGCTAACAGGAACTTGGACTATCTAGGTTACCTAGCAGGCACTTTGACTATGTAGGTTACCTAGCGGCACTTGGACTATGTAGGTTACCTAGCGGGCACTTGGACTATCTAGGTTACCTAACGGGCACTTTGACTATCTAGGTTACCTAGCGGGCACTTAGACTATCTAGGTTAGCTAAAAGGAACTTGGACTATCTAGGTTACCTATCGGGCACTAGGACTACGTAGGTTACCTAACGGGCACTTGGACTATGTAGGTTAACTAGCGGACACTTGGACGATATAGGTTAACTACCTGGCAATTGGACTATCTAGTTTAAGTAGCGGGCACTTGGACTATCTATGTTAATTAGCGGGCACTTGGACGATGCAGGTTCCCTAGCTGGCACTTGGACTATATAGGTTCCCTATGGGCACTTGGACTCTCTAGGTTCCCTAAAGGGCACTTGGACTATGTAGGTTCCCTAGCGGGCACTTGGACTATGTAGGTTAACTAGCAGGCCCTTGGACTATCTAGGTTCCCTAGCGGGCACTTGGACTATGTAGGTTCCCTGACGGGCACTTGGACTATGTAGGTTCCATAGCGGGCACTTGGACTATGTAGGTTCCCTATCGGGCACTTGGACTATGTAGGCTTCTATCAGGCACTTGATCTATGTAGATTAACTAGCGGGCACTTGGACTATCTAGGTAACCTAGCGGGCACTTGGACTATGTACGTCCCCTAGTGGGCACTTCGACTATCTAGGTTAACTAGCGGGCACTCGGTTTATCTAAGTTACCTAGCGGGCACTTGGACTATGTAGGTTAACTAGCGGACACTTGGACGATCTAGGTTAACTAGCGGGCACTTGGACGATATAGGTTAACTACCGGGCACTTGGATTATCTAGGTTGGCTAGCAGGCACTTGAACTATGTAGGTTAACTAGTGGGCCCTTAGACTATCTAGGTTAGCTAACGGGCACTTGGACAATGTAGGTTAATTAGAGGGTACTTGGACTATGTAGGTTACCTAGCGGGCACTTGGAGTATCTTGGTTACCTATTGGGCACTTGAACTATGTAAGTTCCCTAGCGGGCACTTTCACTATGTGGGTTCCATAGCGGGCATTTGGACTATCTAGGTTACCTAACGGGCACTTGGTGTATGTAGGTTCCCTAGCGGGTACTTGGATTATGTAGGTTCCCTATCGGGCACTTGGACTATGTAGGTTACTAACGGGCATTTGGACTATGTAGGTTACTAGCGGGCATTTGGACTATGTAGGTTACCTAACGGGCCCTTGGACTATGTACCTTCGCTATCGGGCACTTGGACAATGTTGGTTAACTAGCGCGCACTAGGACTATGTAGGTTACCTAGCGGGCACTTGGACTATCAAGGTTACCTAGCGGGCACTTGGACTGTATAGGTTAACTAGCGGGCCCTTGGACTATCTAGGTTACCTAGCGGGCACTTGGACTGTGTAGGTTAACTAGCGGGCACATGGACTATCTAGGTTACCTAGCGGGCACTTGGACTATGTATGTTCCCTAACGGGCACTTGGACTATGTAGGTTCCCTAGCGGGCACTTGGACTATCTAGGTTAGCTAACGGGCACTTGGACAATATAGGTTAATTAGCCAGTACTTGGACTATGTAGGTCAACTAGCGGGCCCTTGGACTATCTAGGTTAGCTAAGGGGCACTTGGATTATGTAGGTTAAATAGCGGGAACTTGGACAATGTAGGTTAACTAGCGGACATTTGGACGATCTAGGATAACTAGCGGGCCCTTTCACTATGTAGGTTTACTAGCGGGCCCTTGGACTATGTAGCTTAACTAGCGGGCACTTGGACGATCTAGGTTAACTAGCGGGCACTTGGACTATGTAGGTTAGCTAGCGGGCACTTGAACTATGTAGGTTAACTAGTGGGCCTTTAGACTATCTAGGTTAGCTAGCGGGCACTTGGACTATGTAGGTTAATTAGCGGGTATTTCCACAATGTAGGTGCCCTAGCGGGCATTTGGACTATATAGGTTACCTAGGGGGCACTTGGACTTTGTAGGTTACGTAGCGGGCACTTGGACTATCTAGGTTACCTAGCGTGCACTTGGACTATGTAGGTGCCCTAGCGGGCATTTGGACTATATAGATTACCTAGCGGGCACTTGGACTTTGTAGGTTACCTAGCGGGCACTTGGACTATCTAGGTTCCCTAGCGGGCACTTGGACTACATATGTTCCCTAAAGGGCACTTGGACTATGTAGGTTCCCTAGTAGGCTCTCTGACTATGAAGGTTCTCTAGCGGGCACTTGGACTATGTGGGTACCCTAGCGGGCATTTGGACTATCTAGGTTTCCTAACGGGCATTTGGATTATGTAGGTTCCCTAGCGGGCACTTGGATTATGTAGGTTCCCGTCTTGCACTTGGACTATGTAGGTTACCTAGCGGGCACTTGGACTATGTAGGTTAATTAGCGGGCCCTTGCACTATGTAGGTTAACTAGCGGGCCCTTGGACTATGTAGGTTAACCAGGGGGCACTTGGACCATCTATGTTAACTAGTGGGCACTTGGAGGATATAGGTTAACTAGCGGACACTTGGATTAGCTAGGTTACCTAGCGGGCACTTGAACCATGTAGGTTAACTATTTGGCCCTTGGACTATCTAGGTTAGCTAACGGGCACTTGGACTATGTAGGTTAATTAGCGTGCACTTGGACTATGTAGGTGCCCTAGCGGGCATTTGGACTATATAGATTACCTAGCGGGCACTTGGACTTTGTAGGTTACCTAGCGGGCACTTGGACTATCTAGGTTCCCTAGCGGGCACTTGGACTACATATGTTCCCTAAAGGGCACTTGGACTATGGAGGTTCCCTAGCAGGCACTCTGACTATGAAGGTTCTCTAGCGGGCCCTTGGACTATGGAGGTTCCATAGCAGGCCCTTTGACTATGAAAGTTTTCTAACGGGCACTTGGACTATGTATGTTAGCTAACGGGCACTTGGACTATGTAGGTTACCTAGCGGGCCCTTGGACTATCTAGGTTACGTAGCGGGCACTTGGACTATGTAGGTGAACTAGAGGACATTAGGACGATCTAGGTTAACTAGTGGGCCCTTCGACTATGTAGGTTAACTAGCGGGCACTTGGACTATCTAGGTTAACTAGCCGGCACTTGAATTATCAAGGTTAACTAGCGAGCCCTTGGACTATGTAGGTTAACTAGCGGGCCCTTGGAATTGTAGCTTACCTAGCGGGCACTTGGACTAAGTAGGTTACCTAGCGGGCACTTGGACTATCTAGGTTAGCGTACGGGGACTTGGACTATGTAGGTGACCTACCAGGCACTTGTACTGTCTAGGTTACCTAGCGGGCACTTGGACTATGTAGGTTACCTAGCGTGCTCTTGGACTATGTATGTTAGCTAACGGGCACTTGGACTATCTAAGTTACCTATCGGGCACTTGGAATATGTAGGTTACCAAGCGGGCACTTGGACTATCTAGGTTACCTAAGGGGCACTTCGACTATCTAGGTTACGTAGCGGGCACTTGGACTATGTAGGTTACCTACAGGACATTTGGATGATCTAGGTTAACTAGTGGGCCCTTGGACTATGTAGGTTAACTAGCGGGCACTTGGACGATCTAGGTTAACTAGCCGGCACTTGGACAATCAAGGTTAACTAGCGAGCCCTTGGACTATGTAGGTTAACTAGCGGGCCCTTGGACTTGTAGCTTACCTAGCGGGCACTGGGCCTAAGTAGGTTACCTAGCGGGCACTTGGACTATCTATGTTAGCGAACGGGGACTTGGACTATGTAGGTGACCTACCAGGCACTTGTACTGTCTAGGTTACCTAGCGGGCACTTGGACTATGTAGGTTACCTAGCGTGCTCTTGGACTATGTATGTTAGCTAACGGGCACTTGGACTATCTAGGTTACCTATCGGGCACTTGGAATATGTAGGTTACCAAGCGGGCACTTGGACTATCTAGGTTACCTAACGGGCACTTCGACTATCTAGGTTACGTAGCGGGCACTTGGACTATGTAGGTTACCTACAGGACATTTGGATGATCTAGGTTAACTAGTGGGCCCTTGGACTATGTAGGTTAACTAGCGGGCACTTGGACGATCTAGGTTAACTAGCGGGCACATGGACTATGTAGGTTACGTAGCAGGCACTTGCACTATCTAGGTTAGCGAACGGGGACTTGGACTATGTAGTTGACCTTGCAGGCACTTGGACTGTGTAAGTTACCTAGCGGGCACGTGGACTATCTAGGTTAACGAACGGGCACTGGGACTATGTAGGTTACATAGCGGGCACTTGGACTATGTATGTTAGCTAACGGGAACTTGGACTATCTAGGCTACCTAGCGGTCACTTGGACTATGTAGGTTACCTAGTGGGCACTTGGACTATCTAGGTTACCTAACGGGCACTAGGACTATGCAGGTAACCTAGCAGGCACTTGGACAAACTAGGTTAACGAGCGGGCCCTTAGACTATGTAGGTTACCTAGCGGGCACTTGGACTATGTATGGTAGCTAACAGGAACTTGGACTATCTAGGTTACCTAGCAGGCACTTTGACTATGTAGGTTACGTAGCGGCACTTGGACTATGTAGGTTACCTAGCGGGCACTTGGACTATCTAGGTTACCTAACGGGCACTTTGACTATCTAGGTTACCTAGCGGGCACTTAGACTATCTAGGTTAGCTAAAAGGAACTTGGACTATCTAGGTTACCTATCGGGCACTAGGACTACGTAGGTTACCTAACGGGCACTTGGACTATGTAGGTTAACTAGCGGACACTTGGACGATCTAGGTTAACTAGCCGGCACTTGGAATATCTAGCTTAACTAGGGGGCCCATGGACTATGTAAGTTAACTAGCGGGCACTTGGACTATCTAGGTTAACTAGCGGGCCCTTGGACTTGTAGCTTACCTAGCGGGCACTGGGACTAAGTAGGTTACCTAGCGGGCACTTGGACTATCTATGTTAGCGAACGGGGACTTGGACTATGTAGGTGACCTACCAGGCACTTGTACTGTCTAGGTTACCTAGCGGGCACTTGGACTATGTAGGTTACCTAGCGTGCTCTTGGACTATGTATGTTAGCTAACGGGCACTTGGACTATCTAGGTTACCTATCGGGCACTTGGAATATGTAGGTTACCAAGCGGGCACTTGGACTATCTAGGTTACCTAACGGGCACTTCGACTATCTAGGTTACGTAGCGGGCACTTGGATTATGTAGGTTACCTACAGGACATTTGGATGATCTAGGTTAACTAGTGGGCCCTTGGACTATGTAGGTTAACTAGCGGGCACTTGGACGATCTAGGTTAACTAGCCGGCACTTGGACAATCAAGGTTAACTAGCGAGCCCTTGGACTATGTAGGTTAACTAGCGGGCCCTTGGACTTGTAGCTTACCTAGCGGGCACTGGGACTAAGTAGGTTACCTAGCGGGCACTTGGACTATCTATGTTAGCGAACGGGGACTTGGACTATGTAGGTGACCTACCAGGCACTTGTACTGTCTAGGTTACCTAGCGGGCACTTGGACTATGTAGGTTACCTAGCGTGCTCTTGGACTATGTATGTTAGCTAACGGGCACTTGGACTATCTAGGTTACCTATCGGGCACTTGGAATATGTAGGTTACCAAGCGGGCACTTGGACTATCTAGGTTACCTAACGGGCACTTCGACTATCTAGGTTACGTAGGGGGCACTTGGACTATGTAGGTTACCTACAGGACATTTGGATGATCTAGGTTAACTAGTGGGCCCTTGGACTATGTAGGTTAACTAGCGGGCACTTGGACTATCTAGGTTAACTAGCGGGCACTTGGACTATGTAGGTTACCTAGCAGGCACTTGCACTATCTAGGTTAGCGAACGGGGACTTGGACTATGTAGTTGACCTAGCAGGCACTTGGACTGTGTAAGTTACCTAGCGGGCACGTGGACTATCTAGGTTAACGAACGGGCACTGGGACTATGTAGGTTACATAGCGGGCACTTGGACTATGTATGTTAGCTAACGGGAACTTGGACTATCTAGGCTACCTAGCGGTCACTTGGACTATGTAGGTTACCTAGTGGGCACTTGGACTATCTAGGTTACCTAACGGGCACTAGGACTATGCAGGTAACCTAGCAGGCACATGGACAAACTAGGTTAACGAGCGGGCCCTTAGACTATGTAGGTTACCTAGCGGGCACTTGGACTATGTATGGTAGCTAACAGGAACTTGGACTATCTAGGTTACCTAGCAGGCACTTTGACTATGTAGGTTACCTAGCGGCACTTGGACTATGTAGGTTACCTAGCGGGCACTTGGACTATCTAGGTTACCTAACGGGCACTTTGACTATCTAGGTTACCTAGCGGGCACTTAGACTATCTAGGTTAGCTAAAAGGAACTTGGACTATCTAGGTTACCTATCGGGCACTAGGACTACGTAGGTTACCTAACGGGCACTTGGACTATGTAGGTTAACTAGCGGACACTTGGACGACCTAGGTTAACTAGCCGGCACTTGGAATATCTAGGTTAACTAGGGGGCCCATGGACTATGTAAGTTAACTAGCGGGCACTTGGACTATCTAGGTTAACTAGCGGACACTTGGACGATATAGGTTAACTACCTGGCAATTGGACTATCTAGTTTAAGTAGCGGGCACTTGGACTATCTATGTTAATTAGCGGGCACTTGGACGATGCAGGTTCCCTAGCTGGCACTTGGACTATATAGGTTCCCTATGGGCACTTGGACTCTCTAGGTTCCCTAAAGGGCACTTGGACTATGTAGGTTCCCTAGCGGGCACTTGGACTATGTAGGTTAACTAGCAGGCCCTTGGACTATCTAGGTTCCCTAGCGGGCACTTGGACTATGTAGGTTCCCTGACGGGCACTTGGACTATGTAGGTTCCATAGCGGGCACTTGGACTATGTAGGTTCCCTATCGGGCACTTGGACTATGTAGGCTTCTATCAGGCACTTGATCTATGTAGATTAACTAGCGGGCACTTGGACTATCTAGGTAACCTAGCGGGCACTTGGACTATGTACGTCCCCTAGTGGGCACTTCGACTATCTAGGTTAACTAGCGGGCACTCGGTTTATCTAAGTTACCTAGCGGGCACTTGGACTATGTAGGTTAACTAGTGGACACTTGGACGATCTAGGTTAACTAGCGGGCACTTGGACGATATAGGTTAACTACCGGGCACTTGGATTATCTAGGTTGGCTAGCAGGCACTTGAACTATGTAGGTTAACTAGTGGGCCCTTAGACTATCTAGGTTAGCTAACGGGCACTTGGACAATGTAGGTTAATTAGAGGGTACTTGGACTATGTAGGTTACCTAGCGGGCACTTGGAGTATCTTGGTTACCTATTGGGCACTTGAACTATGTAAGTTCCCTAGCGGGCACTTTCACTATGTGGGTTCCATAGCGGGCATTTGGACTATCTAGGTTACCTAACGGGCACTTGGTGTATGTAGGTTCCCTAGCGGGTACTTGGATTATGTAGGTTCCCTATCGGGCACTTGGACTATGTAGGTTACTAACGGGCATTTGGACTATGTAGGTTACTAGCGGGCATTTGGACTATGTAGGTTACCTAACGGGCCCTTGGACTATGTACCTTCGCTATCGGGCACTTGGACAATGTTGGTTAACTAGCGCGCACTAGGACTATGTAGGTTACCTAGCGGGCACTTGGACTATCAAGGTTACCTAGCGGGCACTTGGACTGTATAGGTTAACTAGCGGGCCCTTGGACTATCTAGGTTACCTAGCGGGCACTTGGACTGTGTAGGTTAACTAGCGGGCACATGGACTATCTAGGTTACCTAGCGGGCACTTGGACTATGTATGTTCCCTAACGGGCACTTGGACTATGTAGGTTCCCTAGCGGGCACTTGGACTATCTAGGTTAGCTAACGGGCACTTGGACAATATAGGTTAATTAGCCGGTACTTGGACTATGTAGGTCAACTAGCGGGCCCTTGGACTATCTAGGTTAGCTAAGGGGCACTTGGATTATGTAGGTTAAATAGCGGGAACTTGGACAATGTAGGTTAACTAGCGGACATTTGGACGATCTAGGATAACTAGCGGGCCCTTTCACTATGTAGGTTTACTAGCGGGCCCTTGGACTATGTAGCTTAACTAGCGGGCACTTGGACGATCTAGGTTAACTAGCGGGCACTTGGACTATGTAGGTTAGCTAGCGGGCACTTGAACTATGTAGGTTAACTAGTGGGCCTTTAGACTATCTAGGTTAGCTAGCGGGCACTTGGACTATGTAGGTTAATTAGCGGGTATTTCCACTATGTAGGTGCCCTAGCGGGCATTTGGACTATATAGGTTACCTAGGGGGCACTTGGACTTTGTAGGTTACGTAGCAGGCACTTGGACTATCTAGGTTACCTAGCGTGCACTTGGACTATGTAGGTGCCCTAGCGGGCATTTGGACTATATAGATTACCTAGCGGGCACTTGGACTTTGTAGGTTACCTAGCGGGCACTTGGACTATCTAGGTTCCCTAGCGGGCACTTGGACTACATATGTTCCCTAAAGGGCACTTGGACTATGTAGGTTCCCTAGTAGGCACTCTGACTATGAAGGTTCTCTAGCGGGCACTTGGACTATGTGGGTACCCTAGCGGGCATTTGGACTATCTAGGTTTCCTAACGGGCATTTGGATTATGTAGGTTCCCTAGCGGGCACTTGGATTATGTAGGTTCCCGTCTTGCACTTGGACTATGTAGGTTACCTAGCGGGCACTTGGACTATGTAGGTTAATGAGCGGGCCCTTGCACTATGTAGGTTAACTAGCGGGCACTTGGACTATGTAGGTTAACCAGGGGGCACTTGGACCATCTATGTTAACTAGTGGGCACTTGGAGGATATAGGTTAACTAGCGGACACTTGGATTAGCTAGGTTACCTAGGGGGCACTTGAACCATGTAGGTTAACTATTTGGCCCTTGGACTATCTAGGTTATCTAACGGGCACTTGGACTATGTAGGTTAATTAGCGTGCACTTGGACTATGTAGGTGCCCTAGCGGGCATTTGGACTATATAGATTACCTAGCGGGCACTTGGACTTTGTAGGTTACCTAGCGGGCACTTGGACTATCTTGGTGCCCTAGCGGGCACTTGGACTACATATGTTCCCTAAAGGGCACTTGGACTATGTAGGTTCCCTAGCAGGCACTCTGACTATGAAGGTTCTCTAGCGGGCCCTTGGACTATGGAGGTTCCATAGCAGGCCCTTTGACTATGAAAGTTTTCTAACGGGCACTTGGACTATGTATGTTAGCTAACGGGCACTTGGACTATGTAGGTTACCTAGCGGGCCCTTGGACTATCTAGGTTACGTAGCGGGCACTTGGACTATGTAGGTGAACTAGAGGACATTAGGACGATCTAGGTTAACTAGTGGGCCCTTCGACTATGTAGGTTAACTAGCGGGCACTTGGACTATCTAGGTTAACTAGCCGGCACTTGAACTATCAAGGTTAACTAGCGAGCCCTTGGACTATGTAGGTTAACTAGCGGGCCCTTGGAATTGTAGCTTACCTAGCGGGCACTTGGACTAAGTAGGTTACCTAGCGGGCACTTGGACTATCTAGGTTAGCGAACGGGGACTTGGACTATGTAGGTGACCTACCAGGCACTTGTACTGTCTAGGTTACCTAGCGGGCACTTGGAATATGTAGGTTACCAAGCGGGCACTTGGACTATCTAGGTTACCTAACGGGCACTTCGACTATCTAGGTTACGTAGCGGGCACTTGGACTATGTAGGTTACCTACAGGACATTTGGATGATCTAGGTTAACTAGTGGGCCCTTGGACTATGTAGGTTAACTAGCGGGCACTTGGACGATCTAGGTTAACTAGCGGGCAGTTGGACTATGTAGGTTACCTAGCAGGCACTTGCACTATCTAGGTTAGCGAACGGGGACTTGGACTATGTAGTTGACCTAGCAGGCACTTGGACTGTGTAAGTTACCTAGCGGGCACGTGGACTATCTAGGTTAACGAACGGGCACTGGGACTATGTAGGTTACCTAGCGGGCACTTGGACTATGTATGTTAGCTAACGGGAACTTGGACTATCTAGGCTACCTAGCGGTCACTTGGACTATGTAGGTTACCTAGCGGGCACTTGGACTATCTAGGTTACCTAACGGGCACTAGGACTATGCTGGTAACCTAGCAGGCACTTGGACGAACTAGGTTAACGAGCGGGCCCTTAGACTATGTAGGTTACCTAGCGGGCACTTGGACTATGTATGGTAGCTAACTGGAACTTGGACTATCTAGGTTACCTAGCAGGCACTTTGACTATGTAGGTTACCTAGCGGCACTTGGACTATGTAGGTTACCTAGCGGGCACTTGGACTATCTAGGTTACCTAACGGGCACTTTGACTATCTAGGTTACCTAGCGGGCACTTGGACTATCTAGGTTAGCTAAAAGGAACTTGGACTATCTAGGTTACCTATCGGGCACTAGGACTACGTAGGTTACCTAACGGGCACTTGGACTATGTAGGTTAACTAGCGGACACTTGGACGATCTAGGTTAACTAGACGGCACTTGGAATATCTAGGTTAACTAGGGGGCCCATGGACTATGTAAGTTAACTAGCGGGCACTTGGACTATCTAGGTTAACTAGCGGACACTTGGACGATATAGGTTAACTACCTGGCAATTGGACTATCTAGTTTAAGTAGCGGGCACTTGGACTATCTATGTTAATTAGCGGGCACTTGGACGATGCAGGTTCCCTAGCTGGCACTTGGACTATATAGGTTCCCTATGGGCACTTGGACCCTCTAGGTTCCCTAAAGGGCACTTGGACTATGTAGGTTCCCTAGCGGGCACTTGGACTATGTAGGTTCCATAGCGGGCACTTGGACTATGTAGGTTCCCTATCGGGCACTTGGACTATGTAGGCTTCTATCAGGCACTTGGTCTATGTAGATTAACTAGCGGGCACTTGGACTATCTAGGTAACCTAGCGGGCACTTGGACTATGTACGTCCCCTAGTGGGCACTTCGACTATCTAGGTTAACTAGCGGGCAATCGGTTTATCTAAGTTACCTAGCGGGTACTTGGACTATGTAGGTTAACTAGCGGACACTTGGACGATCTAGGTTAACTAGCGGGCACTTGGACGATATAGGTTAACTACCGGGCACTTGGATTATCTAGGTTGGCTAGCAGGCACTTGAACTATGTAGGTTAACTAGTGGGCCCTTAGACTATCTAGGTTAGCTAACGGGCACTTGGACAATGTAGGTTAATTAGAGGGTACTTGGACTATGTAGGTTACCTAGCGGGCACTTGGAGTATCTTGGTTACCTATTGGGCACTTGAACTATGTAAGTTCCCTAGCGGGCACTTTCACTATGTGGGTTCCATAGCGGGCATTTGGACTATCTAGGTTACATAAAGGGCACTTGGTGTATGTAGGTTCCCTAGCGGGTACTTGGATTATGTAGGTTCCCTATCGGGCACTTGGACTATGTAGGTTACTAACGGGCATTTGGACTATGTAGGTTACTAGCGGGCATTTGGACTATGTAGGTTACCTAACGGGCCCTTGGACTATGTACCTTCGCTATCGGGCACTTGGACAATGTTGGTTAACTAGCGCGCACTAGGACTATGTAGGTTACCTAGCGGGCACTTGGACTATCAAGGTTACCTAGCGGGCACTTGGACTGTATAGGTTAACTAGCGGGCACATGGACTATCTAGGTTACCTAGCGGGCACTTGGACTATGTATGTTCCCTAACGGGCACTTGGACTATGTAGGTTCCCTAGCGGGCACTTGGACTATCTAGGTTAGCTAACGGGCACTTGGACAATATAGGTTAATTAGCCGGTACTTGGACTATGTAGGTCAACTAGCGGGCCCTTGGACTATCTAGGTTAGCTAAGGGGCACTTGGATTATGTAGGTTAAATAGCGGGAACTTGGACAATGTAGGTTAACTAGCGGACATTTGGACGATCTAGGATAACTAGCGGGCCCTTTCACTATGTAGGTTTACTAGCGGGCCCTTGGACTATGTAGCTTAACTAGCGGGCTCTTGGACGATCTAGGTTAACTAGCGGGCACTTGGACTATGTAGGTTAGCTAGCGGGCACCTGAACTATGTAGGTTAACTAGTGGGCCTTTAGACTATCTAGGTTAGCTAGCGGGCACTTGGACTATGTAGGTTAATTAGCGGGTATTTCCACTATGTATGTGCCCTAGCGGGCATTTGGACTATATAGGTTACCTAGGGGGCACTTGGACTTTGTAGGTTACGTAGCGGGCACTTGGACTATCTAGGTTACCTAGCGTGCACTTGAACTATCTATGTTGCCTAGCGGGTACTTGGACTATCTAGGTTAACTAGCGGGCACTTGGACTATCTAGGTTAACTAACGGGCACTTGGACTATGTAAATTCCCTAGCGGGCACTTGGATTATGTAGGTTCCCTATCAGGCACTTGAACTATGTAGGTTACTAGCGGGCATTTGGACTTTGTAGGTTACCTAATGGGCACTTGGACTATGAGGGTTCCGTATCGGGCACTTGGACAATGTTGGTTAACTAGCGGGTACTTGGACTATGTAGGTTACCTAGCGGGCACTTGGACTATCTAGGTTAGGTAACGGGCACTTGGACTATCTAGGTTACCTAGTGGGAACTTGGACTATGTAGGTTACCTAGCGGGCACTTTGACTATCGTGGTTATTTAGTGGGCACTTGGACTATATAGGTTAACTGGCGGACACTTGGACGAACTAGGTTAACGACCGGGCCCTTGGACTATGTAGGTTACCTAGCGGGCACTTTGATGATCTAGGTTAGCAAACGGGCAAATGGAATATGTAGGTTACCTAGCAGGCACTTGGACTGTCTAGGTTACCTAGCGGGCACTTGGACTATCTAGGTTAACGAACGGGCACTTGGACGATGTGGTTACCTAGCGGGCACTTGGACTATCTCTGTTAGCTAATGGGCACTTGGACTATCTAAGTTACCTAGCGGGCACTTGGACTATGTAGGTTACCTAGCGGGCACTTGGACAATCTAGGTTAACGAACGGGCACTTGGACTATGTAGGTTAGCTAACAGGAATTTGGACAATCTAGGTTAACTAGCGGGCACTTGGACGATGCAGGTTCCCTAGCAGGCACTTTGACTATGCAGGTTCCCTAGCGGGCACATGGACTATATGGGTACCCTAGCGGGCATTTGGACTATCTCGGTTTCCAAACGGGCATTTGAATTATGTAGGTTCCCAAGCGGGCACTTGGATTATATAGGTAATCATCTTGCACTTGGACTATGTAGGTTACCTAGCGGGCACTTGGACTATGTAGGTTAACTAGCGGGCCCTTGCACTATGTAGGATAACTAGCGGGCCCTTGAACTATGTAGGTTAACCAGCGGGCACTTGGACCATCTATGTTAACTAGTGGGCACTTGGAGGATATAGGTTAACTAGCGGACATTTAGATTACCTAGGTTACCTAGCGGGCACTTGAACCATGTAGGTTAACTATTTGGCCCTTGGACTATCTAGGTAAGCTAACGGGCACTTGGACTATGTAGGTTAACTAGTGGGCCCTTGGACTATGTAGGTTAACTAGCGGGCACTTGGACTATCTAGGTTAACTAGCCGGCACTTGGACTATCAAGGTTAACTAGCGAGCCCTTGGACTATGTAGGTTAACTAGCGGGCCCTTGGACTTGTAGCTTACCTAGCGGGCACTTGGACTAAGTAGGTTACCTAGCGGGCACTTGGACTATCTAGGTTAGCGAACGGGGACTTGCACTATGTAGGTGACCTACCAGGCACTTGTACTGTCTAGGTTACCTAGCGCGCACTTGGACTATGTAGGTTACCTAGCGTGCTCTTGGACTATGTATGTTAGCTAAAGGGCATTGGACTATCTAGGTTACCTAGCGGGCACTTGGAATATGTAGGTTACCTAGCGGGCACTTGGACTATCTAGGTTACCTAACGGGCACTTCGACTATCTAGGTTACGTAGCGGGCACTTGGACTATGTAGGTTACCTACAGGACATTTGGATGATCTAGGTTAACTAATGGGCCCTTAGACTATGTAGGTTAACTAGCGGGCGCTTGGACGATCTAGGTTAACTAGCGGGCACTTGGACGATGCATGTTCCCTAGCGGGCACTTTGACTATGTAGGTTCCCTAGCGGGCACTTGGACTATGTGGGTACCCTAGCGGGCATTTGGACTATCTAGGTTTCCTAACGGGCATTTGGACTATGTAGGTTCCCTAGCGGGCACTTGGATTATGTAGGTTCCCGTCTTGAACTTGGACTATGTAGGTTACCTAGCGGGCACTTGGACTATGTAGGTTACCTAGCGGGCACTTGGACTATGTAGGTTAATTAGCGGGCCCTTGCACTATGTAGGTTAACTAGCGGGCCCTTGGACTATGTAGGTTAACCAGGGGGCACTTGGACCATCTATGTTAACTAGTGGGCACTTGGAGGATATAGGTTAACTAGCGGACACTTGGATTAGCTAGGTTACCTAGCAGGCACTTGAACTATGTAGGTTAACTAGTGGGCCCTTAGACTATCTAGGTTAGCTAACGGGCACTTGGACAATGTAGGTTAATTAGAGGGTACTTGGACTATGTAGGTTACCTAGCGGGCACTTGGAGTATCTTGGTTACCTATTGGGCACTTGAACTATGTAAGTTCCCTAGCGGGCACTTTCACTATGTGGGTTCCATAGCGGGCATTTGGACTATCTAGGTTACCTAACGGGCACTTGGTGTATGTAGGTTCCCTAGCGGGTACTTGGATTATGTAGGTTCCCTATCGGGCACTTGGACTATGTAGGTTACTAACGGGCATTTGGACTATGTAGGTTACTAGCGGGCATTTGGACTATGTAGGTTACCTAACGGGCCCTTGGACTATGTACCATCGCTATCGGGCACTTGGACAATGTTGGTTAACTAGCGCGCACTAGGACTATGTAGGTTACCTAGCGGGCACTTGGACTATCAAGGTTACCTAGCGGGCACTTGGACTGTATAGGTTAACTAGCGGGCCCTTGGACTATGTAGGTTACCTAGCGGGCACTTGGACTGTGTAGGTTAACTAGCGGGCACATGGACTATCTAGGTTACAAGCGGTCACTTGGACTATGTACGTTCCCTAACGGGCACTTGGACTATGTAGGTTCCCTAGCGGGCACTTGGACTATCTAGGTTAGCTAACGGGCACTTGGACAATATAGGTTAATTAGCCGGTACTTGGACTATGTAGGTCAACTAGCGGGCCCTTGGACTATCTAGGTTAGCTAAGGGGCACTTGGATTATGTAGGTTAAATAGCGGGAACTTGGACAATGTAGGTTAACTAGCGGACATTTGGACGATCTAGGTTAACTAGCGGGCCCTTTCACTATGTAGGTTTACTAGCGGGCCCTTGGACTATGTAGCTTAACTAGCGGGCACTTGGACGATCTAGGTTAACTAGCGGGCACTTGGACAATGTAGGTTAGCTAACGGGCACTTGGACTATGTAGGTTACCTAGCGGGCCCTTGGACTATCTAGGTTACGTAGCGGGCACTTGGACTATGTAGGTGAACTAGAGGACATTAGGACGATCTAGGTTAACTAGTGGGCCCTTGGACTATGTAGGTTAACTAGCGGGCACTTGGACTATCTAGGTTAACTAGCCGGCACTTGGACAATCAAGGTTAACTAGCGAGCCCTTGGACTATGTAGGTTAACTAGCGGGCCCTTGGACTTGTAGCTTACCTAGCGGGCACTGGGACAAAGTAGGTTACCTAGCGGGCACTTGGACTATCTATGTTAGCGAACGGGGACTTGGACTATGTAGGTGACCTACCAGGCACTTGTACTGTCTAGGTTACCTAGCGGGCACTTGGACTATGTAGGTTACCTAGCGTGCTCTTGGACTATGTATGTTAGCTAACGGGCACTTGGACTATCTAGGCTACCTAGCGGTCACTTGGACTATGTAGGTTACCTAGCGGGCACATGGACTATCTAGGTTACCTAACGGGCACTAGGACTATGCAGGTAACCTAGCAGGCACTTGGACGAACTAGGTTAACGAGCGGGCCCTTAGACTATGTAGGTTACCTAGCGGGCACTTGGACTATGTATGGTAGCTAACAGGAACTTGGACTATCTAGGTTACCTAGCAGGCACTTTGACTATGTAGGTTACCTAGCGGCACTTGGACTATCTAGGTTACCTAACGGGCACTTTGACTATCTAGGTTACCTAGCGGGCACTTGGACTATCTAGGTTAGCTAAAAGGAACTTGGACTATCTAGGTTACCTATCGGGCACTAGGACTACGTAGGTTACCTAACGGCCACTTGGACTATGTAGGTTAACTAGCGGACACTTGGACGATCTAGGTTAACTAGACGGCACTTGGAATATCTAGGCTAACTAGGGGGCCCATGGACTATGTAAGTTAACTAGCGGGCACTTGGACTATCTAGGTTAACTAGCGGACACTTGGACGATATAGGTTAACTACCTGGCAATTGGACTATCTAGTTTATGTAGCGGGCAATTGGACTATCTATGTTAATTAGCGGGCACTTGGACGATGCAGGTTCCCTAGCTGGCACTTGGACTATATAGGTTCCCTATGGGCACTTGGACCCTCTAGGTTCCCTAGCGGGCACTTGGACTATGTAGGTTCCCTAGCGGGCACTTGGACTATGTAGGTTCCCTAACGGGCACTTGGACTATGTAGGTTCCATAGCGGGCACTTGGACTATGTAGGTTCCCTATCGGGCACTTGGACTATGTAGGCTTCTATCAGGCACTTGGTCTATGTAGATTAACTAGCGGGCACTTGTACTATCTAGGTAACCTAGCGGGCACTTGGACTATGTACGTCCCCTAGTGGGCACTTCGACTATCTAGGTTAACTAGCGGGCACTCGGTTTATCTAAGTTACCTAGCGGGCACTTGGACTATGTAGGTTAACTAGCGGACACTTGGACGATCTAGGTTAACTAGCGGGCACTTGGATTATCTAGGTTGGCTAGCAGGCACGTGAACTATGTAGGTTAACTAGTGGGCCCTTAGACTATCTAGGTTAGCTAACGGGCACTTGGACAATGTAGGTTAATTAGAGGGTACTTGGACTATGTAGGTTACCTAGCGGGCACTTGGAGTATCTTGGTTACCTATTGGGCACTTGAACTATGTAAGTTCCCTAGCGGGCACTTTCACTATGTGGGTTCCATAGCGGGCATTTGGACTATCTAGGTTACCTAACGGGCACTTGGTATATGTAGGTTCCCTAGCGGGTACTTGGATTATGTAGGTTCCCTATCGGGCACTTGGACTATGTAGGTTACTAACGGGCATTTGGACTATGTAGGTTACTAGCGGGCATTTGGACTATGTAGGTTACCTAACGGGCCCTTGGACTATGTACCTTCGCTATCGGGCACTTGGACAATGTTGGTTAACTAGCGCGCACTAGGACTATGTAGGTTACCTAGCGGGCACTTGGACTATCAAGGTTACCTAGCGGGCACTTGGACTGTATAGGTTAACTAGCGGGCCCTTGGACTATCTAGGTTACCTAGCGGGCACTTGGACTGTGTAGATTAACTAGCGGGCACATGGACTATCTAGGTTACCTAGCGGGCACTTGGACTATGTATGTTCCCTAACGGGCACTTGGACTATGTAGGTTCCCTAGCGGGCACTTGGACTATCTAGGTTAGCTAACGGGCACTTGGACAATATAGGTTAATTAGCCGGTACTTGGACTATGTAGGTCAACTAGCGGGACCTTGGACTATCTAGGTTAGCTAAGGGGCACTTGGATTATGTAGGTTAAATAGCGGGAACTTGGACAATGTAGGTTAACTAGCGGACATTTGGACGATCTAGGTTAACTAGCGGGCCCTTTCACTATGTAGGTTTACTAGCGGGCCCTTGGACTATGTAGCTTAACTAGCGGGCACTTGGACGATCTAGGTTAACTAGCGGGCACTTGGACAATGTAGGTTAGCTAACGGGCACTTGGACTATGTAGGTTACCTAGCGGGCCCTTGGACTATCTAGGTTACGTAGCGGGCACTTGGACTATGTAGGTGAACTAGAGGACATTAGGACGATCTAGGTTAACTAGTGGGCCCTTGGACTATGTAGGTTAACTAGCGGGCACTTGGACTATCTAGGTTAACTAGCCGGCACTTGGACAATCAAGGTTAACTAGCGAGCCCTTGGACTATGTAGGTTAACTAGCGGGCCCTTGGACTTGTAGCTTACCTAGCGGGCACTGGGACTAAGTAGGTTACCTAGCGGGCACTTGGACTATCTATGTTAGCGAACAGGGACTTGGACTATGTAGGTGACCTACCAGGCACTTGTACTGTCTAGGTTACCTAGCGGGCACTTGGACTATGTAGGTTACCTAGCGTGCTCTTGGACTATGTATGTTAGCTAACGGGCATTTGGACTATCTAGGTTACCTATCGGGCACTTGGAATATGTAGGTTACCAAGCGGGCACTTGGACTATCTAGGTTACCTAACGGGCACTTCGACTATCTAGGTTACGTAGCGGGCACTTGGACTATGTAGGTTACCTACAGGACATTTGGATGATCTAGGTTAACTAGTGGGCCCTTGGACTATGTAGATTAACTAGCGGGCACTTGGACGATCTAGGTTAACCAGCCGGCACTTGGACAATCAAGGTTAACTAGCGAGCCCTTGGACTATGTAGGTTAACTAGCGGGCCCTTGGACTTGTAGCTTACCTAGCGGGCACTGGGACTAAGTAGGTTACCTAGCAGGCACTTGGACTATCTATGTTAGCGAACGGGGACTTGGACTATGTAGGTGACCTACCAGGCACTTGTACTGTCTAGGTTACCTAGCGGGCACTTGGACTATGTAGGTTACCTAGCGTGCTCTTGGACTATGTATGTTAGCTAACGGGCACTTGGACTATCTAGGTTCCCTAGCGGGCACTTGGATTATGTAGGTTCCCGTCTTGCACTTGGACTATGTAGGTTACCTAGCGGGCACTTGGACTATGTAGGTTAACTAGCGGGCCCTTGCACTATGTAGGATAACTAGCGGGCCCTTGAACTATGTAGGTTAACCAGCGGGCACTTGGACCATCTATGTTAACTAGTGGGCACTTGGAGGATATAGGTTAACTAGCGGACATTTAGATTACCTAGGTTACCTAGCGGGCACTTGAACCATGTAGGTTAACTATTTGGCCCTTGGACTATCTAGGTAAGCTAACGGGCACTTGGACTATGTAGGTTAACTAGTGGGCCCTTGGACTATGTAGGTTAACTAGCGGGCACTTGGACTATCTAGGTTAACTAGCCGGCACTTGGACTATCAAGGTTAACTAGCGAGCCCTTGGACTATGTAGGTTAACTAGCGGGCCCTTGGACTTGTAGCTTACCTAGCGGGCACTTGGACTAAGTAGGTTACCTAGCGGGCACTTGGACTATCTAGGTTAGCGAACGGGGACTTGCACTATGTAGGTGACCTACCAGGCACTTGTACTGTCTAGGTTACCTAGCGCGCACTTGGACTATGTAGGTTACCTAGCGTGCTCTTGGACTATGTATGTTAGCTAAAGGGCATTGGACTATCTAGGTTACCTAGCGGGCACTTGGAATATGTAGGTTACCTAGCGGGCACTTGGACTATCTAGGTTACCTAACGGGCACTTCGACTATCTAGGTTACGTAGCGGGCACTTGGACTATGTAGGTTACCTACAGGACATTTGGATGATCTAGGTTAACTAATGGGCCCTTAGACTATGTAGGTTAACTAGCGGGCGCTTGGACGATCTAGGTTAACTAGCGGGCACTTGGACGATGCATGTTCCCTAGCGGGCACTTTGACTATGTAGGTTCCCTAGCGGGCACTTGGACTATGTGGGTACCCTAGCGGGCATTTGGACTATCTAGGTTTCCTAACGGGCATTTGGACTATGTAGGTTCCCTAGCGGGCACTTGGATTATGTAGGTTCCCGTCTTGAACTTGGACTATGTAGGTTACCTAGCGGGCACTTGGACTATGTAGGTTACCTAGCGGGCACTTGGACTATGTAGGTTAATTAGCGGGCCCTTGCACTATGTAGGTTAACTAGCGGGCCCTTGGACTATGTAGGTTAACCAGGGGGCACTTGGACCATCTATGTTAACTAGTGGGCACTTGGAGGATATAGGTTAACTAGCGGACACTTGGATTAGCTAGGTTACCTAGCAGGCACTTGAACTATGTAGGTTAACTAGTGGGCCCTTAGACTATCTAGGTTAGCTAACGGGCACTTGGACAATGTAGGTTAATTAGAGGGTACTTGGACTATGTAGGTTACCTAGCGGGCACTTGGAGTATCTTGGTTACCTATTGGGCACTTGAACTATGTAAGTTCCCTAGCGGGCACTTTCACTATGTGGGTTCCATAGCGGGCATTTGGACTATCTAGGTTACCTAACGGGCACTTGGTGTATGTAGGTTCCCTAGCGGGTACTTGGATTATGTAGGTTCCCTATCGGGCACTTGGACTATGTAGGTTACTAACGGGCATTTGGACTATGTAGGTTACTAGCGGGCATTTGGACTATGTAGGTTACCTAACGGGCCCTTGGACTATGTACCATCGCTATCGGGCACTTGGACAATGTTGGTTAACTAGCGCGCACTAGGACTATGTAGGTTACCTAGCGGGCACTTGGACTATCAAGGTTACCTAGCGGGCACTTGGACTGTATAGGTTAACTAGCGGGCCCTTGGACTATGTAGGTTACCTAGCGGGCACTTGGACTGTGTAGGTTAACTAGCGGGCACATGGACTATCTAGGTTACAAGCGGTCACTTGGACTATGTACGTTCCCTAACGGGCACTTGGACTATGTAGGTTCCCTAGCGGGCACTTGGACTATCTAGGTTAGCTAACGGGCACTTGGACAATATAGGTTAATTAGCCGGTACTTGGACTATGTAGGTCAACTAGCGGGCCCTTGGACTATCTAGGTTAGCTAAGGGGCACTTGGATTATGTAGGTTAAATAGCGGGAACTTGGACAATGTAGGTTAACTAGCGGACATTTGGACGATCTAGGTTAACTAGCGGGCCCTTTCACTATGTAGGTTTACTAGCGGGCCCTTGGACTATGTAGCTTAACTAGTGGGCACTTGGACGATCTAGGTTAACTAGCGGGCACTTGGACAATGTAGGTTAGCTAACGGGCACTTGGACTATGTAGGTTACCTAGCGGGCCCTTGGACTATCTAGGTTACGTAGCGGGCACTTGGACTATGTAGGTGAACTAGAGGACATTAGGACGATCTAGGTTAACTAGTGGGCCCTTGGACTATGTAGGTTAACTAGCGGGCACTTGGACTATCTAGGTTAACTAGCCGGCACTTGGACAATCAAGGTTAACTAGCGAGCCCTTGGACTATGTAGGTTAACTAGCGGGCCCTTGGACTTGTAGCTTACCTAGCGGGCACTGGGACAAAGTAGGTTACCTAGCGGGCACTTGGACTATCTATGTTAGCGAACGGGGACTTGGACTATGTAGGTGACCTACCAGGCACTTGTACTGTCTAGGTTACCTAGCGGGCACTTGGACTATGTAGGTTACCTAGCGTGCTCTTGGACTATGTATGTTAGCTAACGGGCACTTGGACTATCTAGGCTACCTAGCGGTCACTTGGACTATGTAGGTTACCTAGCGGGCACATGGACTATCTAGGTTACCTAACGGGCACTAGGACTATGCAGGTAACCTAGCAGGCACTTGGACGAACTAGGTTAACGAGCGGGCCCTTAGACTATGTAGGTTACCTAGCGGGCACTTGGACTATGTATGGTAGCTAACAGGAACTTGGACTATCTAGGTTACCTAGCAGGCACTTTGACTATGTAGGTTACCTAGCGGCACTTGGACTATCTAGGTTACCTAACGGGCACTTTGACTATCTAGGTTACCTAGCGGGCACTTGGACTATCTAGGTTAGCTAAAAGGAACTTGGACTATCTAGGTTACCTATCGGGCACTAGGACTACGTAGGTTACCTAACGGCCACTTGGACTATGTAGGTTAACTAGCGGACACTTGGACGATCTAGGTTAACTAGACGGCACTTGGAATATCTAGGCTAACTAGGGGGCCCATGGACTATGTAAGTTAACTAGCGGGCACTTGGACTATCTAGGTTAACTAGCGGACACTTGGACGATATAGGTTAACTACCTGGCAATTGGACTATCTAGTTTATGTAGCGGGCAATTGGACTATCTATGTTAATTAGCGGGCACTTGGACGATGCAGGTTCCCTAGCTGGCACTTGGACTATATAGGTTCCCTATGGGCACTTGGACCCTCTAGGTTCCCTAGCGGGCACTTGGACTATGTAGGTTCCCTAGCGGGCACTTGGACTATGTAGGTTCCCTAACGGGCACTTGGACTATGTAGGTTCCATAGCGGGCACTTGGACTATGTAGGTTCCCTATCGGGCACTTGGACTATGTAGGCTTCTATCAGGCACTTGGTCTATGTAGATTAACTAGCGGGCACTTGTACTATCTAGGTAACCTAGCGGGCACTTGGACTATGTACGTCCCCTAGTGGGCACTTCGACTATCTAGGTTAACTAGCGGGCACTCGGTTTATCTAAGTTACCTAGCGGGCACTTGGACTATGTAGGTTAACTAGCGGACACTTGGACGATCTAGGTTAACTAGCGGGCACTTGGATTATCTAGGTTGGCTAGCAGGCACGTGAACTATGTAGGTTAACTAGTGGGCCCTTAGACTATCTAGGTTAGCTAACGGGCACTTGGACAATGTAGGTTAATTAGAGGGTACTTGGACTATGTAGGTTACCTAGCGGGCACTTGGAGTATCTTGGTTACCTATTGGGCACTTGAACTATGTAAGTTCCCTAGCGGGCACTTTCACTATGTGGGTTCCATAGCGGGCATTTGGACTATCTAGGTTACCTAACGGGCACTTGGTATATGTAGGTTCCCTAGCGGGTACTTGGATTATGTAGGTTCCCTATCGGGCACTTGGACTATGTAGGTTACTAACGGGCATTTGGACTATGTAGGTTACTAGCGGGCATTTGGACTATGTAGGTTACCTAACGGGCCCTTGGACTATGTACCTTCGCTATCGGGCACTTGGACAATGTTGGTTAACTAGCGCGCACTAGGACTATGTAGGTTACCTAGCGGGCACTTGGACTATCAAGGTTACCTAGCGGGCACTTGGACTGTATAGGTTAACTAGCGGGCCCTTGGACTATCTAGGTTACCTAGCGGGCACTTGGACTGTGTAGGTTAACTAGCGGGCACATGGACTATCTAGGTTACCTAGCGGGCACTTGGACTATGTATGTTCCCTAACGGGCACTTGGACTATGTAGGTTCCCTAGCGGGCACTTGGACTATCTAGGTTAGCTAACGGGCACTTGGACAATATAGGTTAATTAGCCGGTACTTGGACTATGTAGGTCAACTAGCGGGACCTTGGACTATCTAGGTTAGCTAAGGGGCACTTGGATTATGTAGGTTAAATAGCGGGAACTTGGACAATGTAGGTTAACTAGCGGACATTTGGACGATCTAGGTTAACTAGCGGGCCCTTTCACTATGTAGGTTTACTAGCGGGCCCTTGGACTATGTAGCTTAACTAGCGGGCACTTGGACGATCTAGGTTAACTAGCGGGCACTTGGACAATGTAGGTTAGCTAACGGGCACTTGGACTATGTAGGTTACCTAGCGGGCCCTTGGACTATCTAGGTTACGTAGCGGGCACTTGGACTATGTAGGTGAACTAGAGGACATTAGGACGATCTAGGTTAACTAGTGGGCCCTTGGACTATGTAGGTTAACTAGCGGGCACTTGGACTATCTAGGTTAACTAGCCGGCACTTGGACAATCAAGGTTAACTAGCGAGCCCTTGGACTATGTAGGTTAACTAGCGGGCCCTTGGACTTGTAGCTTACCTAGCGGGCACTGGGACTAAGTAGGTTACCTAGCGGGCACTTGGACTATCTATGTTAGCGAACAGGGACTTGGACTATGTAGGTGACCTACCAGGCACTTGTACTGTCTAGGTTACCTAGCGGGCACTTGGACTATGTAGGTTACCTAGCGTGCTCTTGGACTATGTATGTTAGCTAACGGGCACTTGGACTATCTAGGTTACCTATCGGGCACTTGGAATATGTAGGTTACCAAGCGGGCACTTGGACTATCTAGGTTACCTAACGGGCACTTCGACTATCTAGGTTACGTAGCGGGCACTTGGACTATGTAGGTTACCTACAGGACATTTGGATGATCTAGGTTAACTAGTGGGCCCTTGGACTATGTAGATTAACTAGCGGGCACTTGGACGATCTAGGTTAACCAGCCGGCACTTGGACAATCAAGGTTAACTAGCGAGCCCTTGGACTATGTAGGTTAACTAGCGGGCCCTTGGACTTGTAGCTTACCTAGCGGGCACTGGGACTAAGTAGGTTACCTAGCAGGCACTTGGACTATCTATGTTAGCGAACGGGGACTTGGACTATGTAGGTGACCTACCAGGCACTTGTACTGTCTAGGTTACCTAGCGGGCACTTGGACTATGTAGGTTACCTAGCGTGCTCTTGGACTATGTATGTTAGCTAACGGGCACTTGGACTATCTAGGTTACCTATCGGGCACTTGGAATATGTAGGTTACCAAGCGGGCACTTGGACTATCTAGGTTACCTAACGGGCACTTCGACTATCTAGGTTACGTAGCGGGCACTTGGACTATGTAGGTTACCTTCAGGACATTTGGATGATCTAGGTTAACTAGTGGGCCCTTGGACTATGTAGGTTAACTAGCGGGCACTTGGACGATCTAGGTTAACTAGCGGGCACATGGACTATGTAGGTTACCTAGCAGGCACTTGCACTATCTAGGTTAGCGAACGGGGACTTGGACTATGTAGTTGACCTAGCAGGCACTTGGACTGTGTAAGTTACCTAGCGGGCACGTGGACTATCTAGGTTAACGAACGGGCACTGGGACTATGTAGGTTACATAGCGGGCACTTGGACTATGTATGTTAGCTAACGGGAACTTGGACTATCTAGGCTACCTAGCGGTCACTTGGACTATGTAGGTTACCTAGTGGGCACTTGGACTATCTAGGTTACCTAACGGGCACTAGGACTATGCAGGTAACCTAGCAGGCACTTGGACAAACTAGGTTAACGAGCGGGCCCTTAGACTATGTAGGTTACCTAGCGGGCACTTGGACTATGTATGGTAGCTAACAGGAACTTGGACTATCTAGGTTACCTAGCAGGCACTTTGACTATGTAGGTTACCTAGCGGCACTTGGACTATGTAGGTTACCTAGCGGGCACTTGGACTATCTAGGTTACCTAACGGGCACTTTGACTATCTAGGTTACCTAGCGGGCACTTAGACTATCTAGGTTAGCTAAAAGGAACTTGGACTATCTAGGTTACCTATCGGGCACTAGGACTACGTAGGTTACCTAACGGGCACTTGGACTATGTAGGTTAACTAGCGGACACTTGGACGATCTAGGTTAACTAGCCGGCACTTGGAATATCTAGGTTAACTAGGGGGCCCATGGACTATGTAAGTTAACTAGCGGGCACTTGGACTATCTAGGTTAACTAGCGGACACTTGGACGATATAGGTTAACTACCTGGCAATTGGACTATCTAGTTTAAGTAGCGGGCACTTGGACTATCTATGTTAATTAGCGGGCACTTGGACGATGCAGGTTCCCTAGCTGGCACTTGGACTATATAGGTTCCCTATGGGCACTTGGACTCTCTAGGTTCCCTAAAGGGCACTTGGACTATGTAGGTTCCCTAGCGGGCACTTGGACTATGTAGGTTAACTAGCAGGCCCTTGGACTATCTAGGTTCCCTAGCGGGCACTTGGACTATGTAGGTTCCCTGACGGGCACTTGGACTATGTAGGTTCCATAGCGGGCACTTGGACTATGTAGGTTCCCTATCGGGCACTTGGACTATGTAGGCTTCTATCAGGCACTTGATCTATGTAGATTAACTAGCGGGCACTTGGACTATCTAGGTAACCTAGCGGGCACTTGGACTATGTACGTCCCCTAGTGGGCACTTCGACTATCTAGGTTAACTAGCGGGCACTCGGTTTATCTAAGTTACCTAGCGGGCACTTGGACTATGTAGGTTAACTAGCGGAAACTTGGACAATCTAGGTTAACTAGCGGGCACTTGGACGATATAGGTTAACTACCGGGCACTTGGATTATCTAAGTTGGCTAGCAGGCACTTGAACTATGTAGGTTAACTAGTGGGCCCTTAGACTATCTAGGTTAGCTAACGGGCACTTGGACAATGTAGGTTAATTAGAGGGTACTTGGACTATGTAGGTTACCTAGCGGGCACTTGGAGTATCTTGGTTACCTATTGGGCACTTGAACTATGTAAGTTCCCTAGCGGGCACTTTCACTATGTGGGTTCCATAGCGGGCATTTGGACTATCTAGGTTACCTATCGGGCACTTGGTGTATGTAGGTTCCCTAGCGGGTACTTGGATTATGTAGGTTCCCTATCGGGCACTTGGACTATGTAGGTTACTAACGGGCATTTGGACTATGTAGGTTACTAGCGGGCATTTGGACTATGTAGGTTACCTAACGGGCCCTTGGACTATGTACCTTCGCTATCGGGCACTTGGACAATGTTGGTTAACTAGCGCGCACTAGGACTATGTAGGTTACCTAGCGGGCACTTGGACTATCAAGGTTACCTAGCGGGCACTTGGACTGTATAGGTTAACTAGCGGGCCCTTGGACTATCTAGGTTACCTAGCGGGCACTTGGACTGTGTAGGTTAACTAGCGGGCACATGGACTATCTAGGTTACCTAGCGGGCACTTGGACTATGTATGTTCCCTAACGGGCACTTGGACTATGTAGGTTCCCTAGCGGGCACTTGGACTATCTAGGTTAGCTAACGGGCACTTGGACAATATAGGTTAATTAGCCGGTACTTGGACTATGTAGGTCAACTAGCGGGCCCTTGGACTATCTAGGTTAGCTAAGGGGCACTTGGATTATGTAGGTTAAATAGCGGGAACTTGGACAATGTAGGTTAACTAGCGGACATTTGGACGATCTAAGATAACTAGCGGGCCCTTTCACTATGTAGGTTTACTAGCGGGCCCTTGGACTATGTAGCTTAACTAGCGGGCACTTGGACGATCTAGGTTAACTAGCGGGCACTTGGACTATGTAGGTTAGCTAGCGGGCACTTGAACTATGTAGGTTAACTAGTGGGCCTTTAGACTATCTAGGTTAGCTAGCGGGCACTTGGACTATGTACGTTAATTAGCGGGTATTTCCACTATGTAGGTGCCCTAGCGGGCATTTGGACTATATAGGTTACCTAGGGGGCACTTGGACTTTGTAGGTTACGTAGCGGGCACTTGGACTATCTAGGTTACCTAGCGTGCACTTGGACTATGTAGGTGCCCTAGCGGGCATTTGGACTATATAGATTACCTAGCGGGCACTTGGACTTTGTAGGTTACCTAGCGGGCACTTGGACTATCTAGGTTCCCTAGCGGGCACTTGGACTACATATGTTCCCTAAAGGGCACTTGGACTATGTAGGTTCCCTAGTAGGCACTCTGACTATGAAGGTTCTCTAGCGGGCACTTGGACTATGTGGGTACCCTAGCGGGCATTTGGACTATCTAGGTTTCCTAACGGGCATTTGGATTATGTAGGTTCCCTAGCGGGCACTTGGATTATGTAGGTTCCCGTCTTGCACTTGGACTATGTAGGTTACCTAGCGGGCACTTGGACTATGTAGGTTAATTAGCGGGCCCTTGCACTATGTAGGTTAACTAGCGGGCCCTTGGACTATGTAGGTTAACCAGGGGGCACTTGGACCATCTATGTTAACTAGTGGGCACTTGGAGGATATAGGTTAACTAGCGGACACTTGGATTAGCTAGGTTACCTAGCGGGCACTTGAACCATGTAGGTTAACTATTTGGCCCTTGGACTATCTAGGTTAGCTAACGGGCACTTGGACTATGTAGGTTAATTAGCGTGCACTTGGACTATGTAGGTGCCCTAGCGGGCATTTGGACTATATAGATTACCTAGCGGGCACTTGGACTTTGTAGGTTACCTAGCGGGCACTTGGACTATCTAGGTTCCCTAGCGGGCACTTGGACTACATATGTTCCCTAAAGGGCACTTGGACTATGTAGGTTCCCTAGCAGGCACTCTGACTATGAAGGTTCTCTAGCGGGCCCTTGGACTATGGAGGTTCCATAGCAGGCCCTTTGACTATGAAAGTTTTCTAACGGGCACTTGGACTATGTATGTTAGCTAACGGGCACTTGGACTATGTAGGTTACCTAGCGGGCCCTTGGACTATCTAGGTTACGTAGCGGGCACTTGGACTATGTAGGTGAACTAGAGGACATTAGGACGATCTAGGTTAACTAGTGGGCCCTTCGACTATGTAGGTTAACTAGCGGGCACTTGGACTATCTAGGTTAACTAGCCGGCAATTGAACTATCAAGGTTAACTAGCGAGCCCTTGGACTATGTAGGTTAACTAGCGGGCCCTTGGAATTGTAGCTTACCTAGCGGGCACTTGGACTAAGTAGGTTACCTAGCGGGCACTTGGACTATCTAGGTTAGCGAACGGGGACTTGGACTATGTAGGTGACCTACCAGGCACTTGTACTGTCTAGGTTACCTAGCGGGCACTTGGACTATGTAGGTTACCTAGCGTGCTCTTGGACTATGTATGTTAGCTAACGGGCACTTGGACTATCTAGGTTACCTAGCGGGCACTTGGAATATGTAGGTTACCAAGCGGGCACTTGGACTATCTAGGTTACCTAACGGGCACTTCGACTATCTAGGTTACGTAGCGGGCACTTGGACTATGTAGGTTACCTACAGGACATTTGGATGATCTAGGTTAACTAGTGGGCCCTTGGACTATGTAGGTTAACTAGCGGGCACTTGGACGATCTAGGTTAACTAGCGGGCACTTGGACTATGTAGGTTACCTAGCAGGCACTTGCACTATCTAGGTTAGCGAACGGGGACTTGGACTATGTAGTTGACCTAGCAGGCACTTGGACTGTGTAAGTTACCTAGCGGGCACGTGGACTATCTAGGTTAACGAACGGGCAATGGGACTATGTAGGTTACCTAGCGGGCACTTGGACTATGTATGTTAGCTAACGGGAACTTGGACTATCTAGGCTACCTAGCGGTCACTTGGACTATGTAGGTTACCTAGCGGGCACTTGGACTATCTAGGTTACCTAACGGGCACTAGGACTATGCAGGTAACCTAGCAGGCACTTGGACGAACTAGGTTAACGAGCGGGCCCTTAGACTATGTAGGTTACCTAGCGGGCACTTGGACTATGTATGGTAGCTAACTGGAACTTGGACTATCTAGGTTACCTAGCAGGCACTTTGACTATGTAGGTTACCTAGCGGCACTTGGACTATGTAGGTTACCTAGCGGGCACTTGGACTATCTAGGTTACCTAACGGGCACTTTGACTATCTAGGTTACCTAGCGGGCACTTGGACTATCTAGGTTAGCTAAAAGGAACTTGGACTATCTAGGTTACCTATCGGGCACTAGGACTACGTAGGTTACCTAACGGGCACTTGGACTATGTAGGTTAACTAGCGGACACTTGGACGATCTAGGTTAACTAGACGGCACTTGGAATATCTAGGTTAACTAGGGGGCCCATGGACTATGTAAGTTAACTAGCGGGCACTTGGACTATCTAGGTTAACTAGCGGACACTTGGACGATATAGGTTAACTACCTGGCAATTGGACTATCTAGTTTAAGTAGCGGGCACTTGGACTATCTATGTTAATTAGCGGGCACTTGGACGATGCAGGTTCCCTAGCTGGCACTTGGACTATATAGGTTCCCTATGGGCACTTGGACCCTCTAGGTTCCCTAAAGGGCACTTGGACTATGTAGGTTCCCTAGCGGGCACTTGGACTATGTAGGTTCCATAGCGGGCACTTGGACTATGTAGGTTCCATAGCGGGCACTTGGACTATGTAGGCTTCTATCAGGCACTTGGTCTATGTAGATTAACTAGCGGGCACTTGGACTATCTAGGTAACCTAGCGGGCACTTGGACTATGTACGTCCCCTAGTGGGCACTTCGACTATCTAGGTTAACTAGCGGGCACTCGGTTTATCTAAGTTACCTAGCGGGCACTTGGACTATGTAGGTTAACTAGCGGACACTTGGACGATCTAGGTTAACTAGAGGGCACTTGGACGATATAGGTTAACTACCGGGCACTTGGATTATCTAGGTTGGCTAGCAGGCACTTGAACTATGTAGGTTAACTAGTGGGCCCTTAGACTATCTAGGTTAGCTAACGGGCACTTGGACAATGTAGGTTAATTAGAGGGTACTTGGACTATGTAGGTTACCTAGCGGGCACTTGGAGTATCTTGGTTAACTATTGGGCACTTGAACTATGTAAGTTCCCTAGCGGGCACTTTCACTATGTGGGTTCCATAGCGGGCATTTGGACTATCTAGGTTACCTAACGGGCACTTGGTGTATGTAGGTTCCCTAGCGGGTACTTGGATTATGTAGGTTCCCTATCGGGCACTTGGACTATGTAGGTTACTAACGGGCATTTGGACTATGTAGGTTACTAGCGGGCATTTGGACTATGTAGGTTACCTAACGGGCCCTTGGACTATGTACCTTCGCTATCGGGCACTTGGACAATGTTGGTTAACTAGCGCGCACTAGGACTATGTAGGTTACCTAGCGGGCACTTGGACTATCAAGGTTACCTAGCGGGCACTTGGACTGTATAGGTTAACTAGCGGGCACATGGACTATCTAGGTTACCTAGCGGGCACTTGGACTATGTATGTTCCCTAACGGGCACTTGGACTATGTAGGTTCCCTAGCGGGCACTTGGACTATCTAGGTTAGCTAACGGGCACTTGGACAATATAGGTTAATTAGCCGGTACTTGGACTATGTAGGTCAACTAGCGGGCCCTTGGACTATCTAGGTTAGCTAAGGGGCACTTGGATTATGTAGGTTAAATAGCGGGAACTTGGACAATGTAGGTTAACTAGCGGACATTTGGACGATCTAGGTTAACTAGCGGGCCCTTTCACTATGTAGGTTTACTAGCGGGCCCTTGGACTATGTAGCTTAACTAGCGGGCACTTGGACGATCTAGGTTAACTAGCGGGCACTTGGACAATGTAGGTTAGCTAACGGGCACTTGGACTATGTAGGTTACCTAGCGGGCCCTTGGACTATCTAGGTTACGTAGCGGGCACTTGGACTATGTAGGTGAACTAGAGGACATTAGGACGATCTAGGTTAACTAGTGGGCCCTTGGACTATGTAGGTTAACTAGCGGGCTCTTGGACTATCTAGGTTAACTAGCCGGCACTTGGACAATCAAGGTTAACTAGCGAGCCCTTGGACTATGTAGGTTAACTAGCGGGCCCTTGGACTTGTAGCTTACCTAGCGGGCACTGGGACTAAGTAGGTTACCTAGCGGGAACTTGGACTATCTATGTTAGCGAACAGGGACTTGGACTATGTAGATGACCTACCAGGCACTTGTACTGTCTAGGTTACCTAGCGGGCACTTGGACTATTAGGTTACCTAGCGTGCTCTTGGACTATGTATGTTAGCTAACGGGCACTTGGACTATCTAGGTTACCTATCGGGCACTTGGAATATGTAGGTTACCAAGCGGGCACTTGGACTATCTAGGTTACCTAACGGGCACTTCGACTATCTAGGTTACGTAGCGGGCACTTGGACTATGTAGGTTACCTACAGGACATTTGGATGATCTAGGTTAACTAGTGGGCCCTTGGACTATGTAGATTAACTAGCGGGCACTTGGACGATCTAGGTTAACTAGCCGGCACTTGGACAATCAAGGTTAACTAGCGAGCCCTTGGACTATTTAGGTTAACTAGCGGGCCCTTGGACTTGTAGCTTACCTAGCGGGCACTGGGACTAAGTAGGTTACCTAGCGGGCACTTGGACTATCTATGTTAGCGAACGGGGACTTGGACTATGTAGGTGACCTACCAGGCACTTGTACTGTCTAGGTTACCTAGCGGGCACTTGGACTATGTAGGTTACCTAGCGTGCTCTTGGACTATGTATGTTAGCTAACGGGCACTTGGACTATCTAGGTTACCTATCGGGCACTTGGAATATGTAGGTTACCAAGCGGGCACTTGGACTATCTAGGTTACCTAACGGGCACTTCGACTATCTAGGTTACGTAGCGGGCACTTGGACTATGTAGGTTACCTACAGGACATTTGGATGATCTAGGTTAACTAGTGGGCCCTTGGACTATGTAGGTTAACTAGCGGGCACTTGGACGATCTAGGTTAACTAGCGGGCACATGGACTATGTAGGTTACCTAGCAGGCACTTGCACTATCTAGGTTAGTGAACGGGGACTTGGACTATGTAGTTGACCTAGCAGGCACTTGGACTGTGTAAGTTACCTAGCGTGCACGTGGACTATCTAGGTTAACGAACGGGCACTGGGACTATGTAGGTTACATAGCGGGCACTTGGACTATGTATGTTAGCTAACGGGAACTTGGACTATCTAGGCTACCTAGCGGTCACTTGGACTATGTAGGTTACCTAGTGGGCACTTGGACTATTTAGGTTACCTAACGGGCACTAGGACTATGCAGGTAACCTAGCAGGCACTTGGACAAACTAGGTTAACGAGCGGGCCCTTAGACTATGTAGGTTACCTAGCGGGCACTTGGACTATGTATGGTAGCTAACAGGAACTTGGACTATCTAGGTTACCTAGCAGGCACTTTGACTATGTAGGTTACCTAGCGGCACTTGGACTATGTAGGTTACCTAGCGGGCACTTGGACTATCTAGGTTACCTAACGGGCACTTTGACTATCTAGGTTACCTAGCGGGCACTTAGACTATCTAGGTTAGCTAAAAGGAACTTGGACTATCTAGGTTACCTATCGGGCACTAGGACTACGTAGGTTACCTAACGGGCACTTGGACTATGTAGGTTAACTAGCGGACACTTGGACGATCTAGGTTAACTAGCCGGCACTTGGAATATCTAGGTTAACTAGGGGGCCCATGGACTATGTAAGTTAACTAGCGGGCACTTGGACTATCTAGGTTAACTAGCGGACACTTGGACGATATAGGTTAACTACCTGGCAATTGGACTATCTAGTTTAAGTAGCGGGCACTTGGACTATCTATGTTAATTAGCGGGCACTTGGACGATGCAGGTTCCCTAGCTGGCACTTGGACTATATAGGTTCCCTATGGGCACTTGGACTCTCTAGGTTCCCTAAAGGGCACTTGGACTATGTAGGTTCCCTAGCGGGCACTTGGACTATGTAGGTTAACTAGCAGGCCCTTGGACTATCTAGGTTCCCTAGCGGGCACTTGGACTATGTAGGTTCCCTGACGGGCACTTGGACTATGTAGGTTCCATAGCGGGCACTTGGACTATGTAGGTTCCCTATCGGGCACTTGGACTA
This sequence comes from Tenrec ecaudatus, assembly GCF_050624435.1. Classification (NCBI taxonomy): domain Eukaryota; kingdom Metazoa; phylum Chordata; class Mammalia; order Afrosoricida; family Tenrecidae; genus Tenrec; species Tenrec ecaudatus. Next base: position 248,923 of record NW_027459268.1, read on the forward strand.
TGTAGGCTTCTATCAGGCACTTGATCTATGTAGATTAACTAGCGGGCACTTGGACTATCTAGGTAACCTAGCGGGCACTTGGACTATGTACGTCCCCTAGTGGGCACTTCGACTATCTAGGTTAACTAGCGGGCACTCGGTTTATCTAAGTTACCTAGCGGGCACTTGGACTATGTAGGATAACTAGCGGAAACTTGGACGATCTAGGTTAACTAGCGGGCACTTGGACGATATAGGTTAACTACCGGGCACTTGGATTATCTAGGTTGGCTAGCAGGCACTTGAACTATGTAGGTTAACTAGTGGGCCCTTAGACTATCTAGGTTAGCTAACGGGCACTTGGACAATGTAGGTTAATTAGAGGGTACTTGGACTATGTAGGTTACCTAGCGGGCACTTGGAGTATCTTGATTACCTATTGGGCACTTGAACTATGTAAGTTCCCTAGCGGGCACTTTCACTATGTGGGTTCCATAGCGGGCATTTGGACTATCTAGGTTACCTATCGGGCACTTGGTGTATGTAGGTTCCCTAGCGGGTACTTGGATTATGTAGGTTCCCTATCGGGCACTTGGACTATGTAGGTTACTAACGGGCATTTGGACTATGTAGGTTACTAGCGGGCATTTGGACTATGTAGGTTACCTAACGGGCCCTTGGACTATGTACCTTCGCTATCGGGCACTTGGACAATGTTGGTTAACTAGCGCGCACTAGGACTATGTAGGTTACCTAGCGGGCACTTGGACTATCAAGGTTACCTAGCGGACACTTGGACTGTATAGGTTAACTAGCGGGCCCTTGGACTATCTAGGTTACCTAGCGGGCACTTGGACTGTGTAGGTTAACTAGCGGGCACATGGACTATCTAGGTTACCTAGCGGGCACTTGGACTATGTATGTTCCCTAACGGGCACTTGGACTATGTAGGTTCCCTAGCGGGCACTTGGACTATCTAGGTTAGCTAACGGGCACTTGGACAATATAGGTTAATTAGCCGGTACTTGGACTATGTAGGTCAACTAGCGGGCCCTTGGACTATCTAGGTTAGCTAAGGGGCACTTGGATTATGTAGGTTAAATAGCGGGAACTTGGACAATGTAGGTTAACTAGCGGACATTTGGACGATCTAAGATAACTAGCGGGCCCTTTCACTATGTAGGTTTACTAGCGGGCCCTTGGACTATGTAGCTTAACTAGCGGGCACTTGGACGATCTAGGTTAACTAGCGGGCACTTGGACTATGTAGGTTAGCTAGCGGGCACTTGAACTATGTAGGTTAACTAGTGGGCCTTTAGACTATCTAGGTTAGCTAGCGGGCACTTGGACTATGTACGTTAATTAGCGGGTATTTCCACTATGTAGGTGCCCTAGCGGGCATTTGGACTATATAGGTTACCTAGGGGGCACTTGGACTTTGTAGGTTACGTAGCGGGCACTTGGACTATCTAGGTTACCTAGCGTGCACTTGGACTATGTAGGTGCCCTAGCGGGCATTTGGACTATATAGATTACCTAGCGGGCACTTGGACTTTGTAGGTTACCTAGCGGGCACTTGGACTATCTAGGTTCCCTAGCGGGCACTTGGACTACATATGTTCCCTAAAGGGCACTTGGACTATGTAGGTTCCCTAGTAGGCACTCTGACTATGAAGGTTCTCTAGCGGGCACTTGGACTATGTGGGTACCCTAGCGGGCATTTGGACTATCTAGGTTTCCTAACGGGCATTTGGATTATGTAGGTTCCCTAGCGGGCACTTGGATTATGTAGGTTCCCGTCTTGCACTTGGACTATGTAGGTTACCTAGCGGGCACTTGGACTATGTAGGTTAATTAGCGGGCCCTTGCACTATGTAGGTTAACTAGCGGGCCCTTGGACTATGTAGGTTAACCAGGGGGCACTTGGACCATCTATGTTAACTAGTGGGCACTTGGAGGATATAGGTTAACTAGCGGACACTTGGATTAGCTAGGTTACCTAGCGGGCACTTGAACCATGTAGGTTAACTATTTGGCCCTTGGACTATCTAGGTTAGCTAACGGGCACTTGGACTATGTAGGTTAATTAGCGTGCACTTGGACTATGTAGGTGCCCTAGCGGGCATTTGGACTATATAGATTACCTAGCGGGCACTTGGACTTTGTAGGTTACCTAGCGGGCACTTGGACTATCTAGGTTCCCTAGCGGGCACTTGGACTACATATGTTCCCTAAAGGGCACTTGGACTATGTAGGTTCCCTAGCAGGCACTCTGACTATGAAGGTTCTCTAGCGGGCCCTTGGACTATGGAGGTTCCATAGCAGGCCCTTTGACTATGAAAGTTTTCTAACGGGCACTTGGACTATGTATGTTAGCTAACGGGCACTTGGACTATGTAGGTTACCTAGCGGGCCCTTGGACTATCTAGGTTACGTAGCGGGCACTTGGACTATGTAGGTGAACTAGAGGACATTAGGACGATCTAGGTTAACTAGTGGGCCCTTCGACTATGTAGGTTAACTAGCAGGCACTTGGACTATCTAGGTTAACTAGCCGGCACTTGAACTATCAAGGTTAACTAGCGAGCCCTTGGACTATGTAGGTTAACTAGCGGGCCCTTGGAATTGTAGCTTACCTAGCGGGCACTTGGACTAAGTAGGTTACCTAGCGGGCACTTGGACTATCTAGGTTAGCGAACGGGGACTTGGACTATGTAGGTGACCTACCAGGCACTTGTACTGTCTAGGTTACCCAGCGGGCACTTGGACTATGTAGGTTACCTAGCGTGCTCTTGGACTATGTATGTTAGCTAACGGGCACTTGGACTATCTAGGTTACCTAGCGGGCACTTGGAATATGTAGGTTACCAAGCGGGCACTTGGACTATCTAGGTTACCTAACGGGCACTTCGACTATCTAGGTTACGTAGCGGGCACTTGGACTATGTAGGTTACCTACAGGACATTTGGATGATCTAGGTTAACTAGTGGGCCCTTGGACTATGTAGGTTAACTAGCGGGCACTTGCACTATCTAGGTTAGCGAACGGGGACTTGGACTATGTAGTTGACCTAGCAGGCACTTGGACTGTGTAAGTTACCTAGCGGGCACGTGGACTATCTAGGTTAACGAACGGGCAATGGGACTATGTAGGTTACCTAGCGGGCACTTGGACTATGTATGTTAGCTAACGGGAACTTGGACTATCTAGGCTACCTAGCGGTCACTTGGACTATGTAGGTTACCTAGCGGGCACTTGGACTATCTAGGTTACCTAACGGGCACTAGGACTATGCAGGTAACCTAGCAGGCACTTGGACGAACTAGGTTAACGAGCGGGCCCTTAGACTATGTAGGTTACCTAGCGGGCACTTGGACTATGTATGGTAGCTAACTGGAACTTGGACTATCTAGGTTACCTAGCAGGCACTTTGACTATGTAGGTTATCTAGCGGCACTTGGACTATGTAGGTTACCTAGCGGGCACTTGGACTATCTAGGTTACCTAACGGGCACTTTGACTATCTAGGTTACCTAGCGGGCCCTTGGACTATCTAGGTTACGTAGCGGGCACTTGGACTATGTAGGTGAACTAGAGGACATTAGGACGATCTAGGTTAACTAGTGGGCCCTTGGACTATGTAGGTTAACTAGCGGGCTCTTGGACTATCTAGGTTAACTAGCCGGCACTTGGACAATCAAGGTTAACTAGCGAGCCCTTGGACTATGTAGGTTAACTAGCGGGCCCTTGGACTTGTAGCTTACCTAGCGGGCACTGGGACTAAGTAGGTTACCTAGCGGGCACTTGGACTATCTATGTTAGCGAACAGGGACTTGGACTATGTAGATGACCTACCAGGCACTTGTACTGTCTAGGTTACCTAGCGGGCACTTGGACTATTAGGTTACCTAGCGTGCTCTTGGACTATGTATGTTAGCTAACGGGCACTTGGACTATCTAGGTTACCTATCGGGCACTTGGAATATGTAGGTTACCAAGCGGGCACTTGGACTATCTAGGTTACCTAACGGGCACTTCGACTATCTAGGTTACGTAGCGGGCACTTGGACTATGTAGGTTACCTACAGGACATTTGGATGATCTAGGTTAACTAGTGGGCCCTTGGACTATGTAGATTAACTAGCGGGCACTTGGACGATCTAGGTTAACTAGCCGGCACTTGGACAATCAAGGTTAACTAGCGAGCCCTTGGACTATGTAGGTTAACTAGCGGGCCCTTGGACTTGTAGCTTACCTAGCGGGCACTGGGACTAAGTAGGTTACCTAGCGGGCACTTGGACTATCTATGTTAGCGAACGGGGACTTGGACTATGTAGGTGACCTACCAGGCACTTGTACTGTCTAGGTTACCTAGCGGGCACTTGGACTATGTAGGTTACCTAGCGTGCTCTTGGACTATGTATGTTAGCTAACGGGCACTTGGACTATCTAGGTTACCTATCGGGCACTTGGAATATGTAGGTTACCAAGCGGGCACTTGGACTATCTAGGTTACCTAACGGGCACTTCGACTATCTAGGTTACGTAGCGGGCACTTGGACTATGTAGGTTACCTACAGGACATTTGGATGATCTAGGTTAACTAGTGGGCCCTTGGACTATGTAGGTTAACTAGCGGGCACTTGGACGATCTAGGTTAACTAGCGGGCACATGGACTATGTAGGTTACCTAGCAGGCACTTGCACTATCTAGGTTAGCGAACGGGGACTTGGACTATGTAGTTGACCTAGCAGGCACTTGGACTGTGTAAGTTACCTAGCGTGCACGTGGACTATCTAGGTTAACGAACGGGCACTGGGACTATGTAGGTTACATAGCGGGCACTTGGACTATGTATGTTAGCTAACGGGAACTTGGACTATCTAGGCTACCTAGCGGTCACTTGGACTATGTAGGTTACCTAGCGGGCACTTGGACTATCTAGGTTACCTAACGGGCACTAGGACTATGCAGGTAACCTAGCAGGCACTTGGACGAACTAGGTTAACGAGCGGGCCCTTAGACTATGTAGGTTACCTAGCGGGCACTTGGACTATGTATGGTAGCTAACTGGAACTTGGACTATCTAGGTTACCTAGCAGGCACTTTGACTATGTAGGTTATCTAGCGGCACTTGGACTATGTAGGTTACCTAGCGGGCACTTGGACTATCTAGGTTACCTAACGGGCACTTTGACTATCTAGGTTACCTAGCGGGCCCTTGGACTATCTAGGTTACGTAGCGGGCACTTGGACTATGTAGGTGAACTAGAGGACATTAGGACGATCTAGGTTAACTAGTGGGCCCTTGGACTATGTAGGTTAACTAGCGGGCTCTTGGACTATCTAGGTTAACTAGCCGGCACTTGGACAATCAAGGTTAACTAGCGAGCCCTTGGACTATGTAGGTTAACTAGCGGGCCCTTGGACTTGTAGCTTACCTAGCGGGCACTGGGACTAAGTAGGTTACCTAGCGGGCACTTGGACTATCTATGTTAGCGAACAGGGACTTGGACTATGTAGATGACCTACCAGGCACTTGTACTGTCTAGGTTACCTAGCGGGCACTTGGACTATTAGGTTACCTAGCGTGCTCTTGGACTATGTATGTTAGCTAACGGGCACTTGGACTATCTAGGTTACCTATCGGGCACTTGGAATATGTAGGTTACCAAGCGGGCACTTGGACTATCTAGGTTACCTAACGGGCACTTCGACTATCTAGGTTACGTAGCGGGCACTTGGACTATGTAGGTTACCTACAGGACATTTGGATGATCTAGGTTAACTAGTGGGCCCTTGGACTATGTAGATTAACTAGCGGGCACTTGGACGATCTAGGTTAACTAGCCGGCACTAGGACAATCAAGGTTAACTAGCGAGCCCTTGGACTATGTAGGTTAACTAGCGGGCCCTTGGACTTGTAGCTTACCTAGCGGGCACTGGGACTAAGTAGGTTACCTAGCGGGCACTTGGACTATCTATGTTAGCGAACGGGGACTTGGACTATGTAGGTGACCTACCAGGCACTTGTACTGTCTAGGTTACCTAGCGGGCACTTGGACTATGTAGGTTACCTAGCGTGCTCTTGGACTATGTATGTTAGCTAACGGGCACTTGGACTATCTAGGTTACCTATCGGGCACTTGGAATATGTAGGTTACCAAGCGGGCACTTGGACTATCTAGGTTACCTAACGGGCACTTCGACTATCTAGGTTACGTAGCGGGCACTTGGACTATGTAGGTTACCTACAGGACATTTGGATGATCTAGGTTAACTAGTGGGCCCTTGGACTATGTAGGTTAACTAGCGGGCACTTGGACGATCTAGGTTAACTAGCGGGCACATGGACTATGTAGGTTACCTAGCAGGCACTTGCACTATCTAGGTTAGCGAACGGGGACTTGGACTATGTAGTTGACCTAGCAGGCACTTGGACTGTGTAAGTTACCTAGCGTGCACGTGGACTATCTAGGTTAACGAACGGGCACTGGGACTATGTAGGTTACATAGCGGGCACTTGGACTATGTATGTTAGCTAACGGGAACTTGGACTATCTAGGCTACCTAGCGGTCACTTGGACTATGTAGGTTACCTAGTGGGCACTTGGACTATCTAGGTTACCTAACGGGCACTAGGACTATGCAGGTAACCTAGCAGGCACTTGGACAAACTAGGTTAACGAGCGGGCCCTTAGACTATGTAGGTTACCTAGCGGGCACTTGGACTATGTATGGTAGCTAACAGGAACTTGGACTATCTAGGTTACCTAGCAGGCACTTTGACTATGTAGGTTACCTAGCGGCACTTGGACTATGTAGGTTACCTAGCGGGCACTTGGACTATCTAGGTTACCTAACGGGCACTTTGACTATCTAGGTTACCTAGCGGGCACTTAGACTATCTAGGTTAGCTAAAAGGAACTTGGACTATCTAGGTTACCTATCGGGCACTAGGACTACGTAGGTTACCTAACGGGCACTTGGACTATGTAGGTTAACTAGCGGACACTTGGACGATCTAGGTTAACTAGCCGGCACTTGGAATATCTAGGTTAACTAGGGGGCCCATGGACTATGTAAGTTAACTAGCGGGCACTTGGACTATCTAGGTTAACTAGCGGACACTTGGACGATATAGGTTAACTACCTGGCAATTGGACTATCTAGTTTAAGTAGCGGGCACTTGGACTATCTATGTTAATTAGCGGGCACTTGGACGATGCAGGTTCCCTAGCTGGCACTTGGACTATATAGGTTCCCTATGGGCACTTGGACTCTCTAGGTTCCCTAAAGGGCACTTGGACTATGTAGGTTCCCTAGCGGGCACTTGGACTATGTAGGTTAACTAGCAGGCCCTTGGACTATCTAGGTTCCCTAGCGGGCACTTGGACTATGTAGGTTCCCTGACGGGCACTTGGACTATGTAGGTTCCATAGCGGGCACTTGGACTATGTAGGTTCCCTATCGGGCACTTGGACTATGTAGGCTTCTATCAGGCACTTGATCTATGTAGATTAACTAGCGGGCACTTGGACTATCTAGGTAACCTAGCGGGCACTTGGACTATGTACGTCCCCTAGTGGGCACTTCGACTATCTAGGTTAACTAGCGGGCACTCGGTTTATCTAAGTTACCTAGCGGGCACTTGGACTATGTAGGATAACTAGCGGAAACTTGGACGATCTAGGTTAACTAGCGGGCACTTGGACGATATAGGTTAACTACCGGGCACTTGGATTATCTAGGTTGGCTAGCAGGCACTTGAACTATGTAGGTTAACTAGTGGGCCCTTAGACTATCTAGGTTAGCTAACGGGCACTTGGACAATGTAGGTTAATTAGAGGGTACTTGGACTATGTAGGTTACCTAGCGGGCACTTGGAGTATCTTGGTTACCTATTGGGCACTTGAACTATGTAAGTTCCCTAGCGGGCACTTTCACTATGTGGGTTCCATAGCGGGCATTTGGACTATCTAGGTTACCTATCGGGCACTTGGTGTATGTAGGTTCCCTAGCGGGTACTTGGATTATGTAGGTTCCCTATCGGGCACTTGGACTATGTAGGTTACTAACGGGCATTTGGACTATGTAGGTTACTAGCGGGCATTTGGACTATGTAGGTTACCTAACGGGCCCTTGGACTATGTACCTTCGCTATCGGGCACTTGGACAATGTTGGTTAACTAGCGCGCACTAGGACTATGTAGGTTACCTAGCGGGCACTTGGACTATCAAGGTTACCTAGCGGACACTTGGACTGTATAGGTTAACTAGCGGGCCCTTGGACTATCTAGGTTACCTAGCGGGCACTTGGACTGTGTAGGTTAACTAGCGGGCACATGGACTATCTAGGTTACCTAGCGGGCACTTGGACTATGTATGTTCCCTAACGGGCACTTGGACTATGTAGGTTCCCTAGCGGGCACTTGGACTATCTAGGTTAGCTAACGGGCACTTGGACAATATAGGTTAATTAGCCGGTACTTGGACTATGTAGGTCAACTAGCGGGCCCTTGGACTATCTAGGTTAGCTAAGGGGCACTTGGATTATGTAGGTTAAATAGCGGGAACTTGGACAATGTAGGTTAACTAGCGGACATTTGGACGATCTAAGATAACTAGCGGGCCCTTTCACTATGTAGGTTTACTAGCGGGCCCTTGGACTATGTAGCTTAACTAGCGGGCACTTGGACGATCTAGGTTAACTAGCGGGCACTTGGACTATGTAGGTTAGCTAGCGGGCACTTGAACTATGTAGGTTAACTAGTGGGCCTTTAGACTATCTAGGTTAGCTAGCGGGCACTTGGACTATGTACGTTAATTAGCGGGTATTTCCACTATGTAGGTGCCCTAGCGGGCATTTGGACTATATAGGTTACCTAGGGGGCACTTGGACTTTGTAGGTTACGTAGCGGGCACTTGGACTATCTAGGTTACCTAGCGTGCACTTGGACTATGTAGGTGCCCTAGCGGGCATTTGGACTATATAGATTACCTAGCGGGCACTTGGACTTTGTAGGTTACCTAGCGGGCACTTGGACTATCTAGGTTCCCTAGCGGGCACTTGGACTACATATGTTCCCTAAAGGGCACTTGGACTATGTAGGTTCCCTAGTAGGCACTCTGACTATGAAGGTTCTCTAGCGGGCACTTGGACTATGTGGGTACCCTAGCGGGCATTTGGACTATCTAGGTTTCCTAACGGGCATTTGGATTATGTAGGTTCCCTAGCGGGCACTTGGATTATGTAGGTTCCCGTCTTGCACTTGGACTATGTAGGTTACCTAGCGGGCACTTGGACTATGTAGGTTAATTAGCGGGCCCTTGCACTATGTAGGTTAACTAGCGGGCCCTTGGACTATGTAGGTTAACCAGGGGGCACTTGGACCATCTATGTTAACTAGTGGGCACTTGGAGGATATAGGTTAACTAGCGGACACTTGGATTAGCTAGGTTACCTAGCGGGCACTTGAACCATGTAGGTTAACTATTTGGCCCTTGGACTATCTAGGTTAGCTAACGGGCACTTGGACTATGTAGGTTAATTAGCGTGCACTTGGACTATGTAGGTGCCCTAGCGGGCATTTGGACTATATAGATTACCTAGCGGGCACTTGGACTTTGTAGGTTACCTAGCGGGCACTTGGACTATCTAGGTTCCCTAGCGGGCACTTGGACTACATATGTTCCCTAAAGGGCACTTGGACTATGTAGGTTCCCTAGCAGGCACTCTGACTATGAAGGTTCTCTAGCGGGCCCTTGGACTATGGAGGTTCCATAGCAGGCCCTTTGACTATGAAAGTTTTCTAACGGGCACTTGGACTATGTATGTTAGCTAACGGGCACTTGGACTATGTAGGTTACCTAGCGGGCCCTTGGACTATCTAGGTTACGTAGCGGGCACTTGGACTATGTAGGTGAACTAGAGGACATTAGGACGATCTAGGTTAACTAGTGGGCCCTTCGACTATGTAGGTTAACTAGCAGGCACTTGGACTATCTAGGTTAACTAGCCGGCACTTGAACTATCAAGGTTAACTAGCGAGCCCTTGGACTATGTAGGTTAACTAGCGGGCCCTTGGAATTGTAGCTTACCTAGCGGGCACTTGGACTAAGTAGGTTACCTAGCGGGCACTTGGACTATCTAGGTTAGCGAACGGGGACTTGGACTATGTAGGTGACCTACCAGGCACTTGTACTGTCTAGGTTACCCAGCGGGCACTTGGACTATGTAGGTTACCTAGCGTGCTCTTGGACTATGTATGTTAGCTAACGGGCACTTGGACTATCTAGGTTACCTAGCGGGCACTTGGAATATGTAGGTTACCAAGCGGGCACTTGGACTATCTAGGTTACCTAACGGGCACTTCGACTATCTAGGTTACGTAGCGGGCACTTGGACTATGTAGGTTACCTACAGGACATTTGGATGATCTAGGTTAACTAGTGGGCCCTTGGACTATGTAGGTTAACTAGCGGGCACTTGCACTATCTAGGTTAGCGAACGGGGACTTGGACTATGTAGTTGACCTAGCAGGCACTTGGACTGTGTAAGTTACCTAGCGGGCACGTGGACTATCTAGGTTAACGAACGGGCAATGGGACTATGTAGGTTACCTAGCGGGCACTTGGACTATGTATGTTAGCTAACGGGAACTTGGACTATCTAGGCTACCTAGCGGTCACTTGGACTATGTAGGTTACCTAGCGGGCACTTGGACTATCTAGGTTACCTAACGGGCACTAGGACTATGCAGGTAACCTAGCAGGCACTTGGACGAACTAGGTTAACGAGCGGGCCCTTAGACTATGTAGGTTACCTAGCGGGCACTTGGACTATGTATGGTAGCTAACTGGAACTTGGACTATCTAGGTTACCTAGCAGGCACTTTGACTATGTAGGTTATCTAGCGGCACTTGGACTATGTAGGTTACCTAGCGGGCACTTGGACTATCTAGGTTACCTAACGGGCACTTTGACTATCTAGGTTACCTAGCGGGCACTTGGACTATCTAGGTTAGCTAAAAGGAACTTGGACTATCTAGGTTACCTATCGGGCACTAGGACTACGTAGGTTACCTAACGGGCACTTGGACTATGTAGGTTAACTAGCGGACACTTGGACGATCTAGGTTAACTAGCCGGCACTTGGAATATCTAGGTTAACTAGGGGGCCCATGGACTATGTAAGTTAACTAGCGGGCACTTGGACTATCTAGGTTAACTAGCGGACACTTGGACGATATAGGTTAACTACCTGGCAATTGGACTATCTAGTTTAAGTAGCGGGCACTTGGACTATCTATGTTAATTAGCGGGCACTTGGACGATGCAGGTTCCCTAGCTGGCACTTGGACTATATAGGTTCCCTATGGGCACTTGGACCCTCTAGGTTCCCTAAAGGGCACTTGGATTATGTAGGTTCCCTAGCGGGCACTTGGACTATGTAGGTTCCATAGCGGGCACTTGGACTATGTAGGTTCCCTATCGGGCACTTGGACTATGTAGGCTTCTATCAGGCACTTGGTCTATGTAGATTAACTAGCGGGCACTTGGACTATCTAGGTAACCTAGCGGGCACTTGGACTATGTACGTCCCCTAGTGGGCACTTCGACTATCTAGGTTAACTAGCGGGCACTCGGTTTATCTAAGTTACCTAGCGGGCACTTGGACTATGTAGGTTAACTAGCGGACACTTGGACGATCTAGGTTAACTAGCGGGCACTTGGACGATATAGGTTAACTACCGGGCACTTGGATTATCTAGGTTGGCTAGCAGGCACTTGAACTATGTAGGTTAACTAGTGGGCCCTTAGACTATCTAGGTTAGCTAACGGGCACTTGGACAATGTAGGTTAATTAGAGGGTACTTGGACTATGTAGGTTACCTAGCGGGCACTTGGAGTATCTTGGTTACCTATTGGGCACTTGAACTATGTAAGTTCCCTAGCGGGCACTTTCACTATGTGGGTTCCATAGCGGGCATTTGGACTATCAAGGTTACCTAACGGGCACTTGGTGTATGTAGGTTCCCTAGCGGGTACTTGGATTATGTAGGTTCCCTATCGGGCACTTGGACTATGTAGGTTACTAACGGGCATTTGGACTATGTTGGTTACTAGCGGGCATTTGGACTATGTAGGTTACCTAACGGGCCCTTGGACTATGTACCTTCGCTATCGGGCACTTGGACAATGTTGGTTAACTAGCGCGCACTAGGACTATGTAGGTTACCTAGCGGGCACTTGGACTATCTAGGTTACCTAGCGGGCACTTGGACTGTATAGGTTAACTAGCGGGCACATGGACTATCTAGGTTACCTAGCGGGCACTTGGACTATGTATGTTCCCTAACGGGCACTTGGACTATGTAGGTTCCCTAGCGGGCACTTGGACTATCTAGGTTAGCTAACGGGCACTTGGACAATATAGGTTAATTAGCCGGTACTTGGACTATGTAGGTCAACTAGCGGGCCCTTGGACTATCTAGGTTAGCTAAGGGGCACTTGGATTATGTAGGTTAAATAGCGGGAACTTGGACAATGTAGGTTAACTAGCGGACATTTGGACGATCTAGGATAACTAGCGGGCCCTTTCACTATGTAGGTTTACTAGTGGGCCCTTGGACTATGTAGCTTAACTAGCGGGCTCTTGGACGATCTAGGTTAACTAGCGGGCACTTGGACTATGTAGGTTAGCTAGCGGGCACTTGAACTATGTAGGTTAACTAGTGGGCCTTTAGACTATCTAGGTTAGCTAGCGGGCACTTGGACTATGTAGGTTAATTAGCGGGTATTTCCACTATGTAGGTGCCCTAGCGGGCATTTGGACTATATAGGTTACCTAGGGGGCACTTGGACTTTGTAGGTTACGTAGCGGGCACTTGGACTATCTAGGTTACCTAGCGTGCACTTGAACTATCTACGTTGCCTAGCGGGTACTTGGACTATCTAGGTTAACTAGCGGGCACTTGGACTATCTAGGTTAACTAACGGGCACTTGGACTATGTAAATTCCCTAGCGGGCACTTGGATTATGTAGGTTCCCTATCAGGCACTTGAACTATGTAGGTTACTAGCGGGCATTTGGACTATGTAGGTTACCTAATGGGCACTTGGACTATGAGGGTTCCGTATCGGGCACTTGGACAATGTTGGTTAACTAGCGGGTACTTGGACTATGTAGGTTACCTAGCGGGCACTTGGACTATCTAGGTTAGGTAACGGGCACTTGGACTATCTAGGTTACCTAGTGGGAACTTGGACTATGTAGGTTACCTAGCGGGCACTTTGACTATCGTGGTTATTTAGTGGGCACTTGGACTATATAGGTTAACTGGCGGACACTTGGACGAACTAGGTTAACGACCGGGCCCTTGGACTATGTAGGTTACCTAGCGGGCACTTTGATGATCTAGGTTAGCAAACGGGCAAATGGAATATGTAGGTTACCTAGCAGGCACTTGGACTGTCTAGGTTACCTAGCGGGCACTTGGACTATCTAGGTTAACGAACGGGCACTTGGACGATGTGGTTACCTAGCGGGCACTTGGACTATCTCTGTTAGCTAATGGGCACTTGGACTATCTAAGTTACCTAGCGGGCACTTGGACTATGTAGGTTACCTAGCGGGCACTTGGACAATCTAGGTTAACGAACGGGCACTTGGACTATGTAGGTTAGCTAACAGGAATTTGGACAATCTAGGTTAACTAGCGGGCACTTGGACGATGCAGGTTCCCTAGCAGGCACTTTGACTATGTAGGTTCCCTAGCGGGCACATGGACTATATGGGTACCCTAGCGGGCATTTGGACTATCTCGGTTTCCAAACGGGCATTTGAATTATGTAGGTTCCCAAGCGGGCACTTGGATTATATAGGTAATCATCTTGCACTTGGACTATGTAGGTTACCTAGCGGGCACTTGGACTATGTAGGTTAACTAGCGGGCCCTTGCACTATGTAGGATAACTAGCGGGCCCTTGAACTATGTAGGTTAACCAGCGGGCACTTGGACCATCTATGTTAACTAGTGGGCACTTGGAGGATATAGGTTAACTAGCGGACATTTAGATTACCTAGGTTACCTAGCGGGCACTTGAACCATGTAGGTTAACTATTTGGCCCTTGGACTATCTAGGTAAGCTAACGGGCACTTGGACTATGTAGGTTAACTAGTGGGCCCTTGGACTATGTAGGTTAACTAGCGGGCACTTGGACTATCTAGGTTAACTAGCCGGCACTTGGACTATCAAGGTTAACTAGCGAGCCCTTGGACTATGTAGGTTAACTAGCGGGCCCTTGGACTTGTAGCTTACCTAGCGGGCACTTGGACTAAGTAGGTTACCTAGCGGGCACTTGGACTATCTAGGTTAGCGAACGGGGACTTGCACTATGTAGGTGACCTACCAGGCACTTGTACTGTCTAGGTTACCTAGCGCGCACTTGGACTATGTAGGTTACCTAGCGTGCTCTTGGACTATGTATGTTAGCTAAAGGGCATTGGACTATCTAGGTTACCTAGCGGGCACTTGGAATATGTAGGTTACCTAGCGGGCACTTGGACTATCTAGGTTACCTAACGGGCACTTCGACTATCTAGGTTACGTAGCGGGCACTTGGACTATGTAGGTTACCTACAGGACATTTGGATGATCTAGGTTAACTAATGGGCCCTTAGACTATGTAGGTTAACTAGCGGGCGCTTGGACGATCTAGGTTAACTAGCGGGCACTTGGACGATGCATGTTCCCTAGCGGGCACTTTGACTATGTAGGTTCCCTAGCGGGCACTTGGACTATGTGGGTACCCTAGCGGGCATTTGGACTATCTAGGTTTCCTAACGGGCATTTGGACTATGTAGGTTCCCTAGCGGGCACTTGGATTATGTAGGTTCCCGTCTTGAACTTGGACTATGTAGGTTACCTAGCGGGCACTTGGACTATGTAGGTTACCTAGCGGGCACTTGGACTATGTAGGTTAATTAGCGGGCCCTTGCACTATGTAGGTTAACTAGCGGGCCCTTGGACTATGTAGGTTAACCAGGGGGCACTTGGACCATCTATGTAAACTAGTGGGCACTTGGAGGATATAGGTTAACTAGCGGACACTTGGATTAGCTAGGTTACCTAGCAGGCACTTGAACTATGTAGGTTAACTAGTGGGCCCTTAGACTATCTAGGTTAGCTAACGGGCACTTGGACAATGTAGGTTAATTAGAGGGTACTTGGACTACGTAGGTTACCTAGCGGGCACTTGGAGTATCTTGGTTACCTATTGGGCACTTGAACTATGTAAGTTCCCTAGCGGGCACTTTCACTATGTGGGTTCCATAGCGGGCATTTGGACTATCTAGGTTACCTAACGGGCACTTGGTGTATGTAGGTTCCCTAGCGGGTACTTGGATTATGTAGGTTCCCTATCGGGCACTTGGACTATGTAGGTTACTAACGGGCATTTGGACTATGTAGGTTACTAGCGGGCATTTGGACTATGTAGGTTACCTAACGGGCCCTTGGACTATGTACCTTCGCTATCGGGCACTTGGACAATGTTGGTTAACTAGCGCGCACTAGGACTATGTAGGTTACCTAGCGGGCACTTGGACTATCAAGGTTACCTAGCGGGCACTTGGACTGTATAGGTTAACTAGCGGGCCCTTGGACTATCTAGGTTACCTAGCGGGCACTTGGACTGTGTAGGTTAACTAGCGGGCACATGGACTATCTAGGTTACAAGCGGTCACTTGGACTATGTACGTTCCCTAACGGGCACTTGGACTATGTAGGTTCCCTAGCGGGCACTTGGACTATCTAGGTTAGCTAACGGGCACTTGGACAATATAGGTTAATTAGCCGGTACTTGGACTATGTAGGTCAACTAGCGGGCCCTTGGACTATCTAGGTTAGCTAACGGGCACTTGGATTATGTAGGTTAAATAGCGGGAACTTGGACAATGTAGGTTAACTAGCGGACATTTGGACGATCTAGGTTAACTAGCGGGCCCTTTCACTATGTAGGTTTACTAGCGGGCCCTTGGACTATGTAGCTTAACTAGCGGGCACTTGGACGATCTAGGTTAACTAGCGGGCACTTGGACAATGTAGGTTAGCTAACGGGCACTTGGACTATGTAGGTTACCTAGCGGGCCCTTGGACTATCTAGGTTACGTAGCGGGCACTTGGACTATGTAGGTGAACTAGAGGACATTAGGACGATCTAGGTTAACTAGTGGGCCCTTGGACTATGTAGGTTAACTAGCGGGCACTTGGACTATCTAGGTTAACTAGCCGGCACTTGGACAATCAAGGTTAACTAGCGGGCCCTTGGACTTGTAGCTTACCAAGCGGGCACTGGGACTAAGTAGGTTACCTAGCGGGCACTTGGACTATCTATGTTAGCGAACGGGGACTTGGACTATGTAGGTGACCTACCAGGCACTTGTACTGTCTAGGTTACCTAGCGGGCACTTGGACTATGTAGGTTACCTAGCGTGCTCTTGGACTATGTATGTTAGCTAACGGGCACTTGGACTATCTAGGTTACCTATCGGGCACTTGGAATATGTAGGTTACCAAGCGGGCACTTGGACTATCTAGGTTACCTAACGGGCACTTCGACTATCTAGGTTACGTAGCGGGCACTTGGACTATGTAGGTTACCTACAGGACATTTGGATGATCTAGGTTAACTAGTGGGCCCTTGGACTATGTAGGTTAACTAGCGGGCACTTGGACGATCTAGGTTAACTAGCCGGCACTTGGACAATCAAGGTTAACTAGCGAGCCCTTGGACTATGTAGGTTAACTAGCGGGCCCTTGGACTTGTAGCTTACCTAGCGGGCACTGGGACTAAGTAGGTTACCTAGCGGGCACTTGGACTATCTATGTTAGCGAACGGGGACTTGGACTATGTAGGTGACCTACCAGGCACTTGTACTGTCTAGGTTACCTAGCGGGCACTTGGACTATGTAGGTTACCTAGCGTGCTCTTGGACTATGTATGTTAGCTAACGGGCACTTGGACTATCTAGGCTACCTAGCGGTCACTTGGACTATGTAGGTTACCTAGTGGGCACTTGGACTATCTAGGTTACCTAACGGGCACTAGGACTATGCAGGTAACCTAGCAGGCACTTGGACAAACTAGGTTAACGAGCGGGCCCTTAGACTATGTAGGTTACCTAGCCGGCACTTGGAATATGTAGGTTACCAAGCGGGCACTTGGACTATCTAGGTTACCTAACGGGCACTTCGACTATCTAGGTTACGTAGGGGGCACTTGGACTATGTAGGTTACCTACAGGACATTTGGATGATCTAGGTTAACTAGTGGGCCCTTGGACTATGTAGGTTAACTAGCGGGCACTTGGACTATCTAGGTTAACTAGCGGGCACTTGGACTATGTAGGTTACCTAGCAGGCACTTGCACTATCTAGGTTAGCGAACGGGGACTTGGACTATGTAGTTGACCTAGCAGGCACTTGGACTGTGTAAGTTACCTAGCGGGCACGTGGACTATCTAGGTTAACGAACGGGCACTGGGACTATGTAGGTTACATAGCGGGCACTTGGACTATGTATGTTAGCTAACGGGAACTTGGACTATCTAGGCTACCTAGCGGTCACTTGGACTATGTAGGTTCCCTAGTGGGCACTTGGACTATCTAGGTTACCTAACGGGCACTAGGACTATGCAGGTAACCTAGCAGGCACTTGGACAAACTAGGTTAACGAGCGGGCCCTTAGACTATGTAGGTTACCTAGCGGGCACTTGGACTATGTATGGTAGCTAACAGGAACTTGGACTATCTAGGTTACCTAGCAGGCACTTTGACTATGTAGGTTACCTAGCGGCACTTGGACTATGTAGGTTATCTAGCGGGCACTTGGACTATCTAGGTTACCTAACGGGCACTTTGACTATCTAGGTTACCTAGCGGGCACTTAGACTATCTAGGTTAGCTAAAAGGAACTTGGACTATCTAGGTTACCTATCGGGCACTAGGACTACGTAGGTTACCTAACGGGCACTTGGACTATGTAGGTTAACTAGCGGACACTTGGACGATCTAGGTTAACTAGCCGGCACTTGGAATATCTAGGTTAACTAGGGGGCCCATGGACTATGTAAGTTAACTAGCGGGCACTTGGACTATCTAGGTTAACTAGCGGACACTTGGACGATATAAGTTAACTACCTGGCAATTGGACTATCTAGTTTAAGTAGCGGGCACTTGGACTATCTATGTTAATTAGCGGGCACTTGGACGATGCAGGTTCCCTAGCTGGCACTTGGACTATATAGGTTCCCTATGGGCACTTGGACTCTCTAGGTTCCCTAAAGGGCACTTGGACTATGTAGGTTCCCTAGCGGGCACTTGGACTATGTAGGTTTACTAGCAGGCCCTTGGACTATCTAGGTTCCCTAGCGGGCACTTGGACTATGTAGGTTCCCTGACGGGCACTTGGACTATGTAGGTTCCATAGCGGGCACTTGGACTATGTAGTTTCCCTATCGGGCACTTGGACTATGTAGGCTTCTATCAGGCACTTGATCTATGTAGATTAACTAGCGGGCACTTGGACTATCTAGGTAACCTAGCGGGCACTTGGACTATGTACGTCCCCTAGTGGGCACTTCGACTATCTAGGTTAACTAGCGGGCACTCGGTTTATCTAAGTTACCTAGCGGGCACTTGGACTATGTAGGTTAACTAGCGGACACTTGGACGATCTAGGTTAACTAGCGGGCACTTGGACGATATAGGTTAACTACCGGGCACTTGGATTATCTAGGTTGGCTAGCAGGCACTTGAACTATGTAGGTTAACTAGTGGGCCCTTAGACATTCTAGGTTAGCTAACGGGCACTTGGACAATGTAGGTTAATTAGAGGGTACTTGGACTATGTAGGTTACCTAGCGGGCACTTGGAGTATCTTGGTTACCTATTGGGCACTTGAACTATGTAAGTTCCCTAGCGGGCACTTTCACTATGTGGGTTCCATAGCGGGCATTTGGACTATCTAGGTTACCTATCGGGCACTTGGTGTATGTAGGTTCCCTAGCGGGTACTTGGATTATGTAGGTTCCCTATCGGGCACTTGGACTATGTAGGTTACTAACGGGCATTTGGACTATGTAGGTTACTAGCGGGCATTTGGACGATGTAGGTTACCTAACGGGCCCTTGGACTATGTACCTTCGCTATCGGGCACTTGGACAATGTTGGTTACTAGCGCGCACTAGGACTATGTAGGTTACCTAGCGGGCACTTGGACTATCAAGGTTACCTAGCGGACACTTGGACTGTATAGGTTAACTAGCGGGCCCTTGGACTATCTAGGTTACCTAGCGGGCACTTGGACTGTGTAGGTTAACTAGCGGGCACATGGACTATCTAGGTTACCTAGCGGGCACTTGGACTATGTATGTTCCCTAACGGGCACTTGGACTATGTAGGTTCCCTAGCGGGCACTTGGACTATCTAGGTTAGCTAACGGGCACTTGGACAATATAGGTTAATTAGCCGGTACTTGGACTATGTAGGTCAACTAGCGGGCCCTTGGACTATCTAGGTTAGCTAAGGGGCACTTGGATTATGTAGGTTAAATAGCGGGAACTTGGACAATGTAGGTTAACTAGCGGACATTTGGACGATCTAAGATAACTAGCGGGCCCTTTCACTATGTAGGTTTACTAGCGGGCCCTTGGACTATGTAGCTTAACTAGCGGGCACTTGGACGATCTAGGTTAACTAGCGGGCACTTGGACTATGTAGGTTAGCTAGCGGGCACTTGAACTATGTAGGTTAACTAGTGGGCCTTTAGACTATCTAGGTTAGCTAGCGGGCACTTGGACTATGTAGGTTAATTAGCGGGTATTTCCACTATGTACGTGCCCTAGCGGGCATTTGGACTATATAGGTTACCTAGGGGGCACTTGGACTTTGTAGGTTACGTAGCGGGCACTTGGACTATCTAGGTTACCTAGCGTGCACTTGGACTATGTAGGTGCCCTAGCGGGCATTTGGACTATATAGATTACCTAGCGGGCACTTGGACTTTGTAGGTTACCTAGCGGGCACTTGGACTATCTAGGTTCCCTAGCGGGCACTTGGACTACATATGTTCCCTAAAGGGCACTTGGACTATGTAGGTTCCCTAGTAGGCACTCTGACTATGAAGGTTCTCTAGCGGGCACTTGGACTATGTGGGTACCCTAGCGGTCATTTGGACTATCTAGGTTTCCTAACGGGCATTTGGATTATGTAGGTTCCCTAGCGGGCACTTGGATTATGTAGGTTCCCGTCTTGCACTTGGACTATGTAGGTTACCTAGCGGGCACTTGGACTATGTAGGTTAATTAGCGGGCCCTTGCACTATGTAGGTTAACTAGCGGGCCCTTGGACTATGTAGGTTAACCAGGGGGCACTTGGACCATCTATGTTAACTAGTGGGCACTTGGAGGATATAGGTTAACTAGCGGACACTTGGATTAGCTAGGTTACCTAGCGGGCACTTGAACCATGTAGGTTAACTATTTGGCCCTTGGACTATCTAGGTTAGCTAACGGGCACTTGGACTATGTAGGTTAATTAGCGTGCACTTGGACTATGTAGGTGCCCTAGCGGGCATTTGGACTATATAGATTACCTAGCGGGCACTTGGACTTTGTAGGTTACCTAGCGGGCACTTGGACTATCTAGGTTCCCTAGCGGGCACTTGGACTACATATGTTCCCTAAAGGGCACTTGGACTATGTAGGTTCCCTAGCAGGCACTCTGACTATGAAGGTTCTCTAGCGGGCCCTTGGACTATGGAGGTTCCATAGCAGGCCCTTTGACTATGAAAGTTTTCTAACGGGCACTTGGACTATGTATGTTAGCTAACGGGCACTTGGACTATGTAGGTTACCTAGCGGGTCCTTGGACTATCTAGGTTACGTAGCGGGCACTTGGACTATGTAGGTGAACTAGAGGACATTAGGACGATCTAGGTTAACTAGTGGGCCCTTCGACTATGTAGGTTAACTAGCGGGCACTTGGACTATCTAGGTTAACTAGCCGGCACTTGAACTATCAAGGTTAACTAGCGAGCCCTTGGACTATGTAGGTTAACTAGCGGGCCCTTGGAATTGTAGCTTACCTAGCGGGCACTTGGACTAAGTAGGTTACCTAGCGGGCACTTGGACTATCTAGGTTAGCGAACGGGGACTTGGACTATGTAGGTGACCTACCAGGCACTTGTACTGTCTAGGTTACCTAGCGGGCACTTGGACTATGTAGGTTACCTAGCGTGCTCTTGGACTATGTATGTTAGCTAACGGGCACTTGGACTATCTAGGTTACCTAGCGGGCACTTGGAATATGTAGGTTACCAAGCGGGCACTTGGACTATCTAGGTTACCTAACGGGCACTTCGACTATCTAGGTTACGTAGCGGGCACTTGGACTATGTAGGTTACCTACAGGACATTTGGATGATCTAGGTTAACTAGTGGGCCCTTGGAATATGTAGGTTAACTAGCGGGCACTTGGACGATCTAGGTTAACTAGCGGGCAATTGGACTATGTAGGTTACCTAGCAGGCACTTGCACTATCTAGGTTAGCGAACGGGGACTTGGACTATGTAGTTGACCTAGCAGGCACTTGGACTGTGTAAGTTACCTAGCGGGCACGTGGACTATCTAGGTTAACGAACGGGCACTGGGACTATGTAGGTTACCTAGCGGGCACTTGGACTATGTATGTTAGCTAACGGGAACTTGGACTATCTAGGCTACCTAGCGGTCACTTGGACTATGTAGGTTACCTAGCGGGCACTTGGACTATCTAGGTTACCTAACGGGCACTAGGACTATGCAGGTAACCTAGCAGGCACTTGGACGAACTAGGTTAACGAGCGGGCCCTTAGACTATGTAGGTTACCTAGCGGGCACTTGGACTATGTATGGTAGCTAACTGGAACTTGGACTATCTAGGTTACCTAGCAGGCACTTTGACTATGTAGGTTACCTAGCGGCACTTGGACTATGTAGGTTACCTAGCGGGCACTTGGACTATCTAGGTTACCTAACGGGCACTTTGACTATCTAGGTTACCTAGCGGGCACTTGGACTATCTAGGTTAGCTAAAAGGAACTTGGACTATCTAGGTTACCTATCGGGCACTAGGACTACGTAGGTTACCTAACGGGCACTTGGACTATGTAGGTTAACTAGCGGACACTTGGACGATCTAGGTTAACTATACGGCACTTGGAATATCTAGGTTAACTAGGGGGCCCATGGACTATGTAAGTTAACTAGCGGGCACTTGGACTATCTAGGTTAACTAGCGGACACTTGGACGATATAGGTTAACTACCTGGCAATTGGACTATCTAGTTTAAGTAGCGGGCACTTGGACTATCTATGTTAATTAGCGGGCACTTGGACGATGCAGGTTCCCTAGCTGGCACTTGGACTATATAGGTTCCCTATGGGCACTTGGACCCTCTAGGTTCCCTAAAGGGCACTTGGACTATGTAGGTTCCCTAGCGGGCACTTGGACTATGTAGGTTCCATAGCGGGCACTTGGACTATGTAGGTTCCCTATCGGGCACTTGGACTATGTAGGCTTCTATCAGGCACTTGGTCTATGTAGATTAACTAGCGGGCACTTGGACTATCTAGGTAACCTAGCGGGCACTTGGACTATGTACGTCCCCTAGTGGGCACTTCGACTATCTAGGTTAACTAGCGGGCACTCGGTTTATCTAAGTTACCTAGCGGGTACTTGGACTATGTAGGTTAACTAGCGGACACTTGGACGATCTAGGTTAACTAGCGGGCACTTGGACGATATAGGTTAACTACCGGGCACTTGGATTATCTAGGTTGGCTAGCAGGCACTTGAACTATGTAGGTTAACTAGTGGGCCCTTAGACTATCTAGGTTAGCTAACGGGCACTTGGACAATGTAGGTTAATTAGAGGGTACTTGGACTATGTAGGTTACCTAGCGGGCACTTGGAGTATCTTGGTTAACTATTGGGCACTTGAACTATGTAAGTTCCCTAGCGGGCACTTTCACTATGTGGGTTCCATAGCGGGCATTTGGACTATCTAGGTTACCTAACGGGCACTTGGTGTATGTAGGTTCCCTAGCGGGTACTTGGATTATGTAGGTTCCCTATCGGGCACTTGGACTATGTAGGTTACTAACGGGCATTTGGACTATGTAGGTTACTAGCGGGCATTTGGACTATGTAGGTTACCTAACGGGCCCTTGGACTATGTACCTTCGCTATCGGGCACTTGGACAATGTTGGTTAACTAGCGCGCACTAGGACTATGTAGGTTACCTAGCGGGCACTTGGACTATCAAGGTTACCTAGCGGGCACTTGGACTGTATAGGTTAACTAGCGGGCACATGGACTATCTAGGTTACCTAGCGGGCACTTGGACTATGTATGTTCCCTAACGGGCACTTGGACTATGTAGGTTCCCTAGCGGGCACTTGGACTATCTAGGTTAGCTAACGGGCACTTGGACAATATAGGTTAATTAGCCGGTACTTGGACTATGTAGGTCAACTAGCGGGCCCTTGGACTATCTAGGTTAGCTAAGGGGCACTTGGATTATGTAGGTTAAATAGCGGGAACTTGGACAATGTAGGTTAACTAGCGGACATTTGGACGATCTAGGATAACTAGCGGGCCCTTTCACTATGTAGGTTTACTAGTGGGCCCTTGGACTATGTAGCTTAACTAGCGGGCTCTTGGACGATCTAGGTTAACTAGCGGGCACTTGGACTATGTAGGTTAGCTAGCGGGCACTTGAACTATGTAGGTTAACTAGTGGGCCTTTAGACTATCTAGGTTAGCTAGCGGGCACTTGGACTATGTAGGTTAATTAGCGGGTATTTCCACTATGTAGGTGCCCTAGCGGGCATTTGGACTATATAGGTTACCTAGGGGGCACTTGGACTTTGTAGGTTACGTAGCGGGCACTTGGACTATCTAGGTTACCTAGCGTGCACTTGAACTATCTACGTTGCCTAGCGGGTACTTGGACTATCTAGGTTAACTAGCGGGCACTTGGACTATCTAGGTTAACTAACGGGCACTTGGACTATGTAAATTCCCTAGCGGGCACTTGGATTATGTAGGTTCCCTATCAGGCACTTGAACTATGTAGGTTACTAGCGGGCATTTGGACTATGTAGGTTACCTAATGGGCACTTGGACTATGAGGGTTCCGTATCGGGCACTTGGACAATGTTGGTTAACTAGCGGGTACTTGGACTATGTAGGTTACCTAGCGGGCACTTGGACTATCTAGGTTAGGTAACGGGCACTTGGACTATCTAGGTTACCTAGTGGGAACTTGGACTATGTAGGTTACCTAGCGGGCACTTTGACTATCGTGGTTATTTAGTGGGCACTTGGACTATATAGGTTAACTGGCGGACACTTGGACGAACTAGGTTAACGACCGGGCCCTTGGACTATGTAGGTTACCTAGCGGGCACTTTGATGATCTAGGTTAGCAAACGGGCAAATGGAATATGTAGGTTACCTAGCAGGCACTTGGACTGTCTAGGTTACCTAGCGGGCACTTGGACTATCTAGGTTAACGAACGGGCACTTGGACGATGTGGTTACCTAGCGGGCACTTGGACTATCTCTGTTAGCTAATGGGCACTTGGACTATCTAAGTTACCTAGCGGGCACTTGGACTATGTAGGTTACCTAGCGGGCACTTGGACAATCTAGGTTAACGAACGGGCACTTGGACTATGTAGGTTAGCTAACAGGAATTTGGACAATCTAGGTTAACTAGCGGGCACTTGGACGATGCAGGTTCCCTAGCAGGCACTTTGACTATGTAGGTTCCCTAGCGGGCACATGGACTATATGGGTACCCTAGCGGGCATTTGGACTATCTCGGTTTCCAAACGGGCATTTGAATTATGTAGGTTCCCAAGAGGGCACTTGGATTATATAGGTAATCATCTTGCACTTGGACTATGTAGGTTACCTAGCGGGCACTTGGACTATGTAGGTTAACTAGCGGGCCCTTGCACTATGTAGGTTAATTAGCGGGCCCTTGAACTATGTAGGTTAACCAGCGGGCACTTGGACCATCTATGTTAACTAGTGGGCACTTGGAGGATATAGGTTAACTAGCGGACATTTAGATTACCTAGGTTACCTAGCGGGCACTTGAACCATGTAGGTTAACTATTTGGCCCTTGGACTACCTAGGTAAGCTAACGGGCACTTGGACTATGTAGGTTAACTAGTGGGCCCTTGGACTATGTAGGTTAACTAGCGGGCACTTGGACTATCTAGGTTAACTAGCCGGCACTTGGACTATCAAGGTTAACTAGCGAGCCCTTGGACTATGTAGGTTAACTAGCGGGCCCTTGGACTTGTAGCTTACCTAGCGGGCACTTGGACTAAGTAGGTTACCTAGCGGGCACTTGGACTATCTAGGTTAGCGAACGGGGACTTGCACTATGTAGGTGACCTACCAGGCACTTGTACTGTCTAGGTTACCTAGCGCGCACTTGGACTATGTAGGTTACCTAGCGTGCTCTTGGACTATGTATGTTAGCTAAAGGGCATTGGACTATCTAGGTTACCTAGCGGGCACTTGGAATATGTAGGTTACCTAGCGGGCACTTGGACTATCTAGGTTACCTAACGGGCACTTCGACTATCTAGGTTACGTAGCGGGCACTTGGACTATGTAGGTTACCTACAGGACATTTGGATGATCTAGGTTAACTAATGGGCCCTTAGACTATGTAGGTTAACTAGCGGGCGCTTGGACGATCTAGGTTAACTAGCGGGCACTTGGACGATGCATGTTCCCTAGCGGGCACTTTGACTATGTAGGTTCCCTAGCGGGCACTTGGACTATGTGGGTACCCTAGCGGGCATTTGGACTATCTAGGTTTCCTAACGGGCATTTGGACTATGTAGGTTCCCTAGCGGGCACTTGGATTATGTAGGTTCCCGTCTTGAACTTGGACTATGTAGGTTACCTAGCGGGCACTTGGACTATGTAGGTTACCTAGCGGGCACTTGGACTATGTAGGTTAATTAGCGGGCCCTTGCACTATGTAGGTTAACTAGCGGGCCCTTGGACTATGTAGGTTAACCAGGGGGCACTTGGACCATCTATGTAAACTAGTGGGCACTTGGAGGATATAGGTTAACTAGCGGACACTTGGATTAGCTAGGTTACCTAGCGGGCACTTGAACCATGTAGGTTAACTATTTGGCCCTTGGACTATCTAGGTTAGCTTACGGGCACTTGGACTATGTAGGTTAATTAGCGTGCACTTGGACTATGTAGGTGCCCTAGCGGGCATTTGGACTATATAGATTACCTAGCGGGCACTTGGACTTTGTAGGTTACCTAGCGGGCACTTGGACTATCTAGGTTCCCTAGCGGGCACTTGGACTACATATGTTCCCTGAAGGGCACTTGGACTATGTAGGTTCCCTAGCAGGCACTCTGACTATGAAGGTTCTCTAACGGGCACTTGGACTATGTATGTTAGCTAACGGGCACTTGGACTATGTAGGTTACCTAGCGGGCACTTGGACTATCTAGGTTACGTAGCGGGCACTTGGAATATGTAGGTGAACTAGAGGACATTAGGACGATCTAGGTTAACTGGTGCGCCCTTGGATTATGTAGGTTAACTAGCGGGCACTTGGACTATCTAGGTTAACTATCCGGCACATGGACTATCAAGGTTAACTAGCGAGCCCTTGGACTATGTAGGTTAACTAGCGGGCCCTTGGACTTGTAGCTTACCTAGCGGGCACTTGGACTAAGTAGGTTACCTAGCGGGCACTTGGACTATCTAGGTTAGCGAACGGGGACTTGCACTATGTAGGTGACCTACCAGGCACTTGTACTGTCTAGGTTACCTAGCGCGCACTTGGACTATGTAGGTTACCTAGCGTGCTCTTGGACTATGTACGTTAGCTAACGGGCATTGGACTATCTAGGTTACCTAGCGGGCACTTGGAATATGTAGGTTACCTAGCGGGCACTTGGACTATCTAGGTTACCTAACGGGCACTTCGACTATCTAGGTTACGTAGCGGGCACTTGGACTATGTAGGTTACCTACAGGACATTTGGATGATCTAGGTTAACTAGTGGGCCCTTGGACTATGTAGGTTAACTAGCGGGCGCTTGGACGATCTAGGTTAACTAGCGGGCACTTGGACGATGCAGGTTCCCTAGCGGGCACTTTGACTATGTAGGTTCCCTAGCGGGCACTTGGACTATGTGGGTACCCTAGCGGGCATTTGGACTATCTAGGTTTCCTAACGGGCATTTGGACTATGTAGGTTCCCTAGCGGGCACTTGGATTATGTAGGTTCCCGTCTTGAACTTGGACTATGTAGGTTACCTAGCGGGCACTTGGACTATGTAGGTTACCTAGCGGGCACTTGGACTATGTAGGTTAATTAGCGGGCCCTTGCACTATGTAGGTTAACTAGCGGGCCCTTGGACTATGTAGGTTAACCAGGGGGCACTTGGACCATCTATGTTAACTAGTGGGCACTTGGAGGATATAGGTTAACTAGCGGACACTTGGATTAGCTAGGTTACCTAGCGGGCACTTGAACCATGTAGGTTAACTATTTGGCCCTTGGACTATCTAGGTTAGCTAACGGGCACCTGGACTATGTAGGTTAATTAGCGTGCACTTTGACTATGTAGGTGCCCTAGCGGGCATTTGGACTATATAGATTACCTAGCGGGCACTTGGACTTTGTAGGTTACCAAGCGGGCACTTGGACTATCTAGGTTCCCTAGCGGGCACTTGGACTACATATGTTCCCTAAAGGGCACTTGGACTATGTAGGTTCCCTAGCAGGCACTCTGACTATGAAGGTTCTCTAGCGGGCACTTGGACTATGTAGGTTCCATAGCAGGCCCTTTGACTATGAAAGTTTTCTAACGGGCACTTGGACTATGTATGTTAGCTAACGGGCACTTGGACTATGTAGGTTACCTAGCGGGCCCTTGGACTATCTAGGTTACGTAGCGGGCACTTGGACTATGTAGGTGAACTAGAGGACATTAGGACGATCTAGGTTAACTAGTGGGCCCTTGGACTATGTAGGTTAATTAGCGGGCACTTGGACTATCTAGGTTAACTAGCCAGCACATGGACTATCAAGGTTAACTAGCGAGCCCTTGGACTATGTAGGTTAACTAGCGGGCCCTTGGACTTGTAGCTTACCTAGCGGGCACTTGGACTGTCTAGGTTAGCGAACGGGGACTTGCACTATGTAGGTGACCTACCAGGCACTTGTACTGTCTAGGTTACCTAGCGCGCATTTGGACTATGTAGGTTACCTAGCGTGCTCTTGGACTATGTATGTTAGCTAACGGGCACTTGGACTATCTAGGTTACCTAGCGGGCACTTGGAATATGTAGGTTACCTAGCGGGCACTTGCTATCTAGGTTACCTAACAGGCACTTCGATTATCTAGGTTACGTAGCGGGCACTTGGACTATGTAGGTTACCTACAGGACATTTGGATGATCTAGGTTAACTAGTGGGCCCTTGGACTATGTAGGTTAACTAGCGGGCACTTGGACGATCTAGGTTAACTAGCGGGCACTTGGACGATGCAGGTTCCCTAGCGGGCACTTTGACTATGTAGGTTCCCTAGCGGGCACTTGGACTATGTGGGTACCCTAGCGGGCATTTGGACTATCTAGGTTTCCTAACGGGCATTTGGACTATGTAGGTTCCCTAGCGGGCACTTGGATTATGTAGGTTCCCGTCTTGCACTTGGACTATGTAGGTTACCTAGCGGGCACTTGGACTATGTAGGTTAATTAGCGGGCCCTTGCACTATGTAGGTTAACTAGCGGGCCCTTGGACTATGTAGGTTAACCAGGGGGCACTTGGACCATCTATGTAAACTAGTGGGCACTTGGAGGATATAGGTTAACTAGCGGACACTTGGATTAGCTAGGTTACCTAGCGGGCACTTGAACCATGTAGGTTAACTATTTGGCCCTTGGACTATCTAGGTTAGCTAACGGGCACTTGGACTATGTAGGTTAATTAGCGTGCACTTGGACTATGTAGGTGCCCTAGCGGGCATTTGGACTATATAGATTACCTAGCGGGCACTTGGACTTTGTAGGTTACCTAGCGAGCACTTGGACTATCTAGGTTCCCTAGCGGGCACTTGGACTACATATGTTCCCTAAAGGGCACTTGGACTATGTAGGTTCCCTAGCAGGCACTCTGACTATGAAGGTTCTCTAGCGGGCACGTGGACTATGTAGGTTACCTAGCGGTCACTTGGACTATCTAGGTTACGTAGCGGGCACTTGGAATATGTAGGTGAACTAGAGGACATTAGGACGATCTAGGTTAACTAGTGGGCCCTTGGACTATGTAGGTTAACTAGCGGGCACTTGGACTATCTAGGTTAACTAGCCGGCACTTGGACAATCAAGGTTAACTAGCGAGCCCTTGGACTATGTAGGTTAACTAGCGGGCCCTTGGACTTGTAGCTTACCTAGCGGGCACTTGGACTAAGTAGGTTACCTAGCGGGCACTTGGACTATCTATGTTAGCGAACGGGGACTTGGACTATGTAGGTGACCTACCAGGCACTTGTACTGTCTAGGTTACCTAGCGGGCACTTGGACTATATAGGTTACCTAGCGTGCTCTTGGACTATGTATGTTAGCTAACGGGCACTTGGACTATCTAGGTTACCTAGCGGGCACTTGGAATATGTAGGTTACCAAGCGGGCACTTGGACTATCTAGGTTACCTAACGGGCACTTCGACTATCTAGGTTACGTAGCGGGCACTTGGACTATGTAGGTTACCTACAGGACATTTGGATGATCTAGGTTAACTAGTGGGCCCTTGGACTATGTAGGTTAACTAGCGGGCACTTGGACGATCTAGGTTAATTAGCGGGCACTTGGACTATGTAGGTTACCTAGCAGGCACTTGCACTATCTAGGTTAGCGAACGGGGACTTGGACTATGTAGTTGACCTAGCAGGCACTTGGACTTTGTAAGTTACCTAGCGGGCACGTGGACTATGTAGGTTACCTAGCGGGCACTTGGACTATGTAGGTTAACTAGCGGGCACTTGGACTATGTATGTTAGCTAACGGGAACTTGGACTATCTAGGCTACCTAGCGGTCACTTGGACTATGTAGGTTACCTAGTGGGCACTTGGACTATCTAGGTTACCTAACGGGCACTAGGACTATGCAGGTAACCTAGCAGGCACTTGGACGAACTAGGTTAACGAGCGGGCACTTGGACTATGTAGGTTAGCTTCGGGCACTTGAACTATGTAGGTTAACTAGTGGGCCTTTAGACTATCTAGGTTAGCTAGCGGGCACTTGGACTATGTAGGTTAATTAGCGGGTATTTCCACTATGTAGGTGCCCTAGCGGGCATTTGGACTATATAGGTTACGTAGGGGGCACTTGGACTTTGTAGGTTACGTAGCGGGCACTTGGACTATCTAGGTTAGCGAACGGGGACTTGCACTATGTAGGTGACCTACCAGGCACTTGTACTGTCTAGGTTACCTAGCGCGCACGTGGACTATGTAGGTTACCTAGCGTGCTCTTGGACTATGTATGTTAGCTAACGGGCATTGGACTATCTAGGTTACCTAGCGGGCACTTGGAATATGTAGGTTACCTAGCTGGCACTTGGACTATCTAGGTTATCTAACGGGCACTTCGACTATCTAGGTTACGTAGCGGGCACTTGGACTATGTAGGTTACCTACAGGACATTTGGATGATCTAGGTTAACTAGTGGGCCCTTGGACAATGTTGGTTAACTAGCGGGCACTTGGACGATCTAGTTTAACTAGCGGGCACTTGGACGATGCAGGTTCCCTAGCGGGCACTTTGACTATGTAGGTTCCCTAGCGGGCACTTGGACTATGTGGGTACCCTAGCGGGCATTTGGACTATCTAGGTTTCCTAACGGGCATTTGGACTATGTAGGTTCCCTAGCGGGCACTTGGATTATGTAGGTTCCCGTCTTGCACTTGGACTATGTAGGTTACCTAGCGGGCACTTGGACTATGTAGTTTAATTAGCGGGCCCTTGCACTATGTAGGTTAACTAGCGGGCCCTTGGACTATGTAGGTTAACCAGGGGGCACTTGGACCATCTATGTTAACTAGTGGGAACTTGGAGGATATAGGTTAACTAGCGGACACTTGGATTAGCTAGGTTACCTAGCGGGCACTTGAACCATGTAGGTTAACTATTTGGCCCTTGGACTATCTAGGTTAGCTAACGGGCCCTTGGACTATGTAGGTTAATTAGCGTGCACTTGGACTATGTAGGTGCCCTAGCGGGCATTTGGACTATATAGATTACCTAGCGGTCACTTGGACTTTGTAGGTTACCTAGCGGGCACTTGGACTATCTAGGTTCCCTAGCGGACACTTGGACTACATATGTTCCCTGAAGGGCACTTGGACTATGTAGGTTCCCTAGCAGGCACTCTGACTATGAAGGTTCTCTAGCGGGCACTTGGACTATGTAGGTTCCATAGCAGGCCCTTTGACTATGTAAGTTTTCTAACGGGCACTTGGACTATGTATGTTAGCTAACGGGCACTTGGACTATGTAGGTTACCTAGCGGGCACTTGGACTATCTAGGTTACGTAGCGGGCACTTGGACTATGTAGGTGAACTAGAGGACATTAGGACGATCTAGGTTAACTGGTGGGCCCTTGGACTATGTAGGTTAACTAGCGGGCACTTGGACTATCTAGGTTAAATATCCGGCACATGGACTATCAAGGTTAACTAGCGAGCCCTTGGACTATGTAGGTTAACTAGCGGGCCCTTGGACTTGTAGCTTACCTAGCGGGCACTTGGACTAATTAGGTTACCTAGCGGGCACTTGGACTATCTAGGTTAGCGAACGGGGACTTGCACTATGTAGGTGACCTACCAAGCACTTGTACTGTCTAGGTTACCTAGCGCGCACTTGGACTATGTAGGTTACTTAGCGTGCTCTTGGACTATGTATGTTAGCTAACGGGCATTGGACTATCTAGGTTACCTATCGGGCATTTGGAATATGTAGGTTACCTAGCGGGCACTTGGACTATCTAGGTTACCTAACGGGCACTTCGATTATCTACGTTACGTAGCGGGCACTTGGACTATGTAGGTTACCTACAGGACATTTGGATGATCTAGGTTAACTAGTGGGCCCTGGACTATGTAGGTTAACTAGCGGGCGCTTGGACGATCTAGGTTAACTAGCGGGCACTTGGACGATGCAGGTTCCCTAGCGGGCACTATGACTATGTAGGTTCCCTAGCGGGCACTTGGACTATGTGGGTACCCTAGCGGGCATTTGGACTATCTAGGTTTCCTAACGGACATTTGGACTATGTAGGATCCCTAGCGGGCACTTGGATTATGTAGGTTCCAGTCTTGCAATTGGACTATGTAGGTTACCAAGCGGGCACTTGGACTATGTAGGTTACCTAGCGGGCACTTGGACTATGTAGGTTAACCAGGGGGCACTTGGACCATCTATGTTAACTAGTGGGCACTTGGAGGATATAGGTTAACTAGCGGACACTTGGATTAGCTAGGTTACCTAGCGGGCACTTGAACCATGTAGGTTAACTATTTGGCCCTTGGACTATCTAGGTTAGCTAACGGGCACTTGGACTATGTAGGTTAATTAGCGTGCACTTGGACTATGTAGGTGCCCTAGCGGGCATTTGGACTATATAGATTACCTAGCGGGCACTTGGACTTTGTAGGTTACCTAGCGGGCACTTGGACTATCTAGGTTCCCTAGCGGGCACTTGGACTACATATGTTCCCTAAAGGGCACATGGACTATGTAGGTTCCCTAGCAGGCACTCTGACTATGAAGGTTCTCTAGCGGGCACTTGGACTATGTAGGTTCCATAGCAGGCCCTTTGACTATGAAAGTTTTCTACCGGGCACTTGGACTATGTATGTTAGCTAACGGGCACTTGGACTATGTAGGTTACCTAGCGGGCACTTGGACTATCTAGGTTACGTAGCGGGCACTTGGACTATGTAGGTGAACTAGAGGACATTAGGACGATCTAGGTTAACTAGTGGGCCCTTGGACTATGTAGGTTAAGTAGCGGGCACTTGGACTATCTAGGTTAACTAGCCGGCACATGGAGTAAGTAGGTTACCTAGCGGGCACTTGGACTATCTAGGTTAGCGAACGGGGACTTGGACTATGTAGGTGACCTACGAGGCACTTGTACTGTCTAGGTTACCTAGCGCGCATTTGGACTATGTAGGTTACCTAGCGTGCTCTTGGACTATGTATGTTAGCTAACGGGCATTGGACTATCTAGGTTACCTAGCGGGCACTTGGAATATGTAGGTTACATAGCGGGCACTTGGACTATCTAGGTTACCTAACGGGCACTTCAACTATCTAGGTTACGTAGCGGGCACTTGGACTATGTAGGTTACCTACAGGACATTTGGATGATCTAGGTTAACTAGTGGGCCCTTGGACTATGTAGGTTAACTAGCGGGCATTTGGACGATCTAGGTTAACTAGCGGGCCCTTGGACGATGCAGGTTCCCTAGCGGGCACTTTGACTATGTAGGTTCCCTAGCGGGCACTTGGACTATGTGGGTACCCTAACGGGCATTTGGACTATCTAGGTTTCCTAACGGGCATTTGGACTATGGAGGTTCCCTAGCGGGCACTTGGATTATGTAGGTTCCCGTCTTGCACTTGGACTATGTAGGTTACCTAGCGGGCACTTGGACTATGTAGGTTAATTAGCGGGCCCTTGCACTATGTAGGTTAACTAGCGGGCCCTTGGACTATGTAGGTTAACCAGGGGGCACTTGGACCATCTATGTTAACTAGTGGGCACTTGGAGGATATAGGTTAACTAGCGGACACTTGGATAAGCTAGGTTACCTAGCGGGCACTTGAACCATGTAGGTTAACTATTTGGCCCTTGGACTATCTAGGTTAGCTAACGGGCACTTGGACTATGTAGGTTAATTAGCGTGCACTTGGACTATGTAGGTGCCCTAGCGGGCATTTGGACTATATAGATTACCTAGCGGGCACTTGGACTTTGTAGGTTACCTAGCGGGCACTTGGACTATCTAGGTTCCCTAGCGGGCACTTGGACTACATATGTTCCCTAAAGGGCACATGGACTATGTAGGTTCCCTAGCAGGCACTCTGACTATGAAGGTTCTCTAGCGGGCACTTGGACTATGTAGGTTCCATAGCAGGCCCTTTGACTATGAAAGTTTTCTACCGGGCACTTGGACTATGTATGTTAGCTAACGGGCACTTGGACTATGTAGGTTACCTAGCGGGCACTTGGACTATCTAGGTTACGTAGCGGGCACTTGGACTATGTAGGTGAACTAGAGGACATTAGGACGATCTAGGTTAACTAGTGGGCCCTTGGACTATGTAGGTTAAGTAGCGGGCACTTGGACTATCTAGGTTAACTAGCCGGCACATGGAGTAAGTAGGTTACCTAGCGGGCACTTGGACTATGTAGGTTAATTAGCGGGCCCTTGCACTATGTAGGTTAACTAGCGGGCCCTTGGACTATGTAGGTTAACCAGGGGGCACTTGGACCATCTATGTTAACTAGTGGGCACTTGGAGGATATATGTTAACTAGCGGACACTTGGATTAGCTAGGTTACCTAGCGGGCACTTGAACCATGTAGGTTAACTATTTGGCCCTTGGACTATCTAGGTTAGCTAACGGGCACTTGGACTATGTAGGTTAATTAGCGTGCACTTGGACTATGTAGGTGCCCTAGCGGGCATTTGGACTATATAGATTACCTAGCGGGCACTTGGACTTTGTAGGTTACCTAGCGGGCACTTGGACTATCTAGGTTCCCTAGCGGGCACTTGGACTACATATGTTCCCTGAAGGGCACTTGGACTATGTAGGTTCCCTAGCAGGCTCTCTGACTATGAAGGTTCTCTAGCGGGCACTTGGACTATGTAGCTTCCATAGCAGGCCCTTTGACTATGTAAGTTTTCTAACGGGCACTTGGACTATGTATGTTAGCTAACGGGCACTTGGACTATGTAGGTTACCTAGCGGGCACTTGGACTATCTAGGTTACGTAGCGGGCACTTGGAATATGTAGGTGAACTAGAGGACATTAGGACGATCTAGGTTAACTGGTGGGCCCTTGGACTATGTAGGTTAACTAGCGGGCACTTGTACTATCTAGGTTAACTATCCGGCACATGGACTATCAAGGTTAACTAGCGAGCCCTTGGACTATGTAGGTTAACTAGCGGGCCCTTGGACTTGTAGCTTACCTAGCGGGCACTTGGACTAAGTAGGTTACCTAGCGGGCACTTGGACTATCTAGGTTAGCGAACGGGGACTTGCACTATGTAGGTGACCTACCAGGCACTTGTACTGTCTAGGTTACCTAGCGCGCACTTGGACTATGTAGGTTACCTAGCGTGCTCTTGGACTATGTATGTTAGCTAACGGGCATTGGACTATCTAGGTTACCTAGCGGGCACTTGGAATATGTAGGTTACCTAGCGGGCACTTGGACTATCTAGGTTACCTAACGGGCACTTCGACTCTCTAGGTTACGTAGCGGGCACTTGGACTATGTAAGTTACCTACAGGACATTTGGATGATCTAGGTTAACTAGTGGGCCCTTGGACTATGTAGGTTAACTAGCGGGCGCTTGGACGATCTAGGTTAACTAGCGGGCACTTGGACGATGCAGGTTCCCTAGCGGGCACTTTGACTATGTAGGTTCCCTAGCGGGCACTTGGACTATGTGGGTACCCTAGCGGGCATTTGGACTATGTAGGTTACCTAGCGTGCTCTTGGACTATGTATGTTAGCTAACGGGCATTGGACTATCTAGGTTACCTAGCGGGCACTTGGAATATGTAGGTTACATAGCGGGCACTTGGACTATCTAGGTTACCTAACGGGCACTTCAACTATCTAGGTTACGTAGCGGGCACTTGGACTATGTAGGTTACCTACAGGACATTTGGATGATCTAGGTTAACTAGTGGGCCCTTGGACTATGTAGGTTAACTAGCGGGCATTTGGACGATCTAGGTTAACTAGCGGGCCCTTGGACGATGCAGGTTCCCTAGCGGGCACTTTGACTATGTAGGTTCCCTAGCGGGCACTTGGACTATGTGGGTACCCTAACGGGCATTTGGACTATCTAGGTTTCCTAACGGGCATTTGGACTATGGAGGTTCCCTAGCGGGCACTTGGATTATGTAGGTTCCCGTCTTGCACTTGGACTATGTAGGTTACCTAGCGGGCACTTGGACTATGTAGGTTAATTAGCGGGCCCTTGCACTATGTAGGTTAACTAGCGGGCCCTTGGACTATGTAGGTTAACCAGGGGGCACTTGGACCATCTATGTTAACTAGTGGGCACTTGGAGGATATATGTTAACTAGCGGACACTTGGATTAGCTAGGTTACCTAGCGGGCACTTGAACCATGTAGGTTAACTATTTGGCCCTTGGACTATCTAGGTTAGCTAACGGGCACTTGGACTATGTAGGTTAATTAGCGTGCACTTGGACTATGTAGGTGCCCTAGCGGGCATTTGGACTATATAGATTACCTAGCGGGCACTTGGACTTTGTAGGTTACCTAGCGGGCACTTGGACTATCTAGGTTCCCTAGCGGGCACTTGGACTACATATGTTCCCTGAAGGGCACTTGGACTATGTAGGTTCCCTAGCAGGCACTCTGACTATGAAGGTTCTCTAGCGGGCACTTGGACTATGTAGCTTCCATAGCAGGCCCTTTGACTATGTAAGTTTTCTAACGGGCACTTGGACTATGTATGTTAGCTAACGGGCACTTGGACTATGTAGGTTACCTAGCGGGCACTTGGACTATCTAGGTTACGTAGCGGGCACTTGGAATATGTAGGTGAACTAGAGGACATTAGGACGATCTAGGTTAACTGGTGGGCCCTTGGATTATGTAGGTTAACTAGCGGGCACTTGTACTATCTAGGTTAACTATCCGGCACATGGACTATCAAGGTTAACTAGCGAGCCCTTGGACTATGTAGGTTAACTAGCGGGCCCTTGGACTTGTAGCTTACCTAGCGGGCACTTGGACTAAGTAGGTTACCTAGCGGGCACTTGGACTATCTAGGTTAGCGAACGGGGACTTGCACTATGTAGGTGACCTACCAGGCACTTGTACTGTCTAGGTTACCTAGCGCGCACTTGGTCTATGTAGGTTACCTAGCGTGCTCTTGGACTATGTATGTTAGCTAACGGGCATTGGACTATCTAGGTTACCTAGCGGGCACTTGGAATATGTAGGTTACCTAGCGGGCACTTGGACTATCTAGGTTACCTAACGGGCACTTCGACTCTCTAGGTTACGTAGCGGGCACTTGGACTATGTAAGTTACCTACAGGACATTTGGATGATCTAGGTTAACTAGTGGGCCCTTGGACTATGTAGGTTAACTAGCGGGCGCTTGGACGATCTAGGTTAATTAGCGGGCACTTGGACGATGCAGGTTCCCTAGCGGGCACTTTGACTATGTAGGTTCCCTAGCGGGCACTTGGACTATGTGGGTACCCTAGCGGGCATTTGGACTATCTAGGTTTCCTAACGGGCATTTGGACTATGTAGGTTCCCTAGCGGGCACTTGGATTATGTAGATTCCCGTCTTGCACTTGGACTATGTAGGTTACCTAGCGGGCACTTGGACTATGTAGCTTACCTAGCGGGCACTTGGACTATGTAGGTTAATTAGCGGGCCCTTGCACTATGTAGGTTAACTAGCGGGCCCTTGGACTATGTAGGTTAACCAGGGGGCACTTGGACCATCTATGTTAACTAGTGGGCACTTGGAGAATATAGGTTAACTAGCGGACACTTGGATTAGCTAGGTTACCTAGCGGGCACTTGAACCATGTAGGTTAACTATTTGGCCCTTGGACTATCTAGGTTAGCTAACGGGCACTTGGACTATGTAGGTTAATTAGTGTGCACTTGGACTATGTAGATGCCCTAGCGGGCATTTGGACTATACAGATTACCTAGCGGGCACTTGGACTTTGTAGGTTACCAAGCGGGCACTTGGACTATCTAGGTTCCCTAGCGGGCACTTGGACTACATATGTTCCCTAAAGGGCACTTGCACTATGCAGGTTCCCTAGCAGGCACTCTGACTATGAAGGTTCTCTAGCGGGCACTTGGACTATGTAGGTTCCATAGCAGGCACTTTGACTATGAAAGTTTTCTAACGGGCACTTGGACTATGTATGTTAGCTAACGGGCACTTGGACTATGTAGGTTACCTAGCGGGCACTTGGACTATCTAGGTTACGTAGCGGGCACTTGGACTATGTAGGTGAACTAGAGGACATTAGGACGATCTAGGTTAACTAGTGGGCCCTTGGACTATGTAGGTTAACTAGCGGGCACTTGGAGTATCTAGGTTAATTAGCCGGCACTTGGACTATCAAGGTTAACTAGCGAGACCTTGGACTATGTAGGTTAACTAGCGGGCCCTTGGAATTGTAGCTTACCTAGCGGGCACTTGGACTAAGTAGGTTACCTAGCGGGCACTTGGACGATCTAGGTTAGCGAACGGGGACTTGGACTATGTAGGTGACCTACCAGGCACTTGTACTGTCTAGGTTACCTAG
This sequence comes from Tenrec ecaudatus, assembly GCF_050624435.1. Lineage (NCBI taxonomy): Eukaryota > Metazoa > Chordata > Mammalia > Afrosoricida > Tenrecidae > Tenrec > Tenrec ecaudatus. The sequence continues at coordinate 287,659 of NW_027459268.1, forward strand.
CGGGCACTTGGACTATGTAGGTTACCTACAGGACATTTGGATGATCTAGGTTAACTAGTGGGCCCTTGGGCTATGTAGGTTAACTAGCGGGCACTTGGACGATCTAGGTTAACTAGCGGGCACTTGGACTATGTAGGTTACCTAGCAGGCACTTGCACTATCTAGGTTAGCGAACGGGGACTTGGACTATGTAGTTGACCTAGCAGGCACTTGGACTGTGTAAGTTACCTAGCGGGCACGTGGACTATCTAGGTTAACGAACGGGCACTGGGACTATGTAGGTTACCTAGCGGGCACTTGGACTATGTATGTTAGCTAACGGGAACTTGGACTATCTAGGCTACCTAGCGGTCACTTTGACTATGTAGGTTACCTAGTGGGCACTTGGACTATCTAGGTTACCTAACGGGCACTAGGACTATGCAGGTAACCTAACGGGCACTTTGACTATCTAAGTTACCTAGCGGGCACTTGGACTATCTAGGTTAGCTAAAAGGAACTTGGACTATCTAGGTTACCTATCGGGCACTAGGACTACGTAGGTTACCTAACGGGCACTTGGACTATGTAGGTTAACTAGCGGACACTTGGACGATCTAGGTTAACTAGCCGGCACTTGGAATATCTAGGTTAACTAGGGGGCCCATGGACTATGTAAGTTAACTAGCGGGCACTTGGACTATCTAGGTTAACTAGCGGACACTTGGACGATATAGGTTAACTACCTGGCAATTGGTCTATCTAGTTTAAGTAGCGGGCACTTGGACTATCTATGTTAATTAGCGGGCCCTTGGACGATGCAGGTTCCCTAACTGGCACTTGGACTATATAGGTTCCCTATGGGCACTGGGACCCTCTAGGTTCCCTAAAGGGCACTTGGACTATGTAGGGTCCCTAGCGGGCACTTGGACTATGTAGGTTAACTAGCAGGCCCTTGGACTATCTAGGTTCCCTAGCGGGCACTTGGACTATGTAGGTTCCCTAACGGGCACTTGGACTATGTAGGTTCCATAGCGGGCACTTGGACTATGTAGGTTCCCTATCGGGAACTTGGACTATGTAGGCTTCTATCAGGCACTTGGTCTATGTAGATTAACTAGCGGGCACTTGGACTATCTAGGTAACCTAGCGGGCACTTGGACTATGTACGTCCCCTAGTGGGCACTTCGACTATCTAGGTTAACTAGCGGGCACTCGGTTTATCTAAGTTACCTAGCGGGCACTTGGACTATGTTGGTTAACTAGCGGACACTTGGACGATCTAGGTTAACTAGCGGGCACTTGGACGATATAGGTTAACTACCGGGCACTTGGATTATCTAGGTTGGCTAGCAGGCACTTGAACTATGTAGGTTAACTAGTGGGCCCTTAGACTATCTAGGTTAGCTAACGGGCACTTGGACAATGTAGGTTAATTAGAGGGTACTTGGACTATGTAGGTTACCTAGCGGGCACTTGGAGTATCTTGGTTACCTATTGGGCACTTGAACTATGTAAGTTCCCTAGCGGGCACTTTCACTATGTGGGTTCCATAGCGGGCATTTGGACTATCTAGGTTACCTAACGGACACTTGGTGTATGTAGGTTCCCTAGCGGGCACTTGGACTATGTAGGTTACTAACGGGCATTTGGACTATGTAGGTTACTAGCGGGCATTTGGACTATGTAGGTTACCTAACGGGCCCTTGGACTATGTACCTTCGCTATCGGGCACTTGGACAATGTTGGTTAACTAGCGCGCACTAGGACTATGTAGGTTACCTAGCGGGCACTTGGACTATCAAGGTTACCTAGCGGGCACTTGGACTGTATAGGTTAACTAGCGGGCCCTTGGACTATCTAGGTTACCTAGCGGGCACTTGGACTGTGTAGGTTAACTAGCGGGCACATGGACTATCTAGGTTACCTAGCGGGCACTTGGACTATGTATGTTCCCTAACGGGCACTTGGACTATGTAGGTTCCCTAGCGGGCACTTGGACTATCTAGGTTAGCTAACGGGCACTTGGACAATATAGGTTAATTAGCCGGTACTTGGACTATGTAGGTCAACTAGCGGGCCCTTGGACTATCTAGGTTAGCTAAGGGGCACTTGGATTATGTAGGTTAAATAGCGGGAACTTGGACAATGTAGGTTAACTAGCGGACATTTGGACGATCTAAGATAACTAGCGGGCCCTTTCACTATGTAGGTTTACTAGCGGGCCCTTGGACTATGTAGCTTAACTAGCGGGCACTTGGACGATCTAGGTTAACTAGCGGGCACTTGGACTATGTAGGTTAGCTAGCGGGCACTTGAACTATGTAGGTTAACTAGTGGGCCTTTAGACTATCTAGGTTAGCTAGCGGGCACTTGGACTATGTACGTTAATTAGCGGGTATTTCCACTATGTAGGTGCCCTAGCGGGCATTTGGACTATATAGGTTACCTAGGGGGCACTTGGACTTTGTAGGTTACGTAGCGGGCACTTGGACTATCTAGGTTACCTAGCGTGCACTTGAACTATCTACGTTGCCTAGCGGTTACTTGGACTATCTAGGTTAACTAGCGGGCACTTGGACTATCTAGGTTAACTAACGGGCACTTGGACTATGTAAATTCCCTAGCGGGCACTTGGATTATATAGGTTCCCCATCAGGCACTTGAACAATGTAGGTTACTAGCGGGCATTTGGACTATGTAGGTTACCTAACGGGCACTTGGACTATGAGGGTTCCGTATCGGGCACTTGGACAATATTGGTTAACTAGCGGGTACTTGGACTATGTAGGTTACCTAGCGGGCACTTGGACTATCTAGGTTAGGTAACGGGCACTTGGACTATCTAGGTTACCTAGTGGGAACTTGGACTATGTAGGTTACCTAGCGGGCACTTTGACTATCGTGGTTATTTAGCGGGCACTTGGACTATATAGGTTAACTGGCGGACACTTGGACGAACTAGGTTAACGAGCGGGCCCTTGGACTATGTAGGTTACCTAGCGGGCACTTGGATAATGTAGGTTCCCTATCAGGCACTTTGAATATGTAGGTTACTAGCGGGCATTTGGACTATGTAGGTTACCTAACAGGCACTTGGACTATGAGGGTTCCGTATCGGGCACTTGGACAATGTTGGTTAACTAGCGGGCACTAGGACTATGTAGGTCACCTAGCGGGCACATGGACTATCTAGGTTAGCTAACGGGCACTTGGCCTATCTAGGTTACCTAGCGGGCACTTATACTATGTAGGTTACCTAGTGGGCACTTGGACTATCTAGGTTACCTAACGGGCACTTGGACTATGCAGGTAACCTAGCGGTCACTTGGACAGTCTAGGTTACCTAGCGGGCACATGGATTTCTAGGTTAACGAACGGGCACTTGGACTATGTAGGTTGCCTAGCGGGCACTTGGCTGATCTATGTTAGGTAATGGGCACTAGGACTATCTAGGTTACCTAGCGGGAACTTGGACTGTGTAGGTAACCTAGCGGGCACTTGGACTATCTAGGTTACTTAACGGGCACTTGGACGATCTAGGTTAACTAGCGGGCACTTGGAATATGTAGGTTAACTAGCGGGCACTTGGACTATCTAAGTTAACTAGCGGGCACTTGGACGATGCAGGTTCCCTAGCGGGCACTTGGACTATCTAGGTTCCCTAACGGGCACTTGGTCTATGTAGGTTCCCTAGCGGGCACTTGGACTATGTATGTCCCTTAGCGGGCACTTGGACTATGTTGGTTTCCTATCTGGCACTTGGACTATGGAGGTTAACTAGCGGGCCGTTGGACTATGTAGGTTAACTAGCGGGCACTTAGACTATCTAGGTTACCTATCGGGCACTTGGACTATGTACATACCCTAGCGGGCACTTGGACTATCTAAGTTACCTAGCGGGCACTTGGACTATGTAGGTTAACTAGCGGGCACTTGGAGTATGTATGTTCCCTAACGGGCACTTGGACTATGTAGGTTCCCTAGCGGGCACTTGGACTATCTAGGTTAGCTAACGGGCACTTGGACAATATAGGTTAATTAGCCGGTACTTGGACTATGTAGGTCAACTAGCGGGCCCTTGGACTATCTAGGTTAGCTAAGGGGCACTTGGTTTATGTAGGTTAAATAGCGGGAACTTGGACAATGTAGGTTAACTAGCGGACATTTGGACGATCTAGGATAACTAGCGGGCCCTTTCACTATGTAAGTTTACTAGCGGGCCCTTGGACTATGTAGGTTAACTAGCGGGCACTTGGACGATCTAAGTTAACTAGCGGGCACTTGGACGATGTTAACCTACATTGTCCAAGTGCCCGGTAGTTAACTTACATAGTTCAAGTGTCCGTAAGGAACATATATAGTCCAAGTGCCCGCTAGGGAACATACAGAGTCTAAGTGCCCGCTAGGGAACCTACATAGTCGAAGTGCCCGCTAAGGAATCTACATAGTCAAAGGGCCACTAGTTAACATAGATAGTCCAAGTGCCGCTAGTTAATCTACATAGTTCAAGGGCCTGCTAGTTAACCTACATAGTCCAAGTGCCTGATAGGGAACCTACATAGTCCAAGTGCCCGCAGAAGAACCTACATAGTCCAAGTGCCCGATATGGAACCTACATATTCCAAGTGCCCGTTAGGGAACCTAGATAGTCCAAGTGCCCGTAGGGAACCTATATAGTCCAAGTGCCAACTAGGGAACCTACATAGTCAAAGTGCCCTCTAGGGAACCTGCATTGTGCAAGTGCCCGCTGGTTAACTTACATAGTCCAAGGTCAGCTAGTTAACCTAGATAGTCCAAGTGCCCACTAGTTAACCTACATAGTCCAAGGTCAGCTAGTTAACCTAGATAGTCCAAGTGCCCGCTAGTTAACCTACATATTCCAAGAACCCGCTAGTTAACCTAGATAGTCCAAGTGCCCGCTAGTTAACCTACATAGTCCTAGGGCCCGCTAGTTAACCTAGATCGTCCAAGTGTCCGCTAGTTAACCTACATAGTCCAAGTTCCCGTTAGATAACCTAGATAGTACAAGTGCCCGCAAGGTAACCTACATAGTCTAAGTGCCCGCTAGGTAACCTAGATATTCCAAGTTCCTGTTAGCTAACCTAGATAATCCAAGTGCCCGCTAGGTAACCTACATAGTCCAAGTGCCCTTTTGTTAACCTAGATAGTCCAAGTGCCCGCTAGGTAACCTACATAGTCAAAGGGCCCGCTAGGTAACCTATATAGTCCAAGTGCCCGTTACCTAACCTAGATAGTCCAATTGCCCGCAGAGGAACATATATAGTCCAAGTGCCCGTTAGGGAACCTACATAGTCCAATTGCCCGTTAGCTAACCTAGATAGTCGAAGTGCCCGCTAGTTAACCTACATAGTCCAAGTGCCCGTTTGTTAACATAGATAGGCCAAGTGCCTGCTAGGTAACCTTGACAGTCCAAGTGCCCGCTAGGTTACCTACCTAGTCCAAGTGCACGTTCGTTAACCTAGATAGTCAAAGTGCCTGCTAGGTAACCCTAAATAGTCCAGGTGCCCGTTAGGGAACCTACATAGTCCAAGCGCCCGCTAGGTAACCTAGATAATCCAATTGCCCTTTAGCTAACCTAGAAAATCAAAGTGTCAGCTAGTTAACCTACATAATCCAAATGCCCTTTCGTTAACGTAGATAGGCCACATGTCTGCTGGGTAACCTAGACAGTCCAAGTGCCCGCTAGGTTACCTACATAGTCCAAGTGCACGTTCGTTAACCTAGATAGTCAAAGTGCCTGCTAGGTAACCCTAAATAGTCCAAGTGCCCGCTGGTAACCTACATAGTCCAAGTGCCCGCTAGGTAACCTACATAGTCCAAGTGCCCACTAGGTAACCTAAATAATCCAAATGCCCGCTAGGGAAACTACATAGTCCAAGTGCCCATTCATTAACCTAGAAATCCAAGTGCCCGCTAGGTAACCGGGACTGGCCAAGTGCCCGCTAGGTTACCTACATAATCCAAATGCCCGCTAATTAACCTACATAGTCCAAGTGCCCGCTAGGTAACCTAGATAGTGCAAGTGCCCGCTAGGTAACCTACATAGTCCAAGTGCCCGCTAGTTAACCTAGATAGTCCAAGTGCCCGTTCGTTACCCTAGATACTCCAAGTGCCCGCTAGGTAACCTAGACAGTCGAAGTGCCTGCTAGGTAACTTACATAGTCCAAATGCCCGTTTGTTAACCTACATAGTCCAAGTGCCGCTAGGTAACCTACATAGTGCAAGTGTCCCCTAGTTAACCTACATAGTCCAAGTGGCCGGTAGTTAACATAGTTAGTCCAAGTGCCCACTAGTTAACATAGATAGTCCAAGTGCCCGCTAGGGAACATACATAGTCCAAGTGCCCGCTAGGTAACCTAGATAGTGCATGTGCCCGGTAGTTAACCTACAAAGTCCAAGTGCCCGCTAGGTAACCTGGATAGTCCAAGGGCCCGCTAGTTAACCTACATAGTCCAAGTGCCCGGTAGTTAACTTACATAGTCCAAGTGCCCCCTCTGGAACCTACATAGTCCAAGTGCCTGCTAGGGAAGCTACATAGTTCAAGTGTCCGTAGGGAACACACAGAATCCAAGTGCCCGCTAGGGAATCTACATAGTCCAAGGGCCCGCTAGATAATCTACATAGTCCAAGTACCCGCTAGTTAGCCTAGATCGTCCAAGTGCACGCTAGTTAACCTATATAGTCCAAGGGCCCGCTAGTTAACTTTTATAGTCCAAGTTCCCGCTAGGGCACCTACATAGTCAAAGTGCCCGCTAGGGAACCTACATAGTCCAAGTGTCCGCTAGTTAATCTAGATAGTCCAAGTGCCCGCTAGTTAACCTAGATAGTCCAAGTGCCCGCTAGTTAAAAAGGATCATCAAAGTGCCCTCTAGTTAACTTACATAGTCCAAAGGCCTGCTAGTTAACCTACATAGAGCAAGGGCCCGCTAGTTAACCTTGATAGTCCAAGTGCCCGCTAGTTAACCTACATAGTCCAAGTTCCCGCTAGGTAACCTACACAGTCCAAGTGACCATTAGGTTACCTACATAGTCCAAGTGCCTGTTCGTTAACCTATATATTCCAAGTGCCCGCTAGGTAACGTAGATAGCCCAAGTGCCCGATAGGGAACGTACATAGTCCAAGTGCCCGCTAGGTAACCTAGATAGTCCAAGTGCCCGCTAGTTAACCAACATAGTCCAAGTGCCTCCTAGGTAAACTACATAGTCCAAGTGCCCACTAGGTAACCTAGACTGTCCAATATCCCCCTAGTTAACCTAGAGAGTCCAAGTACTCGATAGGGAACCTACATAGTCCAATTGCCCGTTAGCTAACCTAGATAGTCGAAGTGTCCGCTAGTTAACCTACATAGTCCAAGTGCAAGTTCGTTAACGTAGATAGGCCAAGTGCCTGCTAGGTAACCTAGACAGTCCAAGTGCCCGCTAGGTTACCTACATAGTCCAAGTGCACGTTCGTTAACCTAGATAGTCCAAGTGCCCGCTGGTAACCTACATAGTCCAAGGGCCCGCTAGGTAACCTTGATAGTCCAAGTGCCTTATAGTTAACCTACATAGTCCAAGTGCCCGGTAGTTAACTTACATAGTTCAAGTGTTCGTAAGGAACATATATAGTCCAAGTGCCCGCTAGGGAACATACAGAGTCTAAGTACCCGCTAGGGAACCTACATAGTCGAAGTGCCCGCTAGGGAATCTACATAGTCAAAGGGCCCGCTAGTTAACATAGATAGTCCAAGTGCCGCTAGTTAATCTACATAGTTCAAGGGCCCGCTAGTTAAGCTACATAGTCCAAGTGCCTGATAGGGAACCTACATAGTCCAAGTGCCCGCGGAGGAACCTACATAGTCCAAGTGCCCGATATGGAACCTACATATTCCAAGTGCCCGTTAGGGAACCTAGATAGTCCAAGTGCCCGTAGGGAACCTATATAGTCCAAGTGCCCACTAGGGAACCTACATAGTCAAAGTGCCCGCTAGGGAACCTGCATTGTGGAAGTGCCCGCTAGTTAACCTAGATAGTCCAAGTGCCCGCTAGTTAACTTACATAGTCCAAGGTCAGCTAGTAAACCTAGATAGTCCAAGTGCCCACTAGTTAACCTACATAGTCCAAGGTCAGCTAGTTAACCTAGATAGTCCAAGTGCCCGCTAGTTATCCTACATAGTCCAAGAACCCGCTAGTTAACCTAGATAGTCCAAGTTACCGCTAGTTAACCTACATAGTCCAAGGTCACCTAGTTAACCTAGATAGTCCAAGTGCCCGCTAGTTAACCTACATAGTCCAAGAACCCGCTAGTTAACCTAGATAGTCCAAGTGACCGCTAGTTAACCTACATAGTCCTAGGGCCCGCTAGTTAACCTAGATATTCCAAGTGCCTGCTAGTTAACCTAGATCGTCCAAGTGTCCGCTAGTTAACCTACATAGTCCAAGTTCCCGTTAGGTAACCTAGATAGTACAAGTGCCCGCAAGGCAACCTACATAGTCCAAGTGCCCGCTAGGTAACCTAGATATTCCATGTTCCTGTTAGCTAACCTAGATAATCCAAGTGCCCGCTAGGTAACCTACATAGTCCAAGTGCCCTTTCGTTAACCTAGATAGTCCAAGTGCCCGCTAGGTAACCTACATAGTCAAAGGGCCCGCGAGGTAACCTAGATAGTCCAATTGCCCGCTATGCAACATACATAGTCCAAGTGCCCACTAGTTAACCTACATAGTCCAAGTGGCTGCTAGGTAACCTAGATAGTCCAAGTGCCCGGTAGGTAACTTACATAGTCCAAATGCCCGCTAGGTAACCTACATAGTCCAAATGCCCGTTCGTTAACCTACATAGTCCAAGGGCCCACTAGTTAACATAGATCGTCTAAGTGTCCTCTAGTTAACCTACATAGTCCAAATGCACGCTAGTTAACCTACATAGTCCAAGTGCCGCTAGGTAACCTACATAGTGCAAGTGTCCCCTAGGTAACCTACATAGTCCAAGTGGCCGGTAGTTAACATAGTTAGTCCAAGTGCCCACTAGTTAACATAGATAGTCCAAGTGCCCGCTAGGCAACATACATAGTCCAAGTGTCCGCTAGGTAACCTAGATAGTGCATGTGCCCGGTAGTTAACCTACAAAGTCCAAGTGCCCGCTAGGTAACCTGGATAGTCCAAGGGCCCGCTAGTTAACCTACATAGTCCAAGTTCCCGGTAGTTAACTTACATAGTCCAAGTGCCCCCTCTGGAACCTACATAGTCCAAGTGCCTGCTAGGGAACCTACATAGTTCAAGTGTCCGTAGGGAACACACAGAATCCAAGTGCCCGCTAGGGAATCTACATAGTCCAAAGGCCCGCTAGATAACCTACATAGTCCAAGTACCCGCTAGTTAGCCTAGATCGTCCAAGTGCACGCTAGTTAACCTATATAGTCCAAGGGCCCGCTAGTTAACTTTTATAGTCCAAGTGCCCGCTAGGGCACCTACATAGTCAAAGTGCCCGCTAGGGAACCTACATAGTCCAAGTGTCCGCTAGTTAATCTAGATAGTCCAAGTGCCCGCTAGTTAACCTGGATAGTCCAAGTGCCCTCAAGTTAACAAGCATCATCAAAGTGCCCTCTAATTAACTTACATAGTCCAAAGGCCTGCTAGTTAACCTACATAGAGCAAGGGCCCGCTAGTTAACCTTGATAGTCCAAGTGCCCGCTAGTTAACCTACATAGTCCAAGTCCCGCAGGGTATCCTAGACAGTCCAAGTGACCATTAGGTTACCTACATAGTCCAAGTGCCCGTTCGTTAACCTATATATTCCAAGTGCCCGCTAGGTAACGTAGATAGCCCAAGTGCCCGCTAGGGAACATACATAGTCCAAGTGCCCGCTAGGTAACCTAGATAGTCCAAGTGCCCGCTAGTTAACCAACATAGTCCAAGTGCCTTCTAGGTAAACTACATAGTCCAAGTGCCCACTAGGTAACCTAGACTGTCAAATTTCCCCCTAGTTAACCTAGACAGTCCAAGTACCCGATAGGGTACCTACATAGTCCAATTGCCCGTTAGCTAACCTAGATAGACGAAGTGTCCGCTAGTTAACCTACATAGTCCAAGTGCAAGTTCGTTAACATAGATAGGCCAAGTGCCTGCTAGGTAACCTAGATAGTCCAAAAGCCCGCTAGGTTACCTACATAGTCCAAGTGCACATTCCTTAACCTAGATAGTCCAAGTGCCCGCTGGTAACCTACATAGTCCAAGGGCCCGCTAGGTAACCTTGATAGTCCAAGTGCCTTCTAGTTAACCTACATAGTCCAAGTGCCCGCTAGGTAACCTACATAATCCAAGTGCCCACTAGGTAACCTAAATAATCCAAATGCCCGCTAGGGAAACTACATAGTCCAAGTGCCCGCTAGTTAACCTAGATAGTCCAAGTGCCCGCTAGTAAACCTTGATAGTCCAAGGGCCCGCTAGTTAATCTAGATAGTCCAAGTGCCCGCTAGTTAACCTAGATAGTCCAAGTGCGCGCTAGTTAACCTAGATCGTCTAAGTGCTCGCTAGTTAACCTAGATAATCCAAGTGCCCGCTAGTTAACCTACATAGTCCCAGGGCCCTCTAGTTAACCTAGATAGTCCAAATGTCCGCTAGGGGACGTACATAGTCCAAGTGCCCGCTAGGTAATCTAGATAGTGCAAGTGCCCGCTAGGTAACCTACATAGTCCAAATGCCCGTTCGGTAACCTAGATAGTCCAAGTGCCCGCTAATTAACCTACATAGTCCAAGTGCCTGCTAGGTAACCTAGATAGTGCAAGTGCCCGATAGGTAACCTACATAGTCCAAATGCCCGTTCGGTAACCTAGATAGTCCAAGTGCCCGCTAATTAACTTACATAGTCCAAGTGCCCGCTAGGTAACCTAGATAGTCCAAGTGCCCGCTAGGTAACCTAGACAGTCCAAGTGCCTGCTAGGTAACTTACATAGTCCAAATGCCCGTTTGTTAACCTACATAGTCCAATGGCCCACTATTTAACCTAGATCGTCCAAGTGTCTTTGGTTAACCTACATAGTCCAAGTGCCCCCAAGGTAACCTATATAGTCCAAATTCCAGCTATGTAACCTAGATAGTCCAAGGGCCCGCTAGTTAACCTACATAGTCCAAGTGCCCGCTAGGTAAACTAGATAGTCCAAGTGCCCGCTAAGGAACCTACATAGTCCAAGTGCACGCTAGTTAACCCAGATAGTCCAAGTGCCCGCTAGTTAACCTAGATAGTCCAAGTGCCACTAGGTAACCTACATAGTGCAAGTGTCCCCTAGTTAACCTACATAGTCCAAGTGCCCGCTAGTTAACATAGATAGTCCAAGTGCCCACTAGGGAACGTACATAGTCCAAGTGCCTGCTAGGTAACCTAGATAGTGCAAGTGCCCGGTAGTTAACCTACATAGTCCAAGTGCCCGCTAGGTAACCTGGATAGTCTAAGGGCCCGCTAGTTAACCTACATAGTCCAAGTGCCCGGTAGTTAACTTACATAGTTCAAGAGTCTGTAAGGAACATATATAGTCCAAGTGCCCGCTAGGGAACATACAGAGTCTAAGTGCCCGCTAGGGAACCTACGTAGTCGATGTGCCCGCTAGGGAATCTACATAGTCAAAGGGCCCGATAGATAACATAGATAGTCCAAGTACCGCTAGTTAATCTACATAGTTCAAGGGTCTGCTAGTTAACCTACATAGTCCAAGTGCCTGATAGGGAACCTACATAGTCCAAGTGCCCGCAGAGGAACCTACATAGTCCAAGTGCCCGTTAGGGAACCTACATAGTCCAATTGCCCGTTAGCTAACCTAGATAGTCGAAGTGTCCGCTAGTTAACCTACATAGTCCAAGTGCCCGTTTGTTAACATAGATAGGCCAAGTGCCTGCTAGGTAACCTAGACAGTCCAAGAGCCCGCTAGGTTACCTACATAGTCCAAGTGCACGTTCGTTACCCTAGAGAGTCAAACTGCCTGCTAGGTAACCCTAAATAGTCCAAGTGACCGCTAGGGAACCTACATAGTCCAAGCGCCCGCTAGGTAACCTAGATAGTCCAATTGCCCGTTAGCTAACATAGATAATCGAAGTGTCCGCTAGTTAACCTACATAGTCCAAGTGCCCGTTCGTTAACGTAGATAGGCCAAGTGCCTGCTAGGTAACCTAGACAGTCCAAGTGCCCGCTAGGTTACCTACATAGTCCAAGTGCACGTTCGTTAACCTAGATAGTCAAAGTGCCTGCTAGGTAACCCTAAATAGTCCAAGTGCCCGCTGGTAACCTACATAGTCCAAGTGCCCACTAGGGAACATACATAGTCCAAGTGCCCGCTAGGTAACCTAGATAGTGCATGTGCCCGGTAGTTAACCTACAAAGTCCAAGTGCCCGCTAGGTAACCTGGATAGTCCAAGGGCCCGCAAGTTAACCTACATAGTCCAAGTTCCCGGTAGTTAACTTACATAGTCCAAGTGCCCCCTCTGGAACCTACATAGTCCAAGTGCCTGCTAGGGAACCTACATAGTTCAAGTGTCCGTAGGGAACACACAGAATCCAAGTGCCCGCTAGGGAATCTACATAGTCCAAAGGCCCGCTAGATAACCTACATAGTCCAAGTACCCGCTAGTTAGCCTAGATCATCCAAGTGCAAGCTAGTTAACCTATATAGTCCAAGGGCCCGCTAGTTAACTTTTATAGTCCAAGTGCCCGCTAGGGAACCTACATAGTCAAAGTGTCCGCTAGGGAAACTACATAGTCCAAGTGTCCGCTAGTTAATCTAGATAGTCTAAGTGCCCGCTAGTTAACCTAGATAGTCCAAGTGCCCGCAAGTTAACAAGGATCATCAAAGTGCCCTCTAGTTAACTTACATAGTCCAAAGGCCTGCTAGTTAACCTACATAGAGCAAGGGCCCGCTAGTTAACCTTGATAGTCCAAGTGCCCGCTAGTTAACCTACATAGTCCAAGTCCCGCTAGGTATCCTAGACAGTCCAAGTGACCATTAGGTTACCTACATAGTCCAAGTGCCCGTTCGTTAACCTATATATTCCAAGTGCCCGCTAGGTAACGTAGATAGCCCAAGTGCCCGCTAGTTAACCAACATAGTCCAAGTGCCTCCTAGGTAAACTACATAGTCCAAGTGCCCACTAGGTAACCTAGACTGTCCATTTGCCCCCTAGTTAACCTAGACAGTCCAAGTACCCGATAGGGTACCTACATAGTCCAATTGCCCGTTAGCTAACCTAGATAGTCGAAGTGTCCGCTAGTTAACCTACATAGTCCAAGTGCAAGTTCGTTAACGTAGATAGGCCAAGTGCCTGCTAGGTAACCTAGACAGTCCAAGTGCCCGCTAGGTTACCTACATAGTCCAAGTGCACGTTCGTTAACCTAGATAGTCCAAGTGCCCGCTGGTAACCTACATAGTCCAAGGGCGCGCTAGGTAACCTTGATAGTCCAAGTGCCTTCTAGTTAACCTACATAGTCCAAGTGCCCGCTAGGTAACCTACATAGTCCAAGTGCCCACTAGGTAACCTAAATAATCCAAATGCCCGCTAGGGAAACTACATAGTCCAAGTGCCCGCTAGTTAAGCTAGATAGTCCAAGTGCCCGCTAGTAAACCTTGATAGTCCAAGGGCCCGCTAGTTAATCTAGATAGTCCAAGTGCCCGCTAGTTAACCTAGATAGTCCAAGTGCGCGCTAGTTAACCTAGATCGTCTAAGTGCTCGCTAGTTAACCTAGATAATCCAAGTGCCCGCTAGTTAACCTACATAGTCCCAGGGCCCTCTAGTTAACCTAGATAGTCCAAGTGTCCGCTAGGGGACGTACATAGTCCAAGTGCCCGCTAGGTAACCTAGATAGTGCAAGTGCCCGCTAGGTAACCTACATAGTCCAAATGCCCGTTCGGTAACCTAGATAGTCCAAGTGCCCGTTAGGGGACGTACATAGTCCAAGTGCCCGCTAGGTAACCTAGATAGTGCAAGTGCCCGATAGGTAACCTACATAGTCCAAATGCCCGTTCGGTAACCTAGATAGTCCAAGTGCCCGCTAATTAACCTACATAGTCCAAGTGCCCGCTAGGTAACCTAGATAGTGCAAGTGCCCACTAGGTAACCTACATAGTCCAAGTGCCCGCTAGTTAACCTAGATAGTCCAAGTGCCCGTTCGTTAACCTAGATAGTCCAAGTGCCCGCTAGGTAACCTAGACAGTCCAAGTGCCTGCTAGGTAACTTACATAGTCCAAATGCCCGTTTGTTAACCTACATAGTCCAATGGCCCACTATTTAACATAGATCGTCCAAGTGTCTTTGGTTAACCTACATAGTCCAAGTGCCCCCAAGGTAACCTATATAGTCCAAGTTCCAGCTATGTAACCTAGATAGTCCAAGGGCCCGCTAGTTAACCTACATAGTCCAAGTGCCCGCTAGGTAAACTAGATAGTCCAAGTGCCCGCTAAGGAACCTACATAGTCCAAGTGCACGCTAGTTAACCCAGATAGTCCAAGTGCCCGCTAGTTAACCTAGATAGTCCAAGTGCCACTAGGTAACCTACATAGTGCAAGTGTCCCCTAGTTAACCTACATAGTCCAAGTGCCCGCTAGTTAACATTGATAGTCCAAGTGCCCACTAGGGAACGTACATAGTCCAAGTGCCCGCTAGGTAACCTAGATAGTGCAAGTGCCCGGTAGTTAACCTACATAGTCCAAGTGCCCGCTAGGTAACCTGGATAGTCTAAGGGCCCGCTAGTTAACCTACATAGTCCAAGTGCCCGGTAGTTAACTTACATAGTTCAAGAGTCCGTAAGGAACATATATAGTCCAAGTGCCCGCTAGGGAACATACAGAGTCTAAGTGCCCGCTAGGGAACCTACGTAGTCGATGTGCCCGCTAGGGAATCTACATAGTCAAAGGGCCCGATAGATAACATAGATAGTCCAAGTACCGCTAGTTAATCTACATAGTTCAAGGGTCTGCTAGTTAACCTACATAGTCCAAGTGCCTGATAGGGAACCTACATAGTCCAAGTGCCCGCAGAGGAACCTACATAGTCCATGTGCCCGTTAGGGAACCTACATAGTCCAATTGCCCGTTAGCTAACCTAGATAGTCGAAGTGTCCGCTAGTTAACCTACATAGTCCAAGTGCACGTTCGTTAACCTAGATAGTCCAAGTGCCCGCTGGTAACCTACATAGTCCAAGGGCGCGCTAGGTAACCTTGATAGTCCAAGTGCCTTCTAGTTAACCTACATAGTCCAAGTGCCCGCTAGGTAACCTACATAGTCCAAGTGCCCACTAGGTAACCTAAATAATCCAAATGCCCGCTAGGGAAACTACATAGTCCAAGTGCCCGCTAGTTAAGCTAGATAGTCCAAGTGCCCGCTAGTAAACCTTGATAGTCCAAGGGCCCGCTAGTTAATCTAGATAGTCCAAGTGCCCGCTAGTTAACCTAGATAGTCCAAGTGCGCGCTAGTTAACCTAGATCGTCTAAGTGCTCGCTAGTTAACCTAGATAATCCAAGTGCCCGCTAGTTAACCTACATAGTCCCAGGGCCCTCTAGTTAACCTAGATAGTCCAAGTGTCCGCTAGGGGACGTACATAGTCCAAGTGCCCGCTAGGTAACCTAGATAGTGCAAGTGCCCGCTAGGTAACCTACATAGTCCAAATGCCCGTTCGGTAACCTAGATAGTCCAAGTGCCCGTTAGGGGACGTACATAGTCCAAGTGCCCGCTAGGTAACCTAGATAGTGCAAGTGCCCGATAGGTAACCTACATAGTCCAAATGCCCGTTCGGTAACCTAGATAGTCCAAGTGCCCGCTAATTAACCTACATAGTCCAAGTGCCCGCTAGGTAACCTAGATAGTGCAAGTGCCCACTAGGTAACCTACATAGTCCAAGTGCCCGCTAGTTAACCTAGATAGTCCAAGTGCCCGTTCGTTAACCTAGATAGTCCAAGTGCCCGCTAGGTAACCTAGACAGTCCAAGTGCCTGCTAGGTAACTTACATAGTCCAAATGCCCGTTTGTTAACCTACATAGTCCAATGGCCCACTATTTAACATAGATCGTCCAAGTGTCTTTGGTTAACCTACATAGTCCAAGTGCCCCCAAGGTAACCTATATAGTCCAAGTTCCAGCTATGTAACCTAGATAGTCCAAGGGCCCGCTAGTTAACCTACATAGTCCAAGTGCCCGCTAGGTAAACTAGATAGTCCAAGTGCCCGCTAAGGAACCTACATAGTCCAAGTGCACGCTAGTTAACCCAGATAGTCCAAGTGCCCGCTAGTTAACCTAGATAGTCCAAGTGCCACTAGGTAACCTACATAGTGCAAGTGTCCCCTAGTTAACCTACATAGTCCAAGTGCCCGCTAGTTAACATTGATAGTCCAAGTGCCCACTAGGGAACGTACATAGTCCAAGTGCCCGCTAGGTAACCTAGATAGTGCAAGTGCCCGGTAGTTAACCTACATAGTCCAAGTGCCCGCTAGGTAACCTGGATAGTCTAAGGGCCCGCTAGTTAACCTACATAGTCCAAGTGCCCGGTAGTTAACTTACATAGTTCAAGAGTCCGTAAGGAACATATATAGTCCAAGTGCCCGCTAGGGAACATACAGAGTCTAAGTGCCCGCTAGGGAACCTACGTAGTCGATGTGCCCGCTAGGGAATCTACATAGTCAAAGGGCCCGATAGATAACATAGATAGTCCAAGTACCGCTAGTTAATCTACATAGTTCAAGGGTCTGCTAGTTAACCTACATAGTCCAAGTGCCTGATAGGGAACCTACATAGTCCAAGTGCCCGCAGAGGAACCTACATAGTCCAAGTGCCCGTTAGGGAACCTACATAGTCCAATTGCCCGTTAGCTAACCTAGATAGTCGAAGTGTCCGCTAGTTAACCTACATAGTCCAAGTGCCCGTTTGTTAACATAGATAGGCCAAGTGCCTGCTAGGTAACCTAGACAGTCCAAGAGCCCGCTAGGTTACCTACATAGTCCAAGTGCACGTTCGTTAACCTAGAGAGTCAAACTGCCTGCTAGGTAACCCTAAATAGTCCAAGTGACCGCTAGGGAACCTACATAGTCCAAGCGCCCGCTAGGTAACCTAGATAGTCCAATTGCCCGTTAGCTAACATAGATAATCGAAGTGTCCGCTAGTTAACCTACATAGTCCAAGTGCCCGTTCGTTAACGTAGATAGGCCAAGTGCCTGCTAGGTAACCTAGACAGTCCAAGTGCCCGCTAGGTTACCAACATAGTCCAAGTGCACGTTCGTTAACCTCGATAGTCAAAGTGCCTGCTAGGTAACCCTAAATAGTCCAAGTGCCCGCTGGTAAACTACATAGTCCACGTGCCCGCTAGGGAACATACATAGTCCAAGTGCCCGCTAGGTAACCTGGACAGTCCAAGTGTCCGCTAGTTAACCTACATAGTCCAAGTGCAAGTTCGTTAACGTAGATAGGCCAAGTGCCTGCTAGGTAACCTAGACAGTCCAAGTGCCCGCTAGGTTACCTACATAGTCCAAGTGCACGTTCGTTAACCGAGATAGTCCAAGTGCCCGCTGGTAACCTACATAGTCCAAGGGCCCGCTAGGTAACCTTGATAGTCCAAGTGCCTTCTAGTTAACCTACATACTCCAAGTGCCCGCTAGGTAACCTACATAGTCCAAGTGCCCACTAGGTAACCTAAATAATACAAATGCCCGCTAGGGAAACTACATAGTCCAAGTGCCCGCTAGTTAACCTAGATAATCCAAGTGTCCGTTAGTAAACCTAGATAGTCCAAGGGCCCGCTAGTTAATCTAGATAGTCCAAGTGCCCGCTAGTTAACCTAGATAGTCCAAGTGCCCGCTAGTTAACCTAGATCGTCTAAGTGCCCGCTAGTTAACCTAGATAATCCAAGTGCCCGCTAGTTAACCTACATAGTCCCAGGCCCCTCTAGTTAACCTAGATAGTCCAAGTGTCCGCTAGGGGACGTACATATCCAAGTGCCCGCTACGTAACCTAGATAGTGCAAGTGCCGCTAGGTAACCTACATAGTCCAAATGCCCGTTCGGTAACCTAGATATTCCAAGTGCCCGCTAATTAACCTACATAGTCCAAGTGCCCGCTAGGTAACCTAGATAGTGCAAGTGCCCGATAGGTAACCTACATAGTCCAAATGCCCGTTCGGTAACCTAGATAGTCCAAGTGCCCGCTAATTAACCTACATAGTCCAAGTGCCCGCTAGGTAACCTAGATAGTGCAAGTGCCCACTAGGTAACCTACATAGTCCAAGTGCCCGCTAGGTAACCTAGATAGTCCAAGTGCCCGCTAGGTAACCTAGACAGTCCATGTGCCTGCTAGGTAACTTACATAGTCCAAATGCCCGTTCGTTAACCTACATAGTCCAAGGGTCCACTATTTAACCTAGATCGTCCAAGTGTCTTTGGTTAACCTATATAGTCCAAGTGCCCCCAAGGTAACCTATATAGTCCAAGTTCCAGCTATGTAACCTAGATAGTGCAAGGGCCCGCTAGTTAACCTACATAGTCCAAGTGCCCGCTAGGTAAACTAGATAGTCCAAGTGCCCGCTAAGGAACCTACATTGTCCAAGAGCACGCTAGTTAACCCAGATAGTCCAAGTGCCCGCTAGTTAAACCTAGATAGTCCAAGTGCCACTAGGTAACCTACATAGTGCAAGTGTCCCCTAGTTAACCTACATAGTCCAAGTGCCCGCTAGTTAACATAGATAGTCCAAGTGCCCACTAGGGAACGTACATAGTCCAAGTGCCCGCTAGGTAACCTAGATAGTGTAAGTGCCCGGTAGTTAACCTACATAGTCCAAGTGCCCGCTAGGTAACCTGGATAATCTAAGGGCCCGCTAGTTAACCTACATAGTCCAAGTGCCCGTTAGTTAACTTACATAGTTCAAGTGTCCATAAGGAACATATATAGTCCAAGTGCCCGCTAGGGAACATACAGAGTCTAAGTGCCCGCTAGGGAACCTACGTAGTCGTTGTGCCCGCTAGGGAATCTACATAGTCAAAGGGCCTGATAGATAACATAGATAGTCCAAGTACCGCTAGTTAATCTACATAGTTCAAGGGTCCGCTACTTAACCTACATAGTCCAAGTGCCTGATAGGGAACCTATATAGTCCAAGTGCCCGCAGAGGAATCTACATATTCCAAGTGCCCGTTAGGGAACCTACATAGTCCAATTGCCCGTTAGCTAACCTAGATAGTCGAAGTGTCCGCTAGTTAACCTACATAGTCCAAGTGCCCGTTTGTTAACATAGATAGGCCAAGTGCCTGCTAGGTAACCTAGACAGTCCAAGTGCCTGCTAGGTTACCTACATAGTCCAAGTGCACGTTCGTTAACCTAGATAGTCAAAGTGCCTGCTAGGTAACCCTAAATAGTCCAAGTGCCCGCTAGGGAACCTACATAGTCCAAGCGCCCGCTTGGTAACCTAGATAGTCCAATGGCACGTTAGCTAACATATATAATCGAAGTGTCCGCTAGTTAACCTACATAGTCCAAGTGCCCGTTCGTTAACGTAGATAGGCCAAGTGCCTGCTAGGTAACCTAGACAGTCCAAGTGCCCGCTAGGTTACCTACATAGTCCAAGTGCACGTTCGTTAACCTAGATAGTCAAAGTGCCTGCTAGGTAATCCTAAATAGTCCAAGTGCCCGCTAGGTAACCTAGATAGTCCAATTGCCCGTTAGCTAACCTAGATAATGAAAGTGTCCGCAAGTTAACCTACATAGTCCAAGTGCCCTTTCGTTAACGTAGATAGGCCACGTGTCTGCTAGGTAACCTAGACAGTCCAAGTGCCCGCTAGGTTACCTACATAGTCCAAGTGCACGTTCATTAACCTAGATAGTTCAAGTGCCCTCTGGTAACCTACATAGTCCAAGGGCCCGATTGGTAACCTTGATAGTCCAAGTGCCTTCTAGTTAACCTACATAGTCCAAGGGCCCGCTAGTTAATATAGATAGTCCAAGTGCCCGCTAGTTAACCTAGATAGTCCAAGTGCCCGCTAGTTAACCTAGATCGTCTAAGTGCCCGCTGGTTAACCTAGATAATCCAAGTGCCCGCTAGTTAACCTACATAGTCCCAAGGCCCTCTAGTTAACCTAGATAGTCCAAGTGTCCGCTAGGGGACGTACATAGTCCAAGTGCCCTCTAGGTAACCTAGATAGTGCAAGTGCCCGCTAGGTAACCTACATAGTCCAAATGCCCGTTCGGTAACCTAGATAGTCCAAGTGCCCGCTAATTAACCTACATAGTCCAAGTGCCCGCTAGGTAACCTAGACAGTCCAAGTGCCCGCTAGGTTCCCTACATAGTCCAAGTGCACGTTCGTTAACCTAGATAGTCAAAGTGCCTGCTAGGTAACCCTAAATAGTCCAAGTGCCCGCTAGGGAACTTACATAGTCCAAGCGCCCGCTAGGTAACCTAGATAGTCCAATTGCCCGTTAGCTAACATAGATAATCGAAGTGTCCGCTAGTTAACCTACATAGTCCAAGTGCCCGTTCGTTAACGTAGATAGGCCAAGTGCCTGCTAGGTAACCTAGACAGTCCAAGTGCCCGCTAGGTTACCTATATAGTCCAAGTGCACGTTCGTTAACCTAGATAGTCAAAGTGCCTGCTAGGTAACCCTAAATAGTCCAAGTGCCCGCTAGGTAACCTAGATAGTCCAATTGCCCGTTAGCTAACCTAGATAATGAAAGTGTCCGCTAGTTAACCTACATAGTCCAAGTGCCCTTTCGTTAACGTAGATAGGCCACGTGTCTGCTAGGTAACCTAGACAGTCCAAGTGCCCGCTAGGTTACCTACATAATCCAAGTGAACGTTCGTTAACCTAGATAATCCAAGTCCCCGCTGGTAACCTACATAGTCCAAGGGCCCGCTTGGTAACCTTGATAGTCCAAGTGCCTTCTAGTTAACCTACATAGTCCAAGTGCCAGCTAGGTAACCTACATAATCCAAGTGCCCACTAGGTAACCTAAATAATCCAAGTGCCCGCTAGTAAACCTAGATAGTCCAAGGGCCCGCTAGTTAATATAGATAGTCCAAGTGCCCGCTAGTTAACCTAGATAGTCCAAGTGCCCGCTAGTTAACCTAGATCGTCTAAGTGCCCGCTGGTTAACCTAGATAATCCAAGTGCCCGCTAGTTAACCTACATAGTCCCAAGGCCCTCTAGTTAACCTAGATAGTCCAAGTGTCCGCTAGGGGACGTACATAGTCCAAGTGCCCTCTAGGTAACCTAGATAGTGCAAGTGCCCGCTAGGTAACCTACATAGTCCAAATGCCCGTTCGGTAACCTAGATAGTCCAAGTGCCCGCTAATTAACCTACATAGTCCAAGTGCCCGCTAGGTAACCTAGACAGTCCAAGTGCCCGCTAGGTTACCTACATAGTCCAAGTGCACGTTCGTTAACCTAGATAGTCAAAGTGCCTGCTAGGTAACCCTAAATAGTCCAAGTGCCCGCTAGGGAACTTACATAGTCCAAGCGCCCGCTAGGTAACCTAGATAATCCAATTGCCCGTTAGCTAACATAGATAATCGAAGTGTCCGCTAGTTAACCTACATAGTCCAAGTGCCCGTTCGTTAACGTAGATAGGCCAAGTGCCTGCTAGGTAACCTAGACAGTCCAAGTGCCCGCTAGGTTACCTATATAGTCCAAGTGCACGTTCGTTAACCTAGATAGTCAAAGTGCCTGCTAGGTAACCCTAAATAGTCCAAGTGCCCGCTAGGTAACCTAGATAGTCCAATTGCCCATTAGCTAACCTAGATAATGAAAGTGTCCGCTAGTTAACCTACATAGTCCAAGTGCCCTTTCGTTAACGTAGATAGGCCACGTGTCTGCTAGGTAACCTAGACAGTCCAAGTGCCCGCTAGGTTACCTACATAATCCAAGTGAACGTTCGTTAACCTAGATAATCCAAGTGCCCGCTGGTAACCTACATAGTCCAAGGGCCCGCTTGGTAACCTTGATAGTCCAAGTGCCTTCTAGTTAACCTACATAGTCCAAGTGCCAGCTAGGTAACCTACATAATCCAAGTGCCCACTAGGTAACCTAAATAATCCAAATGCCCGCTAGGGAAACTACATAGTCCAAGTGCCCGGTAGTTAACCTAGATAGTGCAAGTGCCCGCTAGTAAACCTAGATAGTCCAAGGGCCCGCTAGTTAACCTAGATAGTCCAAGTGCCCGCTAGTTAACCTAGATCGTCTAAGTGCCCGCTAGTTAACCTAGATAATCCAAGTGCCCGCTAGTTAACCTACATAGTCCCAAGGCCCTCTAGTTAACCTAGATAGTCCAAGTGTCCGCTAGGGGACGTACATAGTCCAAGTGCCCTCTAGGTAACCTAGATAGTGCAAGTGCCCGCTAGGTAAACTACATAGTCCAAATGCCCGTTCGGTAACCTAGATAGTCCAAGTGCCCGCTAATTAACCTACATAGTCCAAGTGCCCGCTAGGTAAACTAGATAGTGCAAGTGCCCGCTAGGTAACCTACATAGTCCAAGTGCCCGCTAGTTAACCTAGACAGTCCAAGTGCCTGCTAGGTAACTTACATAGTCCAAATGCCCGTTCGTTAACCTACATAGTCCAAGGGCCCACTATTTAACCTAGATCGTCCAAGTGTCTTTGGTTAACCTACATAGTCCAAGTGCCCGCAAGGTGACCTATATAGTCCAAGTTCCAGCTATGTAACCTAGATAGTCCAAGGGCCCGCTAGTTAACCTACATAGTCCAAGTGCCCGCTAGGTAAACTAGATAGTCCAAGTGCCCGCTAAGGAACCTACATAGTCCAAGTGCACGCTAGTTAACCCAGATAGTCCAAGTGCCCGCTAGTTAACCTAGATAGTCCAAGTGTCCGCTAGGGGACGTACATAGTCCAAGTGCCCTCTAGGTAACCTAGATAGTGCAAGTGCCCGCTAGGTAACCTACATAGTCCAAATGCCCGTTCGGTAACCTAGATAGTCCAAGTGCCCGCTAATTAACCTACATAGTCCAAGTGCCCGCTAGGTAACCTAGATAGTGCAAGTGCCCGCTAGGTAACCTACATAGTCCAAGTGCCCGCTAGTTAACCTAGATAGTCCAAGTGCCCGTTCGTTAACCTAGATAGTCCAAGTGCCCGCTAGGTCACCTAGACAGTCCAAGTGCCTGCTAGGTAACTTACATAGTCCAAATGCCCGTTCGTTAACCTACATAGTCCAAGGGCCCACTATTTAACCTAGATCGTCCAAGTGTCTTTGGTTAACCTACATAGTCCAAGTGCCCGCAAGTAACCTATATAGTCCAAGTTCCAGCTATGTAACCTAGATAGTCCAAGGGCCCGCTAGTTAACCTACATAGTCCAAGTGCCCGCTAGGTAAACTAGATAGTCCAAGTGCCCGTTCGTTAACCTAGATAGTCCAAGTGCCCGCTAGGTCACCTAGACAGTCCAAGTGCCTGCTAGGTAACTTACATAGTCCAAATGCCCGTTCGTTAACCTACATAGTCCAAGGGCCCACTATTTAACCTAGATCGTCCAAGTGTCTTTGGTTAACCTACATAGTCCAAGTGCCCGCAAGTAACCTATATAGTCCAAGTTCCAGCTATGTAACCTAGATAGTCCAAGGGCCCGCTAGTTAACCTACATAGTCCAAGTGCCCGCTAGGTAAACTAGATAGTCCAAGTGCCCGCTAAGGAACCTACATAGTCCAAGTGCACGCTAGTTAACCCAGATAGTCCAAGTGCCCGCTAGTTAACCTAGATAGTCCAAGTGCCACTAGGTAACCTATATAGTGCAAGTGTCCCCTAGTTAACCTACATAGTCCAAGTGCCCGCTAGTTAACATAGATAGTCCAAGTGCCCACTAGGGAGCGTACATAGTCCAAGTGCCCGCTAGGTAACCTACATTGTGCAAGTGCCCGGTAGTTAACCTACATAGTCCAAGTGCCCGCTAGGTAACCTATATAGTCCAAGGGCCCACTATTTAACCTAGATCGTCCAAGTGTCTTTGGTTAACCTACATAGTCCAAGTGCCCGCAAGGTAACCTATATAGTCCAAGTTCCAGCTATGTAACCTAGATAGTCCAAGGGCCCGCTAGTTAACCTACATAGTCCAAGTGCCCGCTAGGTAAACTAGATAGTCCAAGTGCCCGCTAAGGAACCTACATAGTCCAAGTGCACGCTAGTTAACACAGATAGTCCAAGTGCCCGCTAGTTAACCTAGATAGTCCAAGTGCCACTAGGTAACCTACATAGTGCAAGTGTCCCCTAGTTAACCTACATAGTCCAAGTGCCCGCTAGTTAACATAGATAGTCCAAGTGCCCACTAGGGAACGTACATAGTCCAAGTGCCCGCTAGGTAACCTACATTGTGCAAGTGCCCGGTAGTTAACCTACATAGTCCAAGTGCCCGCTAGGTAACCTGGATAGTCTAAGGGCCCGCTAGTTAACCTACATAGTCCAAGTGCCCGGTAGGTAACTAACATAGTTCAAGTGTCCGTAAGGAACATATATAGTCCAAGTGCCCGCTAGGGAACATACAGAGTCTAAGTGCCCGCTAGGGAACCTACATAGTCGAAGTGCCCGCTAGGGAATCTACATAGTCAAAGGGCCCGCTAGTTAACATAGATAGTCCAAGTGCCGCTAGTTAATCTACATAGTTCAAGGGCCCGCTAGTTAAGCTACATAGTCCAAGTGCCTGATAGGGAACCTACATAGTCCAAGTGCACGCAGAGGGACCTACATAGTCCAAGTGCCCGATATGGAACCTACATATTCCAAGTGCCCGTTAGGGAACCTAGATAGTCCAAGTGCCCGTAGGGAACCTTTGTAGTCCAAGTGACCACTAGGGAACCTACATAGTCAAAATGCCCGCTAGGGAACCTGCATTGTGCAAGTGCCCGCTAGTTAACCTAGGTAGTCCAACTGCCCGCTAGTTAACCTACATAGTCCTAGGGCCCGCTCGTTAACCTAGATATTCCAAGTGCCCGCTAGTTAATCTAGATCGTCCAAGTGTCCGCTAGTTAACCTACATAGTCCAAGTTCCCGTTAGGTAACCTAGATAGTGCAAGTGCCCGCTAGGTAACCTACATTGTCCAAGTGCCCGCTAGTTAACCTAGATAGTCCAAGTGCCCGTTCGTTAACCTAGATAGTCCAAGTGCCCGCTAGGTAACCTAGACAGTCCAAGTGCCTGCTAGGTAACTTACATAGTCCAAATGCCTGTTCGTTAACCTACATAGTCCAAGGGCCCACTATTTAACCTAGATCGTCCAAGTGTCTTTGGTTAACCTACATAGTCCAAGTGCCCGCAAGGTAACCTATATAGTCCAAGTTCCAGCTATGTAACCTTGATAGTCCAAGTGCCTTCTAGTTAACCTACATAGTCCAAGTGCCAGCTAGGTAACCTACATAATCCAAGTGCCCACTAGGTAACCTAAATAATCCAAATGCCCGCTAGGGAAACTACATAGTCCAAGTGCCCGCTAGTTAACCTAGATAGTGCAAGTGCCCGCTAGTAAACCTAGATAGTCCAAGGGCCCGCTAGTTAACCTAGATAGTCCAAGTGCCCGCTAGTTAACCTAGATCGTCTAAGTGCCCGCTAGTTAACCTAGATAATCCAAGTGCCCGCTAGTTAACCTACATAGTCCCAAGGCCCTCTAGTTAACCTAGATAGTCCAAGTGTCCGCTAGGGGACGTACATAGTCCAAGTGCCCTCTAGGTAACCTAGATAGTGCAAGTGCCCGCTAGGTAAACTACATAGTCCAAATGCCCGTTCGGTAACCTAGATAGTCCAAGTGCCCGCTAATTAACCTACATAGTCCAAGTGCCCGCTAGGTAAACTAGATAGTGCAAGTGCCCGCTAGGTAACCTACATAGTCCAAGTGCCCGCTAGTTAACCTAGACAGTCCAAGTGCCTGCTAGGTAACTTACATAGTCCAAATGCCCGTTCGTTAACCTACATAGTCCAAGGGCCCACTATTTAACCTAGATCGTCCAAGTGTCTTTGGTTAACCTACATAGTCCAAGTGCCCGCAAGGTGACCTATATAGTCCAAGTTCCAGCTATGTAACCTAGATAGTCCAAGGGCCCGCTAGTTAACCTACATAGTCCAAGTGCCCGCTAGGTAAACTAGATAGTCCAAGTGCCCGCTAAGGAACCTACATAGTCCAAGTGCACGCTAGTTAACCCAGATAGTCCAAGTGCCCGCTAGTTAACCTAGATAGTCCAAGTGTCCGCTAGGGGACGTACATAGTCCAAGTGCCCTCTAGGTAACCTAGATAGTGCAAGTGCCCGCTAGGTAACCTACATAGTCCAAATGCCCGTTCGGTAACCTAGATAGTCCAAGTGCCCGCTAATTAACCTACATAGTCCAAGTGCCCGCTAGGTAACCTAGATAGTGCAAGTGCCCGCTAGGTAACCTACATAGTCCAAGTGCCCGCTAGTTAACCTAGATAGTCCAAGTGCCCGTTCGTTAACCTAGATAGTCCAAGTGCCCGCTAGGTCACCTAGACAGTCCAAGTGCCTGCTAGGTAACTTACATAGTCCAAATGCCCGTTCGTTAACCTACATAGTCCAAGGGCCCACTATTTAACCTAGATCGTCCAAGTGTCTTTGGTTAACCTACATAGTCCAAGTGCCCGCAAGGTAACCTATATAGTCCAAGTTCCAGCTATGTAACCTAGATAGTCCAAGGGCCCGCTAGTTAACCTACATAGTCCAAGTGCCCGCTAGGTAAACTAGATAGTCCAAGTGCCCGCTAAGGAACCTACATAGTCCAAGTGCACGCTAGTTAACACAGATAGTCCAAGTGCCCGCTAGTTAACCTAGATAGTCCAAGTGCCACTAGGTAACCTACATAGTGCAAGTGTCCCCTAGTTAACCTACATAGTCCAAGTGCCCGCTAGTTAACATAGATAGTCCAAGTGCCCACTAGGGAACGTACATAGTCCAAGTGCCCGCTAGGTAACCTACATTGTGCAAGTGCCCGGTAGTTAACCTACATAGTCCAAGTGCCCGCTAGGTAACCTGGATAGTCTAAGGGCCCGCTAGTTAACCTACATAGTCCAAGTGCCCGGTAGGTAACTAACATAGTTCAAGTGTCCGTAAGGAACATATATAGTCCAAGTGCCCGCTAGGGAACATACAGAGTCTAAGTGCCCGCTAGGGAACCTACATAGTCGAAGTGCCCGCTAGGGAATCTACATAGTCAAAGGGCCCGCTAGTTAACATAGATAGTCCAAGTGCCGCTAGTTAATCTACATAGTTCAAGGGCCCGCTAGTTAAGCTACATAGTCCAAGTGCCTGATAGGGAACCTACATAGTCCAAGTGCACGCAGAGGGACCTACATAGTCCAAGTGCCCGATATGGAACCTACATATTCCAAGTGCCCGTTAGGGAACCTAGATAGTCCAAGTGCCCGTAGGGAACCTTTGTAGTCCAAGTGACCACTAGGGAACCTACATAGTCAAAATGCCCGCTAGGGAACCTGCATTGTGCAAGTGCCCGCTAGTTAACCTAGGTAGTCCAACTGCCCGCTAGTTAACCTACATAGTCCTAGGGCCCGCTCGTTAACCTAGATATTCCAAGTGCCCGCTAGTTAATCTAGATCGTCCAAGTGTCCGCTAGTTAACCTACATAGTCCAAGTTCCCGTTAGGTAACCTAGATAGTGCAAGTGCCCGCTAGGTAACCTACATTGTCCAAGTGCCCGCTAGTTAACCTAGATAGTCCAAGTGCCCGTTCGTTAACCTAGATAGTCCAAGTGCCCGCTAGGTAACCTAGACAGTCCAAGTGCCTGCTAGGTAACTTACATAGTCCAAATGCCTGTTCGTTAACCTACATAGTCCAAGGGCCCACTATTTAACCTAGATCGTCCAAGTGTCTTTGGTTAACCTACATAGTCCAAGTGCCCGCAAGGTAACCTATATAGTCCAAGTTCCAGCTATGTAACCTTGATAGTCCAAGTGCCTTCTAGTTAACCTACATAGTCCAAGTGCCAGCTAGGTAACCTACATAATCCAAGTGCCCACTAGGTAACCTAAATAATCCAAATGCCCGCTAGGGAAACTACATAGTCCAAGTGCCCGCTAGTTAACCTAGATAGTGCAAGTGCCCGCTAGTAAACCTAGATAGTCCAAGGGCCCGCTAGTTAACCTAGATAGTCCAAGTGCCCGCTAGTTAACCTAGATCGTCTAAGTGCCCGCTAGTTAACCTAGATAATCCAAGTGCCCGCTAGTTAACCTACATAGTCCCAAGGCCCTCTAGTTAACCTAGATAGTCCAAGTGTCCGCTAGGGGACGTACATAGTCCAAGTGCCCTCTAGGTAACCTAGATAGTGCAAGTGCCCGCTAGGTAACCTACATAGTCCAAATGCCCGTTCGGTAACCTAGATAGTCCAAGTGCCCGCTAATTAACCTACATAGTCCAAGTGCCCGCTAGGTAAACTAGATAGTGCAAGTGCCCGCTAGGTAACCTACATAGTCCAAGTGCCCGCTAGTTAACCTAGACAGTCCAAGTGCCTGCTAGGTAACTTACATAGTCCAAATGCCCGTTCGTTAACCTACATAGTCCAAGGGCCCACTATTTAACCTAGATCGTCCAAGTGTCTTTGGTTAACCTACATAGTCCAAGTGCCCGCAAGGTGACCTATATAGTCCAAGTTCCAGCTATGTAACCTAGATAGTCCAAGGGCCCGCTAGTTAACCTACATAGTCCAAGTGCCCGCTAGGTAAACTAGATAGTCCAAGTGCCCGCTAAGGAACCTACATAGTCCAAGTGCACGCTAGTTAACCCAGATAGTCCAAGTGCCCGCTAGTTAACCTAGATAGTCCAAGTGTCCGCTAGGGGACGTACATAGTCCAAGTGCCCTCTAGGTAACCTAGATAGTGCAAGTGCCCGCTAGGTAACCTACATAGTCCAAATGCCCGTTCGGTAACCTAGATAGTCCAAGTGCCCGCTAATTAACCTACATAGTCCAAGTGCCCGCTAGGTAACCTAGATAGTGCAAGTGCCCGCTAGGTAACCTACATAGTCCAAGTGCCCGCTAGTTAACCTAGATAGTCCAAGTGCCCGTTCGTTAACCTAGATAGTCCAAGTGCCCGCTAGGTCACCTAGACAGTCCAAGTGCCTGCTAGGTAACTTACATAGTCCAAATGCCCGTTCGTTAACCTACATAGTCCAAGGGCCCACTATTTAACC
Source organism: Tenrec ecaudatus (assembly GCF_050624435.1). Classification (NCBI taxonomy): domain Eukaryota; kingdom Metazoa; phylum Chordata; class Mammalia; order Afrosoricida; family Tenrecidae; genus Tenrec; species Tenrec ecaudatus. Next base: position 316,793 of record NW_027459268.1, read on the forward strand.
TAGATCGTCCAAGTGTCTTTGGTTAACCTACATAGTCCAAGTGCCCGCAAGGTAACCTATATAGTCCAAGTTCCAGCTATGTAACCTAGATAGTCCAAGGGCCCGCTAGTTAACCTACATAGTCCAAGTGCCCGCTAGGTAAACTAGATAGTCCAAGTGCCCGCTAAGGAACCTACATAGTCCAAGTGCACGCTAGTTAACACATATAGTCCAAGTGCCCGCTAGTTAACCTAGATAGTCCAAGTGCCACTAGGTAACCTACATAGTGCAAGTGTCCCCTAGTTAACCTACATAGTCCAAGTGCCCGCTAGTTAACATAGATAGTCCAAGTGCCCACTAGGGAGCGTACATAGTCCAAGTGCCCGCTAGGTAACCTACATTGTGCAAGTGCCCGGTAGTTAACCTACATAGTCCAAGTGCCCGCTAGGTAACCTGGATAGTCTAAGGGCCCGCTAGTTAACCTACATAGTCCAAGTGCCCGGTAGGTAACTAACATAGTTCAAGTGTCCGTAAGGAACATATATAGTCCAAGTGCCCGCTAGGGAACATACAGAGTCTAAGTGCCCGCTAGGGAACCTACATAGTCGAAGTGCCCGCTAGGGAATCTACATAGTCAAAGGGCCCGCTAGTTAACATAGATAGTCCAAGTGCCGCTAGTTAATCTACATAGTTCAAGGGCCCGCTAGTTAAGCTACATAGTCCAAGTGCCTGATAGGGAACCTACATAGTCCAAGTGCACGCAGAGGGACCTACATAGTCCAAGTGCCCGATATGGAACCTACATATTCCAAGTGCCCGTTAGGGAACCTAGATAGTCCAAGTGCCCGTAGGGAACCTTTGTAGTCCAAGTGACCACTAGGGAACCTACATAGTCAAAATGCCCGCTAGGGAACCTGCATTGTGCAAGTGCCCGCTAGTTAACCTAGGTAGTCCAACTGCCCGCTAGTTAACCTACATAGTCCTAGGGCCCGCTCGTTAACCTAGATATTCCAAGTGCCCGCTAGTTAATCTAGATCGTCCAAGTGTCCGCTAGTTAACCTACATAGTCCAAGTTCCCGTTAGGTAACCTAGATAGTGCAAGTGCCCGCTAGGTAACCTACATTGTCCAAGTGCCCGCTAGTTAACCTAGATAGTCCAAGTGCCCGTTCGTTAACCTAGATAGTCCAAGTGCCCGCTAGGTAACCTAGACAGTCCAAGAGCCTGCTAGGTAACTTACATAGTCCAAATGCCCGTTCGTTAACCTACATAGTCCAAGGGCCCACTATTTAACCTAGATCGTCCAAGTGTCTTTGGTTAACCTACATAGTCCAAGTGCCCGCAAGGTAACCTATATAGTCCAAGTTCCAGCTATGTAACCTAGATAGTCCAAGGGCCCGCTAGTTAACCTACATAGTCCAAGTGCCCGCTAGGTAAACTAGATAGTCCAAGTGCCCGCTAAGGAACCTACATAGTCCAAGTGCACGCTAGTTAACCCAGATAGTCCAAGTGCCCGCTAGTTAACCTAGATAGTCCAAGTGTCCGCTAGGGGACGTACATAGTCCAAGTGCCCTCTAGGTAACCTAGATAGTGCAAGTGCCCGCTAGGTAACCTACATAGTCCAAATGCCCGTTCGGTAACCTAGATAGTCCAAGTGCCCGCTAATTAACCTACATAGTCCAAGTGCCCGCTAGGTAACCTAGATAGTGCAAGTGCCCGCTAGGTAACCTACATAGTCCAAGTGCCCGCTAGTTAACCTAGATAGTCCAAGTGCCCGTTCGTTAACCTAGATAGTCCAAGTGCCCGCTAGGTAACCTAGACAGTCCAAGTGCCTGCTAGGTAACTTACATAGTCCAAATGCCCGTTCGTTAACCTACATAGTCCAAGGGCCCACTATTTAACCTAGATCGTCCAAGTGTCTTTGGTTAACCTACATAGTCCAAGTGCCCGCAAGGTGACCTATATAGTCCAAGTTCCAGCTATGTAACCTAGATAGTCCAAGGGCCCGCTAGTTAACCTACATAGTCCAAGTGCCCGCTAGGTAAACTAGATAGTCCAAGTGCCCGCTAAGGAACCTACATAGTCCAAGTGCACGCTAGTTAACCCAGATAGTCCAAGTGCCCGCTAGTTAACCTAGATAGTCCAAGTGTCCGCTAGGGGACGTACATAGTCCAAGTGCCCTCTAGGTAACCTAGATAGTGCAAGTGTCCGCTAGGTAACCTACATAGTCCAAGGGCCCACTATTTAACCTAGATCGTCCAAGTGTCTTTGGTTAACCTACATAGTCCAAGTGCCCGCAAGGTAACCTATATAGTCCAAGTTCCAGCTATGTAACCTAGATAGTCCAAGGGCCCGCTAGTTAACCTACATAGTCCAAGTGCCCGCTAGGTAAACTAGATAGTCCAAGTGCCCGCTAAGGAACCTACATAGTCCAAGTGCACGCTAGTTAACACAGATAGTCCAAGTGCCCGCTAGTTAACCTAGATAGTCCAAGTGCCACTAGGTAACCTACATAGTGCAAGTGTCCCCTAGTTAACCTACATAGTCCAAGTGCCCGCTAGTTAACATAGATAGTCCAAGTGCCCACTAGGGAACGTACATAGTCCAAGTGCCCGCTAGGTAACCTACATTGTGCAAGTGCCCGGTAGTTAACCTACATAGTCCAAGTGCCCGCTAGGTAACCTGGATAGTCTAAGGGCCCGCTAGTTAACCTACATAGTCCAAGTGCCCGGTAGGTAACTAACATAGTTCAAGTGTCCGTAAGGAACATATATAGTCCAAGTGCCCGCTAGGGAACATACAGAGTCTAAGTGCCCGCTAGGGAACCTACATAGTCGAAGTGCCCGCTAGGGAATCTACATAGTCAAAGGGCCCGCTAGTTAACATAGATAGTCCAAGTGCCGCTAGTTAATCTACATAGTTCAAGGGCCCGCTAGTTAAGCTACATAGTCCAAGTGCCTGATAGGGAACCTACATAGTCCAAGTGCACGCAGAGGGACCTACATAGTCCAAGTGCCCGATATGGAACCTACATATTCCAAGTGCCCGTTAGGGAACCTAGATAGTCCAAGTGCCCGTAGGGAACCTTTGTAGTCCAAGTGACCACTAGGGAACCTACATAGTCAAAATGCCCGCTAGGGAACCTGCATTGTGCAAGTGCCCGCTAGTTAACCTAGGTAGTCCAACTGCCCGCTAGTTAACCTACATAGTCCTAGGGCCCGCTCGTTAACCTAGATATTCCAAGTGCCCGCTAGTTAATCTAGATCGTCCAAGTGTCCGCTAGTTAACCTACATAGTACAAGTTCCCGTTAGGTAACCTAGATAGTGCAAGTGCCCGCTAGGTAACCTACATTGTCCAAGTGCCCGCTAGTTAACCTAGATAGTCCAAGTGCCCGTTCGTTAACCTAGATAGTCCAAGTGCCCGCTAGGTAACCTAGACAGTCCAAGTGCCTGCTAGGTAACTTACATAGTCCAAATGCCTGTTCGTTAACCTACATAGTCCAAGGGCCCACTATTTAACCTAGATCGTCCAAGTGTCTTTGGTTAACCTACATAGTCCAAGTGCCCGCAAGGTAACCTATATAGTCCAAGTTCCAGCTATGTAACCTTGATAGTCCAAGTGCCTTCTAGTTAACCTACATAGTCCAAGTGCCAGCTAGGTAACCTACATAATCCAAGTGCCCACTAGGTAACCTAAATAATCCAAATGCCCGCTAGGGAAACTACATAGTCCAAGTGCCCGCTAGTTAACCTAGATAGTGCAAGTGCCCGCTAGTAAACCTAGATAGTCCAAGGGCCCGCTAGTTAACCTAGATAGTCCAAGTGCCCGCTAGTTAACCTAGATCGTCTAAGTGCCCGCTAGTTAACCTAGATAATCCAAGTGCCCGCTAGTTAACCTACATAGTCCCAAGGCCCTCTAGTTAACCTAGATAGTCCAAGTGTCCGCTAGGGGACGTACATAGTCCAAGTGCCCTCTAGGTAACCTAGATAGTGCAAGTGCCCGCTAGGTAACCTACATAGTCCAAATGCCCGTTCGGTAACCTAGATAGTCCAAGTGCCCGCTAATTAACCTACATAGTCCAAGTGCCCGCTAGGTAAACTAGATAGTGCAAGTGCCCGCTAGGTAACCTACATAGTCCAAGTGCCCGCTAGTTAACCTAGACAGTCCAAGTGCCTGCTAGGTAACTTACATAGTCCAAATGCCCGTTCGTTAACCTACATAGTCCAAGGGCCCACTATTTAACCTAGATCGTCCAAGTGTCTTTGGTTAACCTACATAGTCCAAGTGCCCGCAAGGTGACCTATATAGTCCAAGTTCCAGCTATGTAACCTAGATAGTCCAAGGGCCCGCTAGTTAACCTACATAGTCCAAGTGCCCGCTAGGTAAACTAGATAGTCCAAGTGCCCGCTAAGGAACCTACATAGTCCAAGTGCACGCTAGTTAACCCAGATAGTCCAAGTGCCCGCTAGTTAACCTAGATAGTCCAAGTGTCCGCTAGGGGACGTACATAGTCCAAGTGCCCTCTAGGTAACCTAGATAGTGCAAGTGCCCGCTAGGTAACCTACATAGTCCAAATGCCCGTTCGGTAACCTAGATAGTCCAAGTGCCCGCTAATTAACCTACATAGTCCAAGTGCCCGCTAGGTAACCTAGATAGTGCAAGTGCCCGCTAGGTAACCTACATAGTCCAAGTGCCCGCTAGTTAACCTAGATAGTCCAAGTGCCCGTTCGTTAACCTAGATAGTCCAAGTGCCCGCTAGGTCACCTAGACAGTCCAAGTGCCTGCTAGGTAACTTACATAGTCCAAATGCCCGTTCGTTAACCTACATAGTCCAAGGGCCCACTATTTAACCTAGATCGTCCAAGTGTCTTTGGTTAACCTACATAGTCCAAGTGCCCGCAAGGTAACCTATATAGTCCAAGTTCCAGCTATGTAACCTAGATAGTCCAAGGGCCCGCTAGTTAACCTACATAGTCCAAGTGCCCGCTAGGTAAACTAGATAGTCCAAGTGCCCGCTAAAGAACCTACATAGTCCAAGTGCACGCTAGTTAACACATATAGTCCAAGTGCCCGCTAGTTAACCTAGATAGTCCAAGTGCCACTAGGTAACCTACATAGTGCAAGTGTCCCCTAGTTAACCTACATAGTCCAAGTGCCCGCTAGTTAACATAGATAGTCCAAGTGCCCACTAGGGAGCGTACATAGTCCAAGTGCCCGCTAGGTAACCTACATTGTGCAAGTGCCCGGTAGTTAACCTACATAGTCCAAGTGCCCGCTAGGTAACCTGGATAGTCTAAGGGCCCGCTAGTTAACCTACATAGTCCAAGTGCCCGGTAGGTAACTAACATAGTTCAAGTGTCCGTAAGGAACATATATAGTCCAAGTGCCCGCTAGGGAACATACAGAGTCTAAGTGCCCGCTAGGGAACCTACATAGTCGAAGTGCCCGCTAGGGAATCTACATAGTCAAAGGGCCCGCTAGTTAACATAGATAGTCCAAGTGCCGCTAGTTAATCTACATAGTTCAAGGGCCCGCTAGTTAAGCTACATAGTCCAAGTGCCTGATAGGGAACCTACATAGTCCAAGTGCACGCAGAGGGACCTACATAGTCCAAGTGCCCGATATGGAACCTACATATTCCAAGTGCCCGTTAGGGAACCTAGATAGTCCAAGTGCCCGTAGGGAACCTTTGTAGTCCAAGTGACCACTAGGGAACCTACATAGTCAAAATGCCCGCTAGGGAACCTGCATTGTGCAAGTGCCCGCTAGTTAACCTAGGTAGTCCAACTGCCCGCTAGTTAACCTACATAGTCCTAGGGCCCGCTCGTTAACCTAGATATTCCAAGTGCCCGCTAGTTAATCTAGATCGTCCAAGTGTCCGCTAGTTAACCTACATAGTCCAAGTTCCCGTTAGGTAACCTAGATAGTGCAAGTGCCCGCTAGGTAACCTACATTGTCCAAGTGCCCGCTAGTTAACCTAGATAGTCCAAGTGCCCGTTCGTTAACCTAGATAGTCCAAGTGCCCGCTAGGTAACCTAGACAGTCCAAGAGCCTGCTAGGTAACTTACATAGTCCAAATGCCCGTTCGTTAACCTACATAGTCCAAGGGCCCACTATTTAACCTAGATCGTCCAAGTGTCTTTGGTTAACCTACATAGTCCAAGTGCCCGCAAGGTAACCTATATAGTCCAAGTTCCAGCTATGTAACCTAGATAGTCCAAGGGCCCGCTAGTTAACCTACATAGTCCAAGTGCCCGCTAGGTAAACTAGATAGTCCAAGTGCCCGCTAAGGAACCTACATAGTCCAAGTGCACGCTAGTTAACCCAGATAGTCCAAGTGCCCGCTAGTTAACCTAGATAGTCCAAGTGTCCGCTAGGGGACGTACATAGTCCAAGTGCCCTCTAGGTAACCTAGATAGTGCAAGTGCCCGCTAGGTAACCTACATAGTCCAAATGCCCGTTCGGTAACCTAGATAGTCCAAGTGCCCGCTAATTAACCTACATAGTCCAAGTGCCCGCTAGGTAACCTAGATAGTGCAAGTGCCCGCTAGGTAACCTACATAGTCCAAGTGCCCGCTAGTTAACCTAGATAGTCCAAGTGCCCGTTCGTTAACCTAGATAGTCCAAGTGCCCGCTAGGTAACCTAGACAGTCCAAGTGCCTGCTAGGTAACTTACATAGTCCAAATGCCCGTTCGTTAACCTACATAGTCCAAGGGCCCACTATTTAACCTAGATCGTCCAAGTGTCTTTGGTTAACCTACATAGTCCAAGTGCCCGCAAGGTGACCTATATAGTCCAAGTTCCAGCTATGTAACCTAGATAGTCCAAGGGCCCGCTAGTTAACCTACATAGTCCAAGTGCCCGCTAGGTAAACTAGATAGTCCAAGTGCCCGCTAAGGAACCTACATAGTCCAAGTGCACGCTAGTTAACCCAGATAGTCCAAGTGCCCGCTAGTTAACCTAGATAGTCCAAGTGTCCGCTAGGGGACGTACATAGTCCAAGTGCCCTCTAGGTAACCTAGATAGTGCAAGTGTCCGCTAGGTAACCTACATAGTCCAAATGCCCGTTCGGTAACCTAGATAGTCCAAGTGCCCGCTAATTAACCTACATAGTCCAAGTGCCCGCTAGGTAACCTAGATAGTGCAAGTGCCCGCTAGGTAACCTACATAGTCCAAGTGCCCGCTAGTTAACCTAGATAGTCCAAGTGCCCGTTCGTTAACCTAGATAGTCCAAGTGCCCGCTAGGTAACCTAGACAGTCCAAGTGCCTGCTAGGTAACTTACATAGTCCAAATGCCCGTTCGTTAACCTACATAGTCCAAGGGCCCACTATTTAACCTAGATCGTCCAAGTGTCTTTGGTTAACCTACATAGTCCAAGTGCCCGCAAGGTAACCTATATAGTCCAAGTTCCAGCTATGTAACCTAGATAGTCCAAGGGCCCGCTAGTTAACCTACATAGTCCAAGTGCCCGCTAGGTAAACTAGATAGTCCAAGTGCCCGCTAAGGAACCTACATAGTCCAAGTGCACGCTAGTTAACACAGATAGTCCAAGTGCCCGCTAGTTAACCTAGATAGTCCAAGTGCCACTAGGTAACCTACATAGTGCAAGTGTCCCCTAGTTAACCTACATAGTCCAAGTGCCCGCTAGTTAACATAGATAGTCCAAGTGCCCACTAGGGAACGTACATAGTCCAAGTGCCCGCTAGGTAACCTACATTGTGCAAGTGCCCGGTAGTTAACCTACATAGTCCAAGTGCCCGCTAGGTAACCTGGATAGTCTAAGGGCCCGCTAGTTAACCTACATAGTCCAAGTGCCCGGTAGGTAACTAACATAGTTCAAGTGTCCGTAAGGAACATATATAGTCCAAGTGCCCGCTAGGGAACATACAGAGTCTAAGTGCCCGCTAGGGAACCTACATAGTCGAAGTGCCCGCTAGGGAATCTACATAGTCAAAGGGCCCGCTAGTTAACATAGATAGTCCAAGTGCCGCTAGTTAATCTACATAGTTCAAGGGCCCGCTAGTTAAGCTACATAGTCCAAGTGCCTGATAGGGAACCTACATAGTCCAAGTGCCCGCAGAGGGACCTGCATAGTCCAAGTGCCCGATATGGAACCTAAATATTCCAAGTGCCCGTTAGGGAACCTAGATAGTCAAGTGCCCGTAGGGAACCTATGTAGTCCAAGTGACCACTAGGGAACCTACATAGTCAAAGTGCCCGCTAGGGAACCTGCATTGTGCAAGTGCCCGCTAGTTAACCTAGATAGTCCAAGTGCCCGCTAGTTAACCTACATAGTCCTAGGGCCCGCTCGTTAACCTAGATATTCCAAGTGCCCGCTAGTTAATCTAGATCATCCAAGTGTCCGCTAGTTAACCTACATAGTCCAAGTTCCAGTTAGGTAACCTAGATAGTACAAGTGCCCGCAAGGTAACCTACATAGTTCAAGTGCCCGCTAGGTAACCTAGATATTCCAAGTTCCTGTTAGCTAACCTAGATAATCCAAGTGCCCGCTAGGTAACCTACGTAGTCCAAGTGCCCTTTCGTTAACCTAGATAGTCCAAGTGCCCGCTAGGTAAACTACATATTCAAAGGGCCCGCTAGGTAACCTATATAGTCCAAGTGCCCGTTACCTAACCTAGAGTCCAATTGCCCGCTATGCAACATACATAGTCCAAGTGCCCACTAGTTAACCTACATAGTCCAAGTGCCCGCTAGGTAACCTAGATAGTCCAAGTGCCCGCTAGGTAACTTACATAGTCCAAATGCCCACTAGTTAACCTAGATCGTCCAAGTGTCCGCTAGTTAACCTACATAGTCCAAGTTCCCGTTAGGTAACCTAGATAGTACAAGTGCCCGCTAGGGAACCTGCATTGTGCAAGTGCCCGCTAGTTAACCTACATAGTCCAAGAACCTGCTAGTTAACCTAGATAGTCCAAGTGCCCGCTTGTTAACCTACATAGTCCAAGGGCCCGCTAGTTAACCTAGATATTCCAAGTGCCCGCTAGTTAACCTAGATCGTCCAATTGTACGCTAGTTAACCTACATAGTCCAATTTCCCGTTAGGTAAACTAGATAGTACAAGTGCCGGCAAGATGAGCTACATAGTCCAAATGCCCGCTAGGTAACCTAGATATTCCAAGTTCCTGTTAGCTAACCTAGATAATCCAAGTGACTGTTAGGTAACCTACATAGTCCAAGGGCCCGAAAGGTAACCTATATAGTCCAAGTGCCCGCAAAGAAACCAAGATAGTCCAAGTGCCCGTTAGGTAACCTAGATAATCCAAGTGCCTGCTAGGTAACCTACATAGTCCAAGTTACCGCTAGGTAACCTAGATAGTCCAAGTGCCCGTTACCTAACCTAGATAATCCAATTGCCCGCTATGCAACATACATAGTACAAGTGCCCATTCGTTAACTTAGAAGTCCAAGTGCCCGCTAGGTAACCTACATAGTCCAAATGCCCGTTCGGTAACCTTGATAGTCCAAGTGCCCGCTTGGTAACCTAGATAGTGCAAGTGCCCGTTAGGTAACCTACATAGTCCAAGTGCCCGCCAGTTATCCTAGATAGTCCAAGTGCCCGTTCGTTAACCTAGATAGTCCAAGTGCCCGCTAGGTAACCTAGACAGTCCAAGTGCCTGCTAGGTAACTTACATAGTCCAAATGCCCGTTCGTTAACCTACATAGTCCAAGGGCCCACTATTTAACCTAGATCGTCCAAGTGTCTTTTGTTAACCTACATAGTCCAAGTCACCGCAAGGTAACCTATATAGTCCAAGTTCCAGCTATGTAACCTACATAGTCCAAGTGCCCGCTAGGTAAACTAAATAGTCCAAGTGCCCGCTAAGGAAACTACATAGTCCAAGTGCCCGCTAGATAACCTAGATAGTCCAAGTGCCACTAGGTAACCTACATAGTGCAAGTGTCCCCTAGTTAACCTACATAGTCCAAGTGCCCGCTAGTTAACATAGATAGTCCAAGTGCCCTCTAGGGAACGTACATAGTCCATGTGCCCGCTAGGTAACCTAGATAGTGCAAGTGCCCGGTAGTTAACCTACATAGTCAACGTGCCAGCTAGGTAACCTGGATAGTCTAAGGGCCCGCTAGTTAACCTACATAGTCCAAGTCCCCGGTAGTTAACTTACATAGTCCAAGTGTCCGTAAGGAACATATATAGTCCAAGTGCCCGCTAGGGAACATACAGAGTCTAAGTGCCCGCTAGGGAACCTACGTAGTCGAAGTGCCCGCTAGGGAATCTACATAGTCCAAGGGCCCGCTAGTTAACGTAGATAGTCCAAGTGCCGCTAGTTAATCTACATAGTTTAAGGGCCCGCTAGTTAACCTACATAGTCCAAGTGCCTGATAGGGAACCTACATAGTCCAAGTGCCCGCAGAGGAACCTACATAGTCCAAGTGCCCGATAGGGAACCTACATATTCCAAGTGCCCGTTAGGGAACCTAGATAGTCCAAGTGCCCGTAGGGAACCTATATAGTCCAAGTGCCCGCTAGGGAACATACATAGTCAAAGTGCCCGCTAGGGAACCTGCATTGTGCAAGTGCCCGCTAGTTAACCTAGATAGTCCAAGTGCCCGCTAGTTAACTTACATATCCAAGGTCAGCTAGTTAACCTAGATACTCCAAGTGCCCGCTAGTTAACCTACATAGTCCAAGGTCAGCTAGTTAACCTAGATAGTCCAAGTGCCCGCTAGTTAACCTACATAGTCCAAGAACCCGCTAGTTAACCTAGATAGTCCAAGTGCCCGCTAGTTAACCTACATAGTACTAGGGCCCGCTAGTTAACCTAGATATTCCAAGTGCCCGCTAGTTAATCTAGATCGTCCAAGTGTCCGCTAGTGAACCTACATAGTCCAAGTTCCCGTTAGGTAACCTAGATAGTACAAGTGCCCGCAAGGTAACCTACATAGTCCAAGTGCCCGCTAGGTAACCTAGATATTCCAAGTTCCTGTTAGCTAACCTAGATAATCCAAGTGCCCGCTAGGTAACCTACGTAGTCCAAGTGCCCTTTCGTTAACCTAGATAGTCCAAGTGCCCGCTAGGTAACCTACATATTCAAAGGGCCCGCTAGGTAACCTATATAGTCCAAGTGCCCGTTACCTAACCTAGAGTCGAATTGCCCGCTATGCAACATACATAGTCCAAGTGCCCACTAGTTAACCTACATAGTCCAAATGCCCGCTAGGTAACCTAGATAGTCCAAGTGCCCGCTAGGTAACTTACATAGTCCAAATGCCCACTAGTTAACCTAGATCGTCCAAGTGTCCGCTAGTTATCCTACATAGTCCAAGTTCCCGTTAGGTAACCTAGATAGTACAAGTGCCCGCTAGGGAACCTGCATTGTGCAAGTGCCCGCTAGTTAACCTACATAGTCCAAGAACCTGCTAGTTAACCTAGATAGTCCAAGTGCCCGCTAGTTAACCTACATAGTCCAAGGGCCCGCTAGTTAACCTAGATATTCCAAGTGCCCGCTAGTTAACCTAGATCGTCCAAGTGTACGCTAGTTAACCTACATAGTCCAATTTCCCGTTAGGTAAACTAGATAGTACAAGTGCCGGCAAGATAAGCTACATAGTCCAAATGCCCGCTAGGTAACCTAGATATTCCAAGTTCCTGTTAGCTAACCTAGATAATCCAAGTGACCGTTAGGTAACCTACATAGTCCAAGGGCCCGATAGGTAACCTATATAGTCCAAGTGCCCGCAAAGAAACCAAGATAGTCCAAGTGCCCGTTAGGTAACCTAGATAATCCAAGTGCCTGCTAGGTAACCTACATAGTCCAAGTTACCGCTAGGTAACCTAGATAGTCCAAGTGCCCGTTACCTAACCTAGATAATCCAATTGCCCGCTATGCAACATACATAGTCCAAGTGCCCATTCGTTAACTTAGAAGTCCAAGTGCCCGCTAGGTAACCTACATAGTCCAAATGCCCGTTCGGTAACCTTGATAGTCCAAGTGCCCGCTAGGTAACCTAGATAGTGCAAGTGCCCGTTCGTTAACCTAGATAGTCCAAGTGCCCGCTAGGTAACCTAGACAGTCCAAGTGCCTGCTAGATAACTTACATAGTCCAAATGCCCGTTCGTTAACCTACATAGTCCAAGGGCCCACTATTTAACCTTGATCGTCCAAGTGTCTTTTGTTAACCTACATAGTCCAAGTGACCGCAAGGTAACCTATACAGTCCAAGTTCCAGCTATGTAACCTACATAGTCCAAGTCCCCGCTAGGTAAACTAAATAGTCCAAGTGCCCGCTAAGGAACCTACATAGTCCAAGTGCCCGCTAGTTAACCTAGATAGTCCAAGTGCCACTAGGTAACCTACATAGTGCAAGTGTCCCCTAGTTAACCTACATAGTCCAAGTGCCCGCTAGTTAACATAGATAGTCCAAGTGCCCGCTAGGGAACGTACATAGTCCGTGTGCCCGCTAGGTAACCTAGATAGTGCAAGTGCCCAGTAGTTAACCTACATAGTCAACGTGCCAGCTAGGTAACCTGGATAGTCTAAGGGCCCGCTAGTTAACCTACATAGTCCAAGTGCCCGGTAGTTAACTTACATAGTCCAAGTGTCCGTAAGGAACATATATAGTCCAAGTGCCCGCTAGGGAACATACAGAGTCTAAGTGCCCGCTAGGGAACCTACGTAGTCGAAGTGCCCGCTAGGGAATCTACATAGTCCAAGGGCCCGCTAGTTAACGTAGATAGTCCAAGTGCCGCTAGTTAATCTACATAGTTTAAGGGCCCGCTAGTTAACCTACATAGTCCAAGTGCCTGATAGGGAACCTACATGGTCCAAGTGCCCGCAGAGGAACCTACATAGTCCAAGTGCCCGATAGGGAACCTACATAGTCCAAGTGCCCGCAGAGGAACCTACATAGTCCAAGTGCCCGATAGGGAACCTACATATTCCAAGTGCCCCTTTGGAACCTAGATAGTCCAAGTGCCCGTAGGGAACCTATATAGTCCAAGTGCCCGCTAGGGAACATACATAGTCAAAGTGCCCGCTAGGGAACCTGCATTGTGCAAGTGCCCGCTAGTTAACCTAGATAGTCCAAGTGCCCGCTAGTTAACTTACATATCCAAGGTCAGCTAGTTAACCTAGATACTCCAAGTGCCCGCTAGTTAACCTACATAGTCCAAGAACCCGCTAGTTAACCTAGATAGTCCAAGTGCCCGCTAGTTAACCTACATAGTCCTAGGGCCCGCTAGTTATCCTAGATATTCCATGTGCCCTCTATTTAACCTAGATCGTCCAAGTGTCCGCTAGTTAACCTACATAGTCCAAGTTCCCATTAGGTAACCTAGATAGTACAAGTGCCCGCAAGGTAACCTACATAGTCCAAGTGCCCGCTAGGTAACCTGTATAGTCTAAGGACCCGCTAGTTAACCTACATAGTTCAAATGCCCGCTAGGCAACCTAGATAGTCCAGGTGCCCGTTCGTTAACCTAGATAGCCAAGTGCCCGCTAGGTAACCTATACAATCCAAGTGTCTGCTAGGTAACCTACATAGTCCAAATGCCCGTTCGTTAACCTATATAGTCTAAGGGCCCACTAGTTAACCTCGATCGTCTAAGTGTCCTCTAGTTAACCTACATAGTCCAAATGCACGCTAGTTAACCTACATAGTCCAAGTGCCGCTAGGTAACCTACATAGTGAAAGTGTCCCCTAGTTAACCTACATAGTCCAAGTGGGCGGTAGTTAACATAGATAGTCCAAGTGCCCACTTGTTAACATAGATAGTCCAAGTGCCCGCTAGGGAACATACATAGTCCAAGTGCCCGCTAGGTAACCAAGATAATGCATGTGCCCGGTTGTTAACCTACATAGTCCAAGTACCCGCTAGGTAACCTTGATAGTCAAGGGCCCGCTAGTTAACCTACATAGTCCAAGTGCCCGGTAGTTAACTTACATAGTCCAAGTGCCCCCTCTGGAACCTACATAGACCAAGTGCCTGCTAGGGAACCTACATAGTTCAAGTGTCCGTAGGGAACATACAGAATCCAAGTGCCCGCTAGGGAATCTATATAGTCCAAGGGCCCGATAGTTAACGTAGATAGTCCAAGTGCCCGCTAGGAAACCTACATAGTCAAAGTGCCCGCTAGGGAACCTACATAGTCCATGTGCCCGCTAGTTAACCTAGATAGTCCAAGTGCCCGCTAGTTAACCTAGATAGTCCATGAGCCCGCTAGGTTACCTACATAGTCCAAGTGCACGTTCGTTAACCTAGATAGTCCAAGTGCCCGCTGGTAACCTACATAGTCCAAGGGCCCACTAGGTAACCTTGATAGTCCAAGTGCCTTCTAGTTAACCTACAGAGTCCAAGTGCCCGCTAGGTAACCTACATAGTCCAAGTGCCCGCTATGTAACCTAAATAATCGAATCTAAATAGTCCAAGGGCCCGCTAGATAACCTACATAGTCCAAGTACCGGCTAGTTAGCCTAGATCCTCCAAGTGCACCCTAGTTAACCTACATAGTCCAAGGGCCCGCTAGTTAACTTTTATAGTCCAAGTGCCCGCTAGGGAACCTACATAGTCAAAGTGCCCGCTAGGGAACCTACATAGTCCAAGTGCCCGCTAGTTAACCTAGATAGTCCAAGTGCCCGCTAGTTAACTTAGAGATTCCAAGTGCCTGCTTGTTAACCAGGATCATCAAAATGCCCTCTAGTTAACTTACATAGTCCAAAGGCCTGCTAGTTAACCTACATAGAGCAAGGGCCCGCTAGTTAACCTTGATAGTCCAAGTGCCCGCTGGTTAACCTACATAGTCCAAGTCCCGCTAGGTAACCTAGTCAGTCCAAGTGACCATTAGGTTACCTACATAGTCCAAGTGCCCGTTCGTTAAGCTACATAGTCCAAATGCCCGCTAGGGAACGTAGATAGCCCAAGTGCCCGCTAGGGAACGTACATAGTCCAAGTGCTCGCTAGGCAGCCTACATAGTCCAAATGCCCGCTAGGTAACCTAGATAGTCCAATTGCCCGTTAGCTAACCTAGATAGTCTAAGTGTCCGCTAGTTAACCTACATAGTCCAAGTGCCCGTTCATTAACGTAGATAGGCCAAGTGCCTGCTAGGTAACCTAGACAGTCCAAGTGCCCGCTAGGTTACCTACATAGTCCAAGTGCCCGTTCGTTAACCTACATAGTCCAAATGCCAGCTAGGTAACGTGGATAGCCCACGTGCCCGCTAGGGAACGGACATAGTCCAAG
Source organism: Tenrec ecaudatus (assembly GCF_050624435.1). NCBI lineage: Eukaryota > Metazoa > Chordata > Mammalia > Afrosoricida > Tenrecidae > Tenrec > Tenrec ecaudatus. The sequence continues at coordinate 331,990 of NW_027459268.1, forward strand.
TGCCCGCTAGGTAACCTAGATAGTCCAAGTGCCCGCTAGTTAACCAACATAGTCCAAGTGCCTCCTAGGTAAACTACATAGTCCATGTGCCCACTAGGTAACCTAGACTGTCCAATTGCCCCCTAGTTAACCTAGACAGTCCAAGTACCCGATAGGGAACCTACATAGTCCAAGTGCTCGCTAGGTAACCTACATAGTCCAAGTGCTCGCTAGGCAACCTACATAGCCCAAGTGCCCGCTAGGTAACCTAGATAGTCCAATTGCCTGTTAGCTAACCTAGATAGTCGAAGTGTCCGTTAGTTAACCTACATAGTCCAAGTGCCCGTTCGTTAACGTAGATAGGCCAAGTGCCTGCTAGGTAATCTAGACAGTCCAAGTGCCCGCTAGGTTACCTACATAGTCGAAGTGAACGTTCGTTAACCTAGATAGTCCAAGTGCCCGCTGGTAACCTACATAGTCCAAGGGCCCGCTAGGTAACCTTGATAGTCCAAGTGCCTTCTAGTTAACCTACATAGTCCAAGTGCCCGCTAGGTAACCTACATAGTCCAAGTGCCCACTAGGTAACCTAAATAATCCAAATGCCCGCTAGGGAAACTACATAGTCCATGTGCCCGCTAGTTAACCTAGATAGTCCAAGTGCCCGCTAGTAAACCTAGATAGTCCAAGTGCCCGCTAGTTAACCTAGATAATCCAAGTGCCCGCTAGTTAACCTACATAGTCCAAGGGCCCTCTAGTTAAACTAGATAGTCCAAGTGCCCGCTAGGGGACGTATATAGTCCAAGTGCCCGCTAGGTAACCTAGATAGTCCAAGTGCCCGCTAGTTAACGTAGATAGTCCAAGTGCCCGCTAGTTAACCAGGATCATCAAAATGCCCTCTAGTTAACTTACATAGTCCAAAGGCGCGCTAGTTAACCTACATAGAGCAAGGGCCCACTAGTTAACGTTGATAGTCCAAGTGCCCGCTAGTTAACCTACATAGTCCAAGTCCCGCTAGGTAACCTAGACAGTCCAAGTGACCATTAGGTTACCTACATAGTCCAAGTGCCCGTTCGTTAACCTACATAGTCCAAGTGCCCGCTAGGTAACGTAGATATCCCAAGTGCCTCCTAGAGAACGTACATAGTCCAAGTGCCCGCTAGGTAACCTAGATAGTCCAAGTGCCCGCTAGTTAACCAACATAGTCCAAGTGCCTCCTAGGTAAACTACATAGTCCAAGTGCCCACTAGGTAACCTAGACTGTCCAATTGCCCCCTAGTTAACCTAGACAGTCCTAGTACCCGATAGGGAACCTACATAGTCCAAGTGCTCACTAGGCAACCTACATAGTCCAAGTGCCCGCTAGGTAACCTAGATAGTCCAATTGCCCGTTAGCTAACCTAGATAGTCGAAGTGTCCGCTAGTTAACCTACATAATCCAAGTGCCCGTTCGTTAACGTAGATAGGCCAAGTGCCTGCTAGGTAACCTAGACAGTCCAAGTGCCCGCTAGATTATCTACATAGTCCAAGTGCACTTTCGTTAACGTAGATAGTCAAAGTGCCTGCTAGGTAACCTAAATAGTCCAAGTGCCCGCTAGGGAACGTACATAGTCCAAGCGCCCGCTAGGTAACCTAGATAGTCCAATTGCCCGTTAGCTAACCTAGATAGTCGAAGTGTCCGCTAGTTAACCTACATAGTCCAAGTGCCCGTTCGATAACGTAGATAGGCCAAGTGCCTGCCAGGTAACCTAGACCGTCCAAGTGCCCGCTAGGTTACCTACATAGTCCAAGTGCACGTTCGTTAACCTAGATATTCCAAGTCCCGCTGGTAACCTACATAGTCCAAGGGCCCGCTAGGTAAACTTCATAGTCCAAGTGCCTTCTAGTTAACCTACATAATCCAAGTGCCCGATAGGTAACCTACATAGTCCAAGTGCCCATTAGGTAACTTAGATAGTCAAAAAGCCCGCCAGGAAACCCACATAGTCCAAGTGCCCGCTAGGGAACTTACATAGTCCAAGGGCCCGCTAGGGAACCTACATAATCCAAGGGCCCGTTAGTTAACCTAGATAGTCCAAGTGCCCGCTTGGTAACCTAGATAGTCCAACAGCCCGCTAGGTAATCTACATACTTCCAGAACCCACTAGGTAACATAGATAGTTCAAGTGCCAGCTAGGTAACCTAGATAGTCCAAGTGCCCGCTAGGTAACCTACAAAATCTAAGGGCCCGCTAGGTTATCTATATAGTCCAAATGCTCACTAGGGTATCTACATAGTCCAAGGGCCCTCTGGTTAACGTAGATAGTCCAAGTGCCGCTAGTTAATCTACATAGTCCAAGGGCCTGCTAGTTAACCTACATAGTCCAAGTCCCCGCTAGTTAACCTAGATCGTCCAAGTGCCCGCTAGGTAACCTATATAATCCAAGGGCCCACTAGTTAACCTAGATCGTCCAAGTGCCCGCTAGGTAACCTACAAAGTCTAAGTGCCCGCTAGGTTATCTATATGGTCCAAAGCCCGCTAGGGAACCTACATAGTCCAAGTGCCCGCTAGTTAACCTACATCGTCCAAGTGCCCGCTAGTTAACCAACATAGTCAATGGGCCCACTAGTTAACCTACATACTGCAAGAGCCCGCTAGTTAACCTAGATCGTGCAAGTGTCTGCTAGTTAACCTACATAGTCCAAGTGCCAGTTAGCTAACCTAGATAGTCCAAGGGCCCGCTAGTTGACTTACATAGTCCAAGTGCCCGCTAGTTAACCTAGATAGTCCCAGTGCCCGTTAGTTAACCTAGAGTGTCCAAGTGCCCACTAGGGGACGTACTTAGTCCAAGTTCACGTTAGCTAACCTAGATAGTCCAAGTGCCCACTAGTTAACATTGATCATCCAAGTGCCCGCTAGTTAACCTAGATAGTCCAAGTGCACGCTAGTTAACCTAGATAGTCCAAGTGCCCTCTAGTTAACCTAGATCGTCCAAGTGCCCGCTAGTTAACCTACATAGTCCAAGGGCCCGCTAGTTAACCTAAGTAGTCCAAGGTCCTCTAGTTAACCTAGATAGTCCAAGTGTCCGCTAGGTAACCTAAGTAGTCCAAATGTCCGATAGGAATCCTACATAGTCCAAGTGCCCGCTAGGTAACCTACATAGTCCAAGTGCGCGTTCGTTAACCTAGACAGTCCAAGTGCCCGCTAGGAAATCTACAGAGTCCAAAAGCTCGCTAGTTAACCTACATAGTCCAAGTGCCCGCTATGTAACCTAGATAGTCAAAGTGCCCGTTAGGTAACCTAGATAGTCCAAGTGCCCGCTAGGTAACCTAGATACTCAAAGTGCCCCTTACCTAAACTAGATAGTCCAAGTGCCCGCTAGTTAACCAACATAGTCCAAGTGCCTCCTAGGTAAACTACATAGTCCAAGTGCCCACTAGGTAACCTAGACTGTCCAATTGCCCCCTAGTTAACCTAGACAGTCCAAGTACCCGATAGGGAACCTACATAGTCCAAGTGCTCGCTAGGCAACCTACATAGTCCAAGTGCCCGCTAGGTAACCTAGATAGTCCAATTGCCTGTTAGCTAACCTAGATAGTCGAAGTGTCCGTTAGTTAACCTACATAGTCCAAGTGCCCGTTCGTTAACGTAGATAGGCCAAGTGCCTGCTAGGTAACCTAGACAGTCCAAGTGCCCGCTAGGTTACCTACATAGTCCAAGTGCACGTTCGTTACCCTAGATAGTCCAAGTGCCCGCTGGTAACCTACATAGTCCAAGGGCCCGCTAGGTAACCTTGATAGTCCAAGTGCCTTCTAGTTAACCTACATAGTCCAAGTGCCCGCTAGGTAACCTACATAGTCCAAGTGCCCACTAGGTAACCTAAATAATCCAAATGCCCGCTAGGGAAACTACATAGTCCATGTGCCCGCTAGTTAACCTAGATAGTCCAAGTGCCCGCTAGTAAACCTAGATAGTCCAAGTGCCCGCTAGTTAACCTAGATAGTCCAAGTGCCCGCTAGTTAACCTAGATCGTCTAAGTGCCCGCTAGTTAACCTAGATAATCCAAGTGCCCGCTAGTTAACCTACATAGTCCAAGGGCCCTCTAGTTAAACTAGATAGTCCAAGTGCCCGCTAGGGGACGTATATAGTCCAAGTGCCCGCTAGGTAACCTAGATAGTCCAAGTGCCCGCTAGTTAACCTAGATAGTCCAAGTGCCCGCTAGTTAACCAGGATCATCAAAATGCCCTCTAGTTAACTTACATAGTCCAAAGGCGCGCTAGTTAACCTACATAGAGCAAGGGCCCACTAGTTAACGTTGATAGTCCAAGTGCCCGCTAGTTAACCTACATAGTCCAAGTCCCGCTAGGTAACCTAGACAGTCCAAGTGACCATTAGGTTACCAACATAGTCCAAGTGCCCGCTATGTAACCTAAATAATTGAATCTAAATAGTCCTTGGGCCCGCTAGATAACCTACATAGTCCAAGTACCGGCTAGTTAGCCTAGATCCTCCAAGTGCACTCTAGTTAACCTACATAGTCCAAGGGCCCGCTAGTTAACTTTTATAGTCCAAGTGCCCGCTAGGGAACCTACATAGTCCAAGTGCCCGCTAGTTAACCTAGATAGTCCAAGTGCCCGCTAGTTAACTTAGATAGTCCAAGTGCCTGCTAGTTAACCAGGATCATCAAAATGCCCTCTAGTTAACTTACATAGTCCAAAGGCCTGCTAGTTAACCTACATAGAGCAACGGCCCGCTAGTTAACCTTGATAGTCCAAGTGCCCGCTAGTTAACCTACATAGTCCAAGTCCCGCTAGGTAACCTAGTCAGTCCAAGTGACCATTAGGTTACCTACATAGTCCAAGTGCCCGTTCGTTAAGCTACATAGTCCAAATGCCCGCTAGGGAACGTAGATAGCCCAAGTGCCCGCTAGGGAACGTACATAGTCCAAGTGCTCGCTAGGAAACCTACATAGTCCAAATGCCCGCTAGGTAACCTAGATAGTCCAATTGCCCGTTAGCTAACCTAGATAGTCTAAGTGTCCGCTAGTTAACCTACATAGTCCAAGTGCCCGTTCATTAACGTAGATAGGCCAAGTGCCTGCTAGGTAACCTGGACAGTCCAAGTGCCCGCTAGGTTACCTACATAGTCCAAGTGCCCGTTCGTTAACCTACATAGTCCAAATGCCCGCTAGGTAACGTGGATAGCCCACGTGCCCGCTAGGGAACGGACATAGTCCAAGTGCCCGCTAGGTAACCTAGATAGTCCAAGTGCCCGCTAGTTAACCAACATAGTCCAAGTGCCTCCTAGGTAAACTACATAGTCCAAGTGCCCACTAGGTAACCTAGACTGTCCAATTGCCCCCTAGTTAACCTAGACAGTCCAAGTACCCGATAGGGAACCTACATAGTCCAAGTGCTCGCTAGGTAACCTACATAGTCCAAGTGCTCGCTAGGCAACCTACATAGTCCAAGTGCCCGCTAGGTAACCTAGATAGTCCAATTGCCTGTTAGCTAACCTAGATAGTCGAAGTGTCCGTTAGTTAACCAACATAGTCCAAGTGCCCGTTCGTTAACGTAGATAGGCCAAGTGCCTGCTAGGTAACCTAGACAGTCCAAGTGCCCGCTAGGTTACCTACATAGTCCAAGTGCACGTTCGTTAACCTAGATAGTCCAAGTGCCCGCTGGTAACCTACATAGTCCAAGGGCCCGCTAGGTAACCTTGATAGTCCAAGTGCCTTCTAGTTAACCTACATAGTCCAAGTGCCCGCTAGGTAACCTACATAGTCCAAGTGCCCACTAGGTAACCTAAATAATCCAAATGCCCGCTAGGGAAACTACATAGTCCATGTGCCCGCTAGTTAACCTAGATAGTCCAAGTGCCCGCTAGTAAACCTAGATAGTCCAAGTGCCCGCTAGTTAACCTAGATAGTCCAAGTGCCCGCTAGTTAACCTAGATCGTCTAAGTGCCCGCTAGTTAACCTAGATAATCCAAGTGCCCGCTAGTTAACCTACATAGTCCAAGCGCCCTCTAGTTAAACTAGATAGTCCAAGTGCCCGCTAGGGGACGTATATAGTCCAAGTGCCCGCTAGGTAACCTAGATAGTCCAAGTGCCCGCTAGTTAACCTAGATAGTCCAAGTGCCCGCTAGTTAACCAGGATCATCAAAATGCCCTCTAGTTAACTTACATAGTCCAAAGGCGCGCTAGTTAACCTACATAGAGCAAGGGCCCACTAGTTAACGTTGATAGTCCAAGTGCCCGCTAGTTAACCTACATAGTCCAAGTCCCGCTAGGTAACCTAGACAGTCCAAGTGACCATTAGGTTACCTACATAGTCCAAGTGCCCGTTCGTTAACCTACATAGTCCAAGTGCCCGCTAGGTAACGTAGATATCCCAAGTGCCTCCTAGAGAACGTACATAGTCCAAGTGCCCGCTAGGTAACCTAGATAGTCCAAGTGCCCGCTAGTTAACCAACATAGTCCAAGTGCCTCCTAGGTAAACTACATAGTCCAAGTGCCCACTAGGTAACCTAGACTGTCCAATTGCCCCCTAGTTAACCTAGACAGTCCTAGTACCCGATAGGGAACCTACATAGTCCAAGTGCTCACTAGGCAACCTACATAGTCCAAGTGCCCGCTAGGTAACCTAGATAGTCCAATTGCCCGTTAGCTAACCTAGATAGTCGAAGTGTCCGCTAGTTAACCTACATAGTCCAAGTGCCCGTTCGTTAACGTAGATAGGCCAAGTGCCTGCTAGGTAACCTAGACAGTCCAAGTGCCCGCTAGATTATCTACATAGTCCAAGTGCACTTTCGTTAACGTAGATAGTCAAAGTGCCTGCTAGGTAACCTAAATAGTCCAAGTGCCCGCTAGGGAACGTACATAGTCCAAGCGCCCGCTAGGTAACCTAGATAGTCCAATTGCCCGTTAGCTAACCTATAGTCGAAGTGTCCGCTAGTTAACCTACATAGTCCAAGTGCCCGTTCGATAACGCAGATAGGCCAAGTGCCTGCTAGGTAACCTAGACCGTCCAAGTGCCCGCTAGGTTACCTACATAGTCCAAGTGCACGTTCGTTAACCTAGATATTCCAAGTCCCGCTGGTAACCTACATAGTCCAAGGGCCCGCTAGGTAACCTTCATAGTCCAAGTGCCTTCTAGTTAACCTACATAATCCAAGTGCCCGATAGGTAACCTACATAGTCCAAGTGCCCATTAGGTAACTTAGATAGTCAAAAATCCCGCCAGGAAACCCACATAGTCCAAGTGCCCGCTAGGGAAATTACATAGTCCAAGGGCCCGCTATGGAACCTACATAATCCAAGGGCCCGTTAGTTAACCTAGATAGTCCAAGTGCCCGCTTGGTAACCTAGATAGTCCAACAGCCCGCTAGGTAATCTACATGCTTCCAGAACCCACTAGGTAACATAGATAGTTCAAGTGCCAGCTAGGTAACCTAGACCGTCCAAGTGCCCACTAGGTTACCTACATAGTCCAAGTGCACGTTCGTTAACCTAGATATTCCAAGTCCCGCTGGTAACCTACATAGTCCAAGGGCCCGCTAGGTAACCTTCATAGTCCAAGTGCCTTCTAGTTAACCTACATAATCCAAGTGCCCGATAGGTAACCTACATAGTCCAAGTGCCCATTAGGTAACTTAGATAGTCAAAAATCCCGCCAGGAAACCCACATAGTCCAAGTGCCCGCTAGGGAAATTACATAGTCCAAGGGCCCGCTATGGAACCTACATAATCCAAGGGCCCGTTAGTTAACCTAGATAGTCCAAGTGCCCGCTTGGTAACCTAGATAGTCCAACAGCCCGCTAGGTAATCTACATGCTTCCAGAACCCACTAGGTAACATAGATAGTTCAAGTGCCAGCTAGGTAACCTAGACCGTCCAAGTGCCCACTAGGTTACCTACATAGTCCAAGTGCACGTTCGTTAACCTAGATATTCCAAGTCCCGCTGGTAACCTACATAGTCCAAGGGCCCGCTAGGTAACCTTCATAGTCCAAGTGCCTTCTAGTTAACCTACATAATCCAAGTGCCCGATAGGTAACCTACATAGTCCAAGTGCCCATTAGGTAACTTAGATAGTCAAAAAGCCCGCCAGGAAACCCACATAGTCCAAGTGCCCGCTAGGGAAATTACATAGTCCAAGGGCCCGCTATGGAACCTACATAATCCAAGGGCCCGTTAGTTAACCTAGATAGTCCAAGTGCCCGCTTGGTAACCTAGATAGTCCAACAGCCCGCTAGGTAATCTACATACTTCCAGAACCCACTAGGTAACATAGATATTTCAAGTGCCAGCTAGGTAACCTAGATAGTCCAAGTGCCCGCTAGGGGACGTATATAGTCCAAGTGCCCGCTAGGTAACCTAGATAGTCCAAGTGCCCGCTAGTAAACCTAGTTAGTCCAAGTGCCCGCTAGTTAACCTAGATAGTCCAAGTGCCCGCTAGTTAACCAGGATCATCAAAATGCCCTCTAGTTAACTTACATAGTCCAAAGGCGCGCTAGTTAACCTACATAGAGCAAGGGCCCACTAGTTAACGTTGATAGTCCAAGTGCCCGCTAGTTAACCTACATAGTCCAAGTCCCGCTAGGTAACCTAGACAGTCCAAGTGACCATTAGGTTACCTACATAGTCCAAGTGCCCGTTCGTTAACCTACATAGTCCAAGTGCCCGCTAGGTAACGTAGATATCCCAAGTGCCTCCTAGAGAACGTACATAGTCCAAGTGCCCGCTAGGTAACCTAGATAGTCCAAGTGCCCGCTAGTTAACCAACATAGTCCAAGTGCCTCCTAGGTAAACTACATAGTCCAAGTGCCCACTAGGTAACCTAGACTGTCCAATTGCCCCCTAGTTAACCTAGACAGTCCTAGTACCCGATAGGGAACCTACATAGTCCAAGTGCTCACTAGGCAACCTACATAGTCCAAGTGCCCGCTAGGTAACCTAGATAGTCCAATTGCCCGTTAGCTAACCTAGATAGTCGAAGTGTCCGCTAGTTAACCTACATAGTCCAAGTGCTCGTTCGTTAACGTAGATAGGCCAAGTGCCTGCTAGGTAACCTAGACAGTCCAAGTGCCCGCTAGATTATCTACATAGTCCAAGTGCACTTTCGTTAACGTAGATAGTCAAAGTGCCTGCTAGGTAACCTAAATAGTCCAAGTGCCCGCTAGGGAACGTACATAGTCCAAGCGCCCGCTAGGTAACCTAGATAGTCCAATTGCCCGTTAGCTAACCTAGATAGTCGAAGTGTCCGCTAGTTAACCTACATAGTCCAAGTGCCCGTTCGTTAACGTAGATAGGCCAAGTGCCTGCTAGGTAACCTAGACCGTCCAAGTGCCCGCTAGGTTACCTACATAGTCCAAGTGCACGTTCGTTAACCTAGATATTCCAAGTCCCGCTGGTAACCTACATAGTCCAAGGACCCGCTAGGTAAACTTCATAGTCCAAGGGCCTTCTAGTTAACTTACATAATCCAAGTGCCCGATAGGTAACCTACATAGTCCAAGTGCCCATTAGGTAACTTAGATAGTCAAAAAGCCCGCCAGGAAACCCACATAGTCCAAGTGCCCGCTAGGGAACTTACAAGTCGAAGGGCCCGCTAGGGAACCTACATAATCCAAGGGCCCGTTAGTTAACCTAGATAGTCCAAGTGCCCGCTTGGTAACCTAGATAGTCCAACAGCCCGCTAGGTAATCTACATACTTCCAGAACCCACTAGGTAACATAGATAGTTCAAGTGCCAGCTAGGTAACCTAGATAGTCCAAGTGCCCGCTAGGTAACCTACAAAATCTAAGGGCCCGCTAGGTTACCTATATAGTCCAAATGCCCACTAGGGTATCTACATAGTCCAAGGGCCCTCTGGTTAACGTAGATAGTCCAAGTGCCGCTAGTTAATCTACATAATCCAAGGGCCTGCTAGTTAAACTACATAGTCCAAGTACCCGCTAGTGAACCTAGATCGTCCAAGTGCCCGCTAGGTAACCTATATAATCCAAGGGCCCACTAGTTAACCTAGATCGTCCAAGTGCCCGCTAGGTAACCTACAAAGTCTAAGTGCCCGCTAGGTTATCTATATGGTCCAAATGCCCGCTAGGGAACCTACATAGTCCAAGTGCCCGCTAGTTAACCTACAACGTCCAAGTGCCCGCTAGTTAAACAACATAGTCAATGGGCCCACTAGTTAACCTACATACTGCAAGAGCCCGCTAGTTAACCTAGATCGTGCAAGTGTCTGCTAGTTAACCTACATAGTCCAAGTGCCAGTTAGCTAACCTAGATAGTCCAAGGGCCCGCTAGTTGACTTACATAGTCCAAGTGCCCGCTAGTTAACCTAGATAGTCCCAGTGCCCGTTAGTTAACCTAGAGTGTCCAAGTGCCCACTAGGGGACGTACTTAGTCCAAGTTCACGTTAGCTAACCTAGATAGTCCAAGTGCCCACTAGTTAACATTGATCATCCAAGTGCCCGCTAGTTAACCTAGATAGTCCAAGTGCACGCTAGTTAACCTAGATAGTCCAAGTGCCCTCTAGTTAACCTAGATCGTCCAAGTGCCCGCTAGTTAACCTACATAGTCCAAGGGCCCGCTAGTTAACCTAAGTAGTCCAAGGTCCTCTAGTTAACCTAGATAGTCCAAGTGTCCGCTAGGTAACCTAAGTAGTCCAAATGTCCGATAGGAATCCTACATAGTCCAAGTGCCCGCTAGGTAACCTACATAGTCCAAGTGCGCGTTCGTTAACCTAGACAGTCCAAGTGCCCGCTAGGAAATCTACAGAGTCCAAAAGCTCGCTAGTTAACCTACATAGTCCAAGTGCCCGCTATGTAACCTAGATAGTCAAAGTGCCCGTTAGGTAACCTAGATAGTCCAAGTGCCCGCTAGGTAACCTAGATACTCAAAGTGCCCCTTACCTAAACTAGATAGTCCAAGTGCCCGCTAGTTAACCAACATAGTCCAAGTGCCTCCTAGGTAAACTACATAGTCCAAGTGCCCACTAGGTAACCTAGACTGTCCAATTGCCCCCTAGTTAACCTAGACAGTCCAAGTACCCGATAGGGAACCTACATAGTCCAAGTGCTCGCTAGGTAACCTACATAGTCCAAGTGCTCGCTAGGCAACCTACATAGTCCAAGTGCCCGCTAGGTAACCTATATAGTCCAATTGCCTGTTAGCTAACCTAGATAGTCGAAGTGTCCGTTAGTTAACCTACATAGTCCAAGTGCCCGTTCGTTAACGTAGATAGGCCAAGTGCCTGCTAGGTAACCTAGACAGTCCAAGTGCCCGCTAGGTTACCTACATAGTCCAAGTGCACGTTCGTTAACCTAGATAGTCCAAGTGCCCGCTGGTAACCTACATAGTCCAAGGGCCCGCTAGGTAACCTTGATAGTCCAAGTGCCTTCTAGTTAACCTACATAGTCCAAGTGCCCGCTAGGTAACCTACATAGTCCAAGTGCCCACTAGGTAACCTAAATAATCCAAATGCCCGCTAGGGAAACTACATAGTCCATGTGCCCGCTAGTTAACCTAGATAGTCCAAGTGCCCGCTAGTAAACCTAGATAGTCCAAGTGCCCGCTAGTTAACCTAGATAGTCCAAGTGCCCGCTAGTTAACCTAGATCGTCTAAGTGCCCGCTAGTTAACCTAGATAATCCAAGTGCCCGCTAGTTAACCTACATAGTCCAAGGGCCCTCTAGTTAAACTAGATAGTCCAAGTGCCCGCTAGGGGACGTATATAGTCCAAGTGCCCGCTAGGTAACCTAGATAGTCCAAGTGCCCGCTAGTTAACCTAGATAGTCCAAGTGCCCGCTAGTTAACCAGGATCATCAAAATGCCCTCTAGTTAACTTACATAGTCCAAAGGCGCGCTAGTTAACCTACATAGAGCAAGGGCCCACTAGTTAACGTTGATAGTCCAAGTGCCCGCTAGTTAACCTACATAGTCCAAGTCCCGCTAGGTAACCTAGACAGTCCAAGTGACCATTAGGTTACCAACATAGTCCAAGTGCCCGCTATGTAACCTAAATAATCGAATCTAAATAGTCCAAGGGCCCGCTAGATAACCTACATAGTCCAAGTACCGGCTAGTTAGCCTAGATCCTCCAAGTGCACTCTAGTTAACCTACATAGTCCAAGGGCCCGCTAGTTAACTTTTATAGTCCAAGTGCCCGCTAGGGAACCTACATAGTCAAAGTGCCCGCTAGGGAACCTACATAGTCCAAGTGCCCGCTAGTTAACCTAGATAGTCCAAGTGCCCGCTAGTTAACTTAGATAGTCCAAGTGCCTGCTAGTTAACCAGGATCATCAAAATGCCCTCTAGTTAACTTACATAGTCCAAAGGCCTGCTAGTTAACCTACATAGAGCAAGGGCCCGCTAGTTAACCTTGATAGTCCAAGTGCCCGCTAGTTAACCTACATAGTCCAAGTCCCGCTAGGTAACCTAGTCAGTCCAAGTGACCATTAGGTTACCTACATAGTCCAAGTGCCCGTTCGTTAAGCTACATAGTCCAAATGCCCGCTAGGGAACGTAGATAGTCCAAGTGCCCGCTAGGGAACGTACATAGTCCAAGTGCTCGCTAGGCAACCTACATAGTCCAAATGCCCGCTAGGTAACCTAGATAGTCCAATTGCCCGTTAGCTAACCTAGATAGTCTAAGTGTCCGCTAGTTAACCTACATAGTCCAAGTGCCCGTTCATTAACGTAGATAGGCCAAGTGCCTGCTAGGTAACCTGGACAGTCCAAGTGCCCGCTAGGTTACCTACATAGTCCAAGTGCCCGTTCGTTAACCTACATAGTCCAAATGCCCGCTAGGTAACGTGGATAGCCCACGTTCCCGCTAGGGAACGGACATAGTCCAAGTGCCCGCTAGGTAACCTAGATAGTCCAAGTGCCCGCTAGTTAACCAACATAGTCCAAGTGCCTCCTAGGTAAACTACATAGTCCAAGTGCCCACTAGGTAACCTAGACTGTCCAATTGCCCCCTAGTTAACCTAGACAGTCCAAGTACCCGATAGGGAACCTACATAGTCCAAGTGCTCGCTAGGTAACCTACATAGTCCAATTGCTCTCTAGGCAACCTACATAGTCCAAGTGCCCGCTAGGTAACCTAGATAGTCCAATTGCCTGTTAGCTAACCTAGATAGTCGAAGTGTCCGCTAGTTAACCTACATAGTCCAAGTGCCCGTTCGTTAACGTACATAGGCCAAGTGCCTGCTAGGTAACCTAGACAGTCCAAGTGCCCGCTAGGTTACCTACATAGTCCAAGTGCACGTTCGTTAATCTAGATAGTCCAAGTGCCCGCTGGTAACCTACATAGTCCAAGGGCCCGCTAGGTAACCTTGATAGTCCAAGTGCCTTCTAGTTAACCTACATAGTCCAAGTGCCCGCTAGGTAACCTACATAGTCCAAGTGCCCACTAGGTAACCTAAATAATCCAAATGCCCGCAAGGGAAACTACATAGTCCATGTGCCCGCTAGTTAACCTAGATAGTCCAAGTGCCCGCTAGTAAACCTAGATAGTCCAAGTGCCCGCTAGTTAATCTAGATAGTCCAAGTGCCCGCTAGTTAACCTAGATAGTCCAAGTGCCCGCTAGTTAACCTAGATCGTCTAAGTGCCCGCTAGTTAACCTAGATAATCCAAGTGCCCGCTTGTTAACCTACATAGTCCAAGGGCCCTCTAGTTAAACTAGATAGTCCAAGTGCCCGCTAGGGGACGTATATAGTCCAAGTGCCCGCTAGGTAACCTAGATAGTCCAAGTGCCCGCTAGTTAACCTAGATAGTCCAAGTGCCCGCTAGTTAACCTAGATAGTCCAAGTGCCCGCTAGTTAACCAGGATCATCAAAATGCCCTCTAGTTAACTTACATAGTTCAAAGGCGCGCTAGTTAACCTACATAGAGCAAGGGCCCACTAGTTAACGTTGATAGTCCAAGTGCCCGCTAGTTAACCTACATAGTCCAAGTCCCGCTAGGTAACCTAGACAGTCCAAGTGACCATTAGGTTACCTACATAGTCCAAGTGCCCGTTCGTTAACCTACTTAGTCCAAGTGCCCGCTAGGTAACGTAGATATCCCAAGTGCCTCCTAGAGAACGTACATAGTCAAAGTGCCCGCTAGGTAACCTAGATAGTCCAAGTGCCCGCTAGTTAACCAACATAGTCCAAGTGCCTCCTAGGTAAACTACATAGTCCAAGTGCCCACTAGGTAACCTAGACTGTCCAATTGCCCCCTAGTTAACCTAGACAGTCCTAGTACCCGATAGGGAACCTACATAGTCCAAGTGCTCACTAGGCAACCTACATAGTCCAAGTGCCCGCTAGGTAACCTAGATAGTCCAATTGCCCGTTAGCTAACCTAGATAGTCGAAGTGTCCGCTAGTTAACCTACATAGTCCAAGTGCCCGTTCGTTAACGTAGATAGGCCAAGTGCCTGCTAGGTAACCTAGACAGTCCAAGTGCCCGCTAGATTATCTACATAGTCCAAGTGCACTTTCGTTAACGTAGATAGTCAAAGTGCCTGCTAGGTAACCTAAATAGTCCAAGTGCCCGCTAGGGAACGTACATAGTCCAAGCGCCCGCTAGGTAACCTAGATAGTCCAATTGCCCGTTAGCTAACCTAGATAGTCGAAGTGTCCGCTAGTTAACCTACATAGTCCAAGTGCCCGTTCGTTAACGCAGATAGGCCAAGTGCCTGCTAGGTAACCTAGACCGTCCAAGTGCCCGCTAGGTTACCTACATAGTCCAAGTGCACGTTCGTTAACCTAGATATTCCAAGTCCCGCTGGTAACCTACATAGTCCAAGGGCCCGCTAGGTAACCTTCATAGTCCAAGTGCCTTCTAGTTAACCTACATAATCCAAGTGCCCGATAGGTAACCTACATAGTCCAAGTGCCCATTAGGTAACTTAGATAGTCAAAAAGCCCGCCAGGAAACCCACATAGTCCAAGTGCCCGCTAGGGAAATTACATAGTCCAAGGGCCCGCTATGGAACCTACATAATCCAAGGGCCCGTTAGTTAACCTAGATAGTCCAAGTGCCCGCTTGGTAACCTAGATAGTCCAACAGCCCGCTAGGTAATCTACATACTTCCAGAACCCACTAGGTAACATAGATAGTTCAAGTGCCAGCTAGGTAACCTAGACCGTCCAAGTGCCCGCTAGGTTACCTACATAGTCCAAGTGCACGTTCGTTAACCTAGATATTCCAAGTCCCGCTGGTAACCTACATAGTCCAAGGGCCCGCTAGGTAACCTTCATAGTCCAAGTGCCTTCTAGTTAACCTACATAATCCAAGTGCCCGATAGGTAACCTACATAGTCCAGGTGCCCATTAGGTAACTTAGATAGTCAAAAAGCCCGCCAGGAAACCCACATAGTCCAAGTGCCCGCTAGGGAAATTACATAGTCCAAGGGCCCGCTATGGAACCTACATAATCCAAGGGCCCATTAGTTAACCTAGATAGTCCAAGTGCCCGCTTGGTAACCTAGATAGTCCAACAGCCCGCTAGGTAATCTACATACTTCCAGAACCCACTAGGTAACATAGATAGTTCAAGTGCCAGCTAGGTAACCTAGATAATCCAAGTGCCCGCTAGGGGACGTATATAGTCCAAGTGCCCGCTAGTAAACCTAGATAGTCCAAGTGCCCGCTAGTTAACCTAGATAGTCCAAGTGCCCGCTAGTTAACCAGGATCATCAAAATGCCCTCTAGTTAACTTACATAGTCCAAAGGCGCGCTAGTTAACCTACATAGAGCAAGGGCCCACTAGTTAACGTTGATAGTCCAAGTGCCCGCTAGTAAACCTACATAGTCCAAGTCCCGCTAGGTAACCTAGACAGTCCAAGTGACCATTAGGTTACCTACATAGTCCAAGTGCCCGTTCGTTAACCTACATAGTCCAAGTGCCCGCTAGGTAACGTAGATATCCCAAGTGCCTCCTAGAGAACGTACATAGTCCAAGTGCCCGCTAGGTAACCTAGATAGTCCAAGTGCCCGCTAGTTAACCAACATAGTCCAAGTGCCTCCTAGGTAAACTACATAGTCCAAGTGCCCACTAGGTAACCTAGACTGTCCAATTGCCCCCTAGTTAACCTAGACAGTCCTAGTACCCGATAGGGAACCTACATAGTCCAAGTGCTCACTAGGCAACCTACATAGTCCAAGTGCCCGCTAGGTAACCTAGATAGTCCAATTGCCCGTTAGCTAACCTAGATAGTCGAAGTGTCCGCTAGTTAACGTACATAGTCCAAGTGCTCGTTCGTTAACGTAGATAGGCCAAGTGCCTGCTAGGTAACCTAGACAATCCAAGTGCCCGCTAGATTATCTACATAGTCCAAGTGCACTTTCGTTAACGTAGATAGTCAAAGTGCCTGCTAGGTAACCTAAATAGTCCAAGTGCCCGCTAGGGAACGTACATAGTCCAAGCGCCCGCTAGGTAACCTAGATAGTCCAATTTCCCGTTAGCTAACCTAGATAGTCGAAGTGTCCGCTAGTTAACCTACATAGTCCAAGTGCCCGTTCGTTAACGTAGATAGGCCAAGTGCCTGCTAGGTAACCTAGACCGTCCAAGTGCCCGCTAGGTTACCTACATAGTCCAAGTGCACGTTCGTTAACCTAGATATTCCAAGTCCCGCTGGTAACCTACATAGTCCAAGGACCCGCTAGGTAAACTTCATAGTCCAAGTGCCTTCTAGTTAACCTACATAATCCAAGTGCCCGATAGGTAACCTACATAGTCCAAGTGCCCATTAGGTAACTTAGATAGTCAAAAAGCCCGCCAGGAAACCCACATAGTCCAAGTGCCCGCTAGGGAACTTACATAGTCCAAGGGCCCGCTAGGGAACCTACATAATCCAAGGGCCCGTTAGTTAACCTAGATAGTCCAAGTGCCCGCTTGGTAACCTAGATAGTCCAACAGCCCGCTAGGTAATCTACATACTTCCAGAACCCACTAGGTAACATAGATAGTTCAAGTGCCAGCTAGGTAACCTAGATAGTCCAAGTGCCCGCTAGGTAACCTACAAAATCTAAGGGCCCGCTAGGTTACCTATATAGTCCAAATGCCCACTAGGGTATCTACATAGTCCAAGGGCCCTCTGGTTAACGTAGATAGTCCAAGTGCCGCTAGTTAATCTACATAATCCAAGGGCCTGCTAGTTAAACTACATAGTCCAAGTACCCGCTAGTTAACCTAGATCGTCCAAGTGCCCGCTAGGTAACCTATATAATCCAAGGGCCCACTAGTTAACCTAGATCGTCCAAGTGCCCGCTAGGTAACCTACAAAGTCTAAGTGCCCGCTAGGTTATCTATATGGTCCAAATGCCCGCTAGGGAACCTACATAGTCCAAGTGCCCGCTAGTTAACCTACATCGTCCAAGTGCCCGCTAGTTAAACAACATAGTCAATGGGCCCACTAGTTAACCTACATACTGCAAGAGCCCGCTAGTTAACCTAGATCGTGCAAGTGTCTGCTAGTTAACCTACATAGTCCAAGTGCCAGTTAGCTAACCTAGATAGTCCAAGGGCCCGCTAGTTGACTTACATAGTCCAAGTGC
This sequence comes from Tenrec ecaudatus, assembly GCF_050624435.1. NCBI lineage: Eukaryota > Metazoa > Chordata > Mammalia > Afrosoricida > Tenrecidae > Tenrec > Tenrec ecaudatus. The sequence continues at coordinate 349,498 of NW_027459268.1, forward strand.
CCGCTAGTTAACCTAGATAGTCCCAGTGCCCGTTAGTTAACCTAGAGTGTCCAAGTGCCCACTAGGGGACGTACTTAGTCCAAGTTCACGTTAGCTAACCTAGATAGTCCAAGTGCCCACTAGTTAACATTGATCATCCAAGTGCCCGCTAGTTAACCTAGATAGTCCAAGTGCACGCTAGTTAACCTAGATAGTCCAAGTGCCCTCTAGTTAACCTAGATCGTCCAAGTGCCCGCTAGTTAACCTACATAGTCCAAGGGCCCGCTAGTTAACCTAAGTAGTCCAAGGTCCTCTAGTTAACCTAGATAGTCCAAGTGCCCGCTAGGTAACCTAAGTAGTCCAAATGTCCGATAGGAATCCTACATAGTCCAAGTGCCCGCTAGGTAACCTACATAGTCCAAGTGCGCGTTCGTTAACCTAGACAGTCCAAGTGCCCGCTAGGAAATCTACAGAGTCCAAAAGCTCGCTAGTTAACCTACATAGTCAAAGTGCCCGCTATGTAACCTAGATAGTCAAAGTGCCCGTTAGGTAACCTAGATAGTCCAAGTGCCCGCTAGGTAACCTAGATACTCAAAGTGCCCCTTACCTAAACTAGATAGTCCAAGTGCCCGCTAGTTAACCAACATAGTCCAAGTGCCTCCTAGGTAAACTACATAGTCCAAGTGCCCACTAGGTAACCTAGACTGTCCAATTGCCCCCTAGTGTTAACCTAGACAGTCCAAGTACCCGATAGGGAACCTACATAGTCCAAGTGCTCGCTAGGTAACCTACATAGTCCAAGTGCTCGCTAGGCAACCTACATAGTCCAAGTGCCCGCTAGGTAAACTAGATAGTCCAATTGCCTGTTAGCTAACCTAGATAGTCGAAGTGTCCGTTAGTTAACCTACATAGTCCAAGTGCCCGTTCGTTAACGTAGATAGGCCAAGTGCCTGCTAGGTAACCTAGACAGTCCAAGTGCCCGCTAGGTTACCTACATAGTCCAAGTGCACGTTCGTTAACCTAGATAGTCCAAGTGCCCGCTGTTAACCTACATAGTCCAAGGGCCCGCTAGGTAACCTTGATAGTCCAAGTGCCTTCTAGTTAACCTACATAGTCCAAGTGCCCGCTAGGTAACCTACATAGTCCAAGTGCCCACTAGGTAACCTAAATAATCCAAATGCCCGCTAGGGAAACTACATAGTCCATGTGCCCGCTAGTTAACCTAGATAGTCCAAGTGCCCGCTAGTAAACCTAGATAGTCCAAGTGCCCGCTAGTTAACCTAGATAGTCCAAGTGCCCGCTAGTTAACCTAGATCGTCTAAGTGCCCGCTAGTTAACCTAGATAATCCAAATGCCCGCTAGTTAACCTACATAGTCCAAGGGCCCTCTAGTTAAACTAGATAGTCCAAGTGCCCGCTAGGGGACGTATATAGTCCAAGTGCCCGCTAGGTAACCTAGATAGTCCAAGTGCCCGCTAGTTAACCTAGATAGTCCAAGTGCCCGCTAGTTAACCAGGATCATCAAAATGTCCTCTAGTTAACTTACATAGTCCAAAGGCGCGCTAGTTAACCTACATAGAGCAAGGGCCCACTAGTTAACGTTGATAGTCCAAGTGCCCGCTAGTTAACCTACATAGTCCAAGTCCCGCTAGGTAACCTAGACAGTCCAAGTGACCATTAGGTTACCAACATAGTCCAAGTGCCCGCTATGTAACCTAAATAATCGAATCTAAATAGTCCAAGGGCCCGCTAGATAACCTACATAGTCCAAGTACCGGCTAGTTAGCCTAGATCCTCCAAGTGCACTCTAGTTAACCTACATAGTCCAAGGGCCCGCTAGTTAACTTTTATAGTCCAAGTGCCCGCTAGGGAACCTACATAGTCAAAGTGCCCGCTAGGGAACCTACATAGTCCAAGTGCCCGCTAGTTAACCTAGATAGTCCAAGTGCCCGCTAGTTAACTTAGATAGTCCAAGTGCCTGCTAGTTAACCAGGATCATCAAAATGCCCTCTAGTTAACTTACATAGTCCAAAGGCCTGCTAGTTAACCTACATAGAGCAAGGGCCCGCTAGTTAACCTTGATAGTCCAAGTGCCCGCTAGTTAACCTACATAGTCCAAGTCCCGCTAGGTAACCTAGTCAGTCCAAGTGACCATTAGGTTACCTACATAGTCCAAGTGCCCGTTCGTTAAGCTACATAGTCCAAATGCCCGCTAGGGAACGTAGATAGTCCAAGTGCCCGCTAGGGAACGTACATAGTCCAAGTGCTCGCTAGGCAACCTACATAGTCCAAATGCCCGCTAGGTAACCTAGATAGTCCAATTGCCCGTTAGCTAACCTAGATAGTCTAAGTGTCCGCTAGTTAACCTACATAGTCCAAGTGCCCGTTCATTAACGAAGATAGGCCAAGTGCCTGCTAGGTAACCTGGACAGTCCAAGTGCCCGCTAGGTTACCTACATAGTCCAAGTGCCCGTTCGTTAACCTACATAGTCCAAATGCCCGCTAGGTAACGTGGATAGCCCACGTGCCCGCTAGGGAACGGACATAGTCCAAGTGCCCGCTAGGTAACCTAGATAGTCCAAGTGCCCGCTAGTTAACCAACATAGTCCAAGTGCCTCCTAGGTAAACTACATAGTCCAAGTGCCCACTAGGTAACCTAGACTGTCCAATTGCCCCCTAGTTAACCTAGACAGTCCAAGTACCCGATAGGGAACCTACATAGTCCAAGTGCTCACTAGGCAACCTACATAGTCCAAGTGCCCGCTAGGTAACCTAGATAGTCCAATTGCCCGTTAGCTAACCTAGATAGTCGAAGTGTCCGCTAGTTAACCTACATAGTCCAAGTGCCCGTTCGTTAACGTAGATAGGCCAAGTGCCTGCTAGGTAACCTAGACAGTCCAAGTGCCCGCTAGGTTACCTACATAGTCCAAGTGCACGTTCGTTAATCTAGATAGTCCAAGTGCCCGCTGGTAACCTACATAGTCCAAGGGCCCGCTAGGTAACCTTGATAGTCCAAGTGCCTTCTAGTTAACCTACATAGTCCAAGTGCCCGCTAGGTAACCTACATAGTCCAAGTGCCCACTAGGTAACCTAAATAATCCAAATGCCCGCTAGGGAAACTACATAGTCCATGTGCCCGCTAGTTAACCTAGATAGTCCAAGTGCCCGCTAGTAAACCTAGATAGTCCAAGTGCCCGCTAGTTAATCTAGATAGTCCAAGTGCCCGCTAGTTAACCTAGATAGTCCAAGTGCCCGCTAGTTAACCTAGATCGTCTAAGTGCCCGCTAGTTAACCTAGATAATCCAAGTGCCCGCTAGTTAACCTACATAGTCCAAGGGCCCTCTAGTTAAACTAGATAGTCCAAGTGCCCGCTAGGGGACGTATATAGTCCAAGTGCCCGCTAGGTAACCTAGATAGTCCAAGTGCCCGCTAGTAAACCTAGATAGTCCAAGTGCCCGCTAGTTAACCTAGATAGTCCAAGTGCCCGCTAGTTAACCAGGATCATCAAAATGCCCTCTAGTTAACTTACATAGTTCAAAGGCGCGCTAGTTAACCTACATAGAGCAAGGGCCCACTAGTTAACGTTGATAGTCCAAGTGCCCGCTAGTTAACCTACATAGTCCAAGTCCCGCTAGGTAACCTAGACAGTCCAAGTGACCATTAGGTTACCTACATAGTCCAAGTGCCCGTTCGTTAACCTACATAGTCCAAGTGCCCGCTAGGTAACGTAGATATCCCAAGTGCCTCCTAGAGAACGTACATAGTCCAAGTGCCCGCTAGGTAACCTAGATAGTCCAAGTGCCCGCTAGTTAACCAACATAGTCCAAGTGCCTCCTAGGTAAACTACATAGTCCAAGTGCCCACTAGGTAACCTAGACTGTCCAATTGCCCCCTAGTTAACCTAGACAGTCCTAGTACCCGATAGGGAACCTACATAGTCCAAGTGCTCACTAGGCAACCTACATAGTCCAAGTGCCCGCTAGGTAACCTAGAGAGTCCAATTGCCCGTTAGCTAACCTAGATAGTCGAAGTGTCCGCTAGTTAACCTACATAGTCCAAGTGCCCGTTCGTTAACGTAGATAGGCCAAGTGCCTGCTAGGTAACCTAGACAGTCCAAGTGCCCGCTAGATTATCTACATAGTCCAAGTGCACTTTCGTTAACGTAGATAGTCAAAGTGCCTGCTAGGTAACCTAAATAGTCCAAGTGCCCGCTAGGGAACGTACATAGTCCAAGCGCCCGCTAGGTAACCTAGATAGTCCAATTGCCCGTTAGCTAACCTATAGTCGAAGTGTCCGCTAGTTAACATACATAGTCCAAGTGCCCGTTCGTTAACGCAGATAGGCCAAATGCCTGCTAGGTAACGTAGACCGTCCAAGTGCCCGCTAGGTTACCTACATAGTCCAAGTGCACGTTCGTTAACCTAGATATTCCAAGTCCCGCTGGTAACCTACATAGTCCAAGGGCCCGCTAGGTAACCTTCATAGTCCAAGTGCCTTCTAGTTAACCTACATAATCCAAGTGCCCGATAGGTAACCTACATAGTCCAAGTGCCCATTAGGTAACTTAGATAGTCAAAAAGCCCGCCAGGAAACCCACATAGTCCAAGTGCCCGCTAGGGAAATTACATAGTCCAAGGGCCCGCTATGGAACCTACATAATCCAAGGGCCCGTTAGTTAACCTAGATAGTCCAAGTGCCCGCTTGGTAACCTAGAGAGTCCAACAGCCCGCTAGGTAATCTACATACTTCCAGAACCCACTAGGTAACATAGATAGTTCAAGTGCCAGCTAGGTAACCTAGACCGTCCAAGTGCCCGCTAGGTTACCTACATAGTCCAAGTGCACGTTCGTTAACCTAGATATTCCAAGTCCCGCTGGTAACCTACATAGTCCAAGGGCCCGCTAGGTAACCTTCATAGTCCAAGTGCCTTCTAGTTAACCTACATAATCCAAGTGCCCCATAGGTAACCTACATAGTCCAAGTGCCCATTAGGTAACTTAGATAGTCAAAAAGCCCGCCAGGAAACCCACATAGTCCAAGTGCCCGCTAGGGAACTTACATAGTCCAAGGGCCCGCTATGGAACCTACATAATCCAAGGGCCCGTTAGTTAACCTAGATAGTCCAAGTGCCCGCTTGGTAACCTAGATAGTTCAACAGCCCGCTAGGTAATCTACATACTTCCAGAACCCACTAGGTAACATAGATAGTTCAAGTGCCAGCTAGGTAACCTAGATAGTCCAAGTGCCCGCTAGGTAACCTACAAAATCTAAGGGCCCGCTAGGTTACCTATATAGTCCAAATGCCCACTAGGGTATCTACATAGTCCAAGGGCCCTCTGGTTAACGTAGATAGTCCAAGTGCCGCTAGTTAATCTACATAATCCAAGGGCCTGCTAGTTAAACTACATAGTCCAAGTACCCGCTAGTTAACCTAGATCGTCCAAGTGCCCGCTAGGTAACCTATATAATCCAAGGGCCCACTAGTTAACCTAGATCGTCCAAGATCCCGCTAGGTAAACTACAAAGTCTAAGTGCCCGCTAGGTTATCTATATGGTCCAAATGCCCGCTAGGGAACCTACATAGTCCAAGTGCCCGCTAGTTAACCTACATCGTCCAAGTGCCCGCTAGTTAAACAACATAGTCAATGGGCCCACTAGTTAACCTACATACTGCAAGAGCCCGCTAGTTAACCTAGATCGTGCAAGTGTCCGCTAGTTAACCTACATAGTCCACGTGCCCGCTAGGTAACCTAGATAGTCCAAGTGCCCGCTAGTTAAACTAGATAGTCCTAGTTCCCGTTAGTTAACCTAGATAGTCCAATGGCCCACTAGGGGACGTACATAGTCCAAGTGCCCGCTAGTTAACCTACATAGTCCAAGGTCCGTTAGTTAACCTAGATAGTCCAAGTGCCCGCTAGTTAACCTACATAGTACAAGGGCCCTCTAGTTAACCTAGATAGTCCAAGTGCCCGCTAGTTAACCTAGATAGTCAAAGTGCCCGCTAGTTAACCTAAGTAGTACAAATGTCCGATAGGGATCCTACATAGTCCAAGTGCCCGCTAGTTAACCTACATAGTCAAAGTCCCCGCAAGGTAACCTAGACAGTCCAAGTGACCATTATGTTACCTACATAGTCCAAGTGCCCGCTAGGTAACCTAGATAGTCCAAGTGCCCGCTAGTTAACCTACATAGACCAAGTGCCTGCTAGTAAAATAAATAGTCCAAGTGCCCACTAGGTAACCTAGACAGTCCAATTGCCCGCTAGTTAACCTAGATAGTCCAAGTAACGGTAGAGAAACTACATACTCCAAGTGCCCGCTGGGAACCTACATAGTCCAAGTGCTCGCTAAGCAACCTACATAGTCAAAGTGCCCGTTAGTTAACCTAGATAGTCAAAGTGCCTGCTAGGTAACCTAAATAGTCCAAGTGCCCACTAGTTAACCTACATAGTCCAAGTGCCCGCTAGGTAACCTAGATAGTCCAATTGCCCGTTAGCTAACCTAGATAATCGAAGTGTTCGCTAGTTAACCTACATAGTCCAAGTGCCCGTTCATTAATCTAGATAGTCCAAGTGCCCGCTAGTTAATCTAGATAGTCCAAGTGCCCGCTAGTTAACCTAGATAGTCCAAGTGCCCGCTAGTTAACCTAGATCGTCTAAGTGCCCGCTAGTTAACCTAGATAATCCAAGTGCCCGCTAGTTAACCTACATAGTCCAAGGGCCCTCTAGTTAAACTAGATAGTCCAAGTGCCCGCTAGGGGACGTATATAATCCAAGTGCCCGCTAGGTAACCTAGATAGTCCAAGTGCCCGCTAGTAAACCTAGATAGTCCAAGTGCCCGCTAGTTAACCTAGATAGTCCAAGTGCCAGCTAGTTAACCAGGATCATCAAAATGCCCTCTAGTTAACTTACATAGTTCAAAGGCGCGCTAGTTAACCTACATAGAGCAAGGGCCCACTAGTTAATGTTGATAGTCCAAGTGCCCGCTAGTTAACCTACATAGTCCAAGTCCCGCTAGGTAACCTAGACAGTCCAAGTGACCATTAGGTTACCTACATATTCCAAGTGCCCGTTCGTTAACCTACATAGTCCAAGTGCCCGCTAGGTAACGTAGATATCCCAAGTGCCTCCTAGAGAACGTACATAGTCCAAGTGCCCGCTAGGTAACCTAGATAGTCCAAGTGCCCGCTAGTTAACCAACATAGTCCAAGTGCCTCCTAGGTAAACTACATAGTCCAAGTGCCCACTAGGTAACCTAGACTGTCCAATTGCCCCCTAGTTAACCTAGACAGTCCTAGTACCCGATAGGGAACCTACATAGTCCAAGTGCTCACTAGGCAACCTACATAGTCCAAGTGCCCGCTAGGTAACCTAGATAGTCCAATTGCCCGTTAGCTAACCTAGATAGTCGAAGTGTCCGCTAGTTAACCTACATAGTCCAAGTGCCCGTTCGTTAACGTAGATAGGCCAAGTGCCTGCTAGGTAACCTAGACAGTCCAAGTGCCCGCTAGATTATCTACATAGTCCAAGTGCACTTTCGTTAACGTAGATAGTCAAAGTGCCTGCTAGGTAACCTAAATAGTCCAAGTGCCCGCTAGGGAACGTACATAGTCCAAGCGCCCGCTAGGTAACCTAGATAGTCCAATTGCCCGTTAGCTAACCTATAGTCGAAGTGTCCGCTAGTTAACCTACATAGTCCAAGTGCCCGTTCGTTAACGTAGATAGGCCAAGTGCCTGCTAGGTAACCTAGACCGTCCAAGTGCCCGCTAGGTTACCTACATAGTCCAAGTGCACGTTCGTTAACCTAGATATTCCAAGTCCCGCTGGTAACCTACATAGTCCAAGGGCCCGCTAGGTAACCTTCATAGTCCAAGTGCCTTCTAGTTAACCTACATAATCCAAGTGCCCGATAGGTAACCTACATAGTCCAAGTGCCCATTAGGTAACTTAGATAGTCAAAAAGCCCGCCAGGAAACCCACATAGTCCAAGTGCCCACTAGGGAAATTACATAGTCCAAGGGCCCGCTATGGAACCTACATAATCCAAGGGCCCGTTAGTTAACCTAGATAGTCCAAATGCCCGCTTGGTAACCTAGATAGTCCAACAGCCCGCTAGGTAATCTACATACTTCCAGAACCCACTAGGTAACATAGATAGTTCAAGTGCCAGCTAGGTAACCTAGATCGTCCAAGTGCCCGCTAGGTTATCTACATAGTCCAAGTGCACGTTCGTTAACCTAGATATTCCAAGTCCCGCTGGTAACCTACATAGTCCAAGGGCCCGCTAGGTAACCTTCATAGTCCAAGTGCCTTCTAGTTAACCTACATAATCCAAGTGCCCGATAGGTAACCTACATAGTCCAAGTGCCCATTAGGTAACTTAGATAGTCAAAAAGCCCGCCAGGAAACCCACATAGTCCAAGTGCCCGCTAGGGAAATTACATAGTCCAAGGGCCCGCTATGGAACCTACATAATCCAAGGGCCCGTTAGTTAACCTAGATAGTCCAAGTGCCCGCTTGGTAACCTAGATAGTCCAACAGCCCGCTAGGTAATCTACATACTTCCAGAACCCACTAGGTAACATAGATAGTTCAAGTGCCAGCTAGGTAACCTAGATAGTCCAAGTGCCCGCTAGGGGACGTATATAGTCCAAGTGCCCGCTAGGTAACCTAGATAGTCCAAGTGCCCGCTAGTAAACCTAGATAGTCCAAGTGCCCGCTAGTTAACCTAGATAGTCCAAGTGCCCGCTAGTTAATCAGGATCATCAAAATGCCCTCTAGTTAACTTACATAGTCCAAAGGCGCGCTAGTTAACCTACATAGAGCAAGGGCCCACTAGTTAACGTTGATAGTCCAAGTGCCCGCTAGTTAACCTACATAGTCCAAGTCCCGCTAGGTAACCTAGACAGTCCAAGTGACCATTAGGTAACCTAGATAGTCCAAGTGCCCGTTCGTTAACCTACATAGTCCAAGTGCCCGCTAGGTAACGTAGATATCCCAAGTGCCTCCTAGAGAACGTACATAGTCCAAGTGCCCGCTAGGTAACCTAGATAGTCCAAGTGCCCGCTAGTTAACCAACATAGTCCAAGTGCCTCCTAGGTAAACTACATAGTCCAAGTGCCCACTAGGTAACCTAGACTGTCCAATTGCCCCCTAGTTAACCTAGACAGTCCTAGTACCCGATAGGGAACCTACATAGTCCAAGTGCTCACTAGGCAACCTACATAGTCCAAGTGCCCGCTAGGTAACCTAGATAGTCCAATTGCCCGTTAGCTAACCTAGATAGTCGAAGTGTCCGCTAGTTAACCTACATAGTCCAAGTGCCCGTTCGTTAACGTAGATAGGCCAAGTGCCTGCTAGGTAACCTAGACAGTCCAAGTGCCCGCTAGATTATCTACATAGTCCAAGTGCACTTTCGTTAACGTAGATAGTCAAAGTGCCTGCTAGGTAACCTAAATAGTCCAAGTGCCCGCTAGGGAACGTACATAGTCCAAGCGCCCGCTAGGTAACCTAGATAGTCCAATTGCCCGTTAGCTAACCTAGATAGTCGAAGTGTCCGCTAGTTAACCTACATAGTCCAAGTGCCCGTTCGTTAACGTAGATAGGCCAAGTGCCTGCTAGGTAACCTAGACCGTCCAAGTGCCCGCTAGGTTACCTACATAGTCCAAGTGCACGTTCGTTAACCTAGATATTCCAAGTCCCGCTGGTAACCTACATAGTCCAAGGACCCGCTAGGTAAACTTCATAGTCCAAGTGCCTTCTAGTTAACCTACATAATCCAAGTGCCCGATAGGTAACCTACATAGTCCAAGTGCCCATTAGGTAACTTAGATAGTCAAAAAGCCCGCCAGGAAACCCACATAGTCCAAGTGCCCGCTAGGGAACTTACATAGTCCAAGGGCCCGCTAGGGAACCTACATAATCCAAGGGCCCGTTAGTTAACCTAGATAGTCCAAGTGCCCGCTTGGTAACCTAGATAGTCCAACAGCCCGCTAGGTAATCTACATACTTCCAGAACCCACTAGGTAACATAGATAGTTCAAGTGCCAGCTAGGTAACCTAGATAGTCCAAGTGCCCGCTAGGTAACCTACAAAATCTAAGGGCCCGCTAGGTTACCTATATAGTCCAAATGCCCACTAGGGTATCTACATAGTCCAAGGGCCCTCTGGTTAACGTAGATAGTCCAAGTGCCGCTAGTTAATCTACATAATCCAAGGGCCTGCTAGTTAAACTACATAGTCCAAGTACCCGCTAGTTAACCTAGATCGTCCAAGTGCCCGCTAGGTAACCTATATAATCCAAGGGCCCACTAGTTAACCTAGATCGTCCAAGTGCCCGCTAGGTAACCTACAAAGTCTAAGTGCCCGCTAGGTTATCTATATGGTCCAAATGCCCGCTAGGGAAGCTACATAGTCCAAGTGCCCGCTAGTTAACCTACATCGTCCAAGTGCCCGCTAGTTAAACAACATAGTCAATGGGCCCACTAGTTAACCTACATACTGCAAGAGCCCGCTAGTTAACCTAGATCGTGCAAGTGTCTGCTAGTTAACCTACATAGTCCAAGTGCCAGTTAGCTAACCTAGATAGTCCAAGGGCCCGCTAGTTGACTTACATAGTCCAAGTGCCCGCTAGTTAACCTAGATAGTCCCAGTGCCCGTTAGTTAACCTAGAGTGTCCAAGTGCCCACTAGGGGACGTACTTAGTCCAAGGTCACGTTAGCTAACCTAGATAGTCCAAGTGCCCACTAGTTAACATTGATCATCCAAGTGCCCGCTAGTTAACCTAGATAGTCCAAGTGCACGCTAGTTAACCTAGATAGTCCAAGTGCCCTCTAGTTAACCTAGATCGTCCAAATGCCCGCTAGTTAACCTACATAGTCCAAGGGCCCGCTAGTTAACCTAAGTAGTCCAAGGTCCTCTAGTTAACCTAGATAGTCCAAGTGCCCGCTAGGTAACCTAAGTAGTCCAAATGTCCGATAGGAATCCTACATAGTCCAAGTGCCCGCTAGGTAACCTACATAGTCCAAGTGCGCGTTCGTTAACCTAGACAGTCCAAGTGCCCGCTAGGAAATCTACAGAGTCCAAAAGCTCGCTAGTTAACCTACATAGTCCAAGTGCCCGCTATGTAACCTAGATAGTCAAAGTGCCCGTTAGGTAACCTAGATAGTCCAAGTGCCCGCTAGGTAACCTAGATACTTAAAGTGCCCCTTACCTAAACTAGATAGTCCAAGTGCCCGCTAGTTAACCAACATAGTCCAAGTACCTCCTAGGTAAACTACATAGTCCAAGTGCCCACTAGGTAACCTAGACTGTCCAATTGCCCCCTAGTTAACCTAGACAGTCCAAGTATCCGATAGGGAACCTACATAGTCCAAGTGCTCGCTAGGTAACCTACATAGTCCAAGTGCCCGCTAGGGAACGTACATAGTCCAAGCGCCCGCTAGGTAACCTAGATAGTCCAATTGCCCGTTAGCTAACCTAGATAGTCGAAGTGTCCGCTAGTTAACCTACATAGTCCAAGTGCCCGTTCGTTAACGTAGATAGGCCAAGTGCCTGCTAGGTAACCTAGACCGTCCAAGTGCCCGCTAGGTTACCTACATAGTCCAAGTGCACGTTCGTTAACCTAGATATTCCAAGTCCCGCTGGTAACCTACATAGTCCAAGGACCCGCTAGGTAAACTTCATAGTCCAAGTGCCTTCTAGTTAACCTACATAATCCAAGTGCCCGATAGGTAACCTACATAGTCCAAGTGCCCATTAGGTAACTTAGATAGTCAAAAAGCCCGCCAGGAAACCCACATAGTCCAAGTGCCCGCTAGGGAACTTACATAGTCCAAGGGCCCGCTAGGGAACCTACATAATCCAAGGGCCCGTTAGTTAACCTAGATAGTCCAAGTGCCCGCTTGGTAACCTAGATAGTCCAACAGCCCGCTAGGTAATCTACATACTTCCAGAACCCACTAGGTAACATAGATAGTTCAAGTGCCAGCTAGGTAACCTAGATAGTCCAAGTGCCCGCTAGGTAACCTACAAAATCTAAGGGCCCGCTAGGTTACCTATATAGTCCAAATGCCCACTAGGGTATCTACATAGTCCAAGGGCCCTCTGGTTAACGTAGATAGTCCAAGTGCCGCTAGTTAATCTACATAATCCAAGGGCCTGCTAGTTAAACTACATAGTCCAAGTACCCGCTAGTTAACCTAGATCGTCCAAGTGCCCGCTAGGTAACCTATATAATCCAAGGGCCCACTAGTTAACCTAGATCGTCCAAGTGCCCGCTAGGTAACCTACAAAGTCTAAGTGCCCGCTAGGTTATCTATATGGTCCAAATGCCCGCTAGGGAAGCTACATAGTCCAAGTGCCCGCTAGTTAACCTACATCGTCCAAGTGCCCGCTAGTTAAACAACATAGTCAATGGGCCCACTAGTTAACCTACATACTGCAAGAGCCCGCTAGTTAACCTAGATCGTGCAAGTGTCTGCTAGTTAACCTACATAGTCCAAGTGCCAGTTAGCTAACCTAGATAGTCCAAGGGCCCGCTAGTTGACTTACATAGTCCAAGTGCCCGCTAGTTAACCTAGATAGTCCCAGTGCCCGTTAGTTAACCTAGAGTGTCCAAGTGCCCACTAGGGGACGTACTTAGTCCAAGGTCACGTTAGCTAACCTAGATAGTCCAAGTGCCCACTAGTTAACATTGATCATCCAAGTGCCCGCTAGTTAACCTAGATAGTCCAAGTGCACGCTAGTTAACCTAGATAGTCCAAGTGCCCTCTAGTTAACCTAGATCGTCCAAATGCCCGCTAGTTAACCTACATAGTCCAAGGGCCCGCTAGTTAACCTAAGTAGTCCAAGGTCCTCTAGTTAACCTAGATAGTCCAAGTGCCCGCTAGGTAACCTAAGTAGTCCAAATGTCCGATAGGAATCCTACATAGTCCAAGTGCCCGCTAGGTAACCTACATAGTCCAAGTGCGCGTTCGTTAACCTAGACAGTCCAAGTGCCCGCTAGGAAATCTACAGAGTCCAAAAGCTCGCTAGTTAACCTACATAGTCCAAGTGCCCGCTATGTAACCTAGATAGTCAAAGTGCCCGTTAGGTAACCTAGATAGTCCAAGTGCCCGCTAGGTAACCTAGATACTTAAAGTGCCCCTTACCTAAACTAGATAGTCCAAGTGCCCGCTAGTTAACCAACATAGTCCAAGTACCTCCTAGGTAAACTACATAGTCCAAGTGCCCACTAGGTAACCTAGACTGTCCAATTGCCCCCTAGTTAACCTAGACAGTCCAAGTATCCGATAGGGAACCTACATAGTCCAAGTGCTCGCTAGGTAACCTACATAGTCCAAGTGCTCGCTAGGCAACCTACATAGTCCAAGTGCCCGCTAGGTAACCTAGATAGTCCAATTGCCTGTTAGCTAACCTAGATAGTCGAAGTGTCCGTTAGTTAACCTACATAGTCCAAGTGCCCGTTCGTTAACGTAGATAGGCCAAGTGCCTGCTAGGTAACCTAGACAGTCCAAGTGCCCGCTAGGTTACCTACATAGTCCAAGTGCACGTTCGTTAACCTAGATAGTCCAAGTGCCCGCTGGTAACCTACATAGTCCAAGGGCCCGCTAGGTAACCTTGATAGTCCAAGTGCCTTCTAGTTAACCTACATAGTCCAAGTGCCCGCTAGGTAACCTACATAGTCCAAGTGCCCACTAGGTAACCTAAATAATCCAAATGCCCGCTAGGGAAACTACATAGTCCATGTGCCCGCTAGTTAACCTAGATAGTCCAAGTGCCCGCTAGTAAACCTAGATAGTCCAAGTGCCCGCTAGTTAACCTAGATAGTCCAAGTGCCCGCTAGTTAACCTAGATCGTCTAAGTGCCCGCTAGTTAACCTAGATAATCCAAGTGCCCGCTAGTTAACCTACATAGTCCAAGGGCCCTCTAGTTAAACTAGATAGTCCAAGTGCCCGCTAGGGGACGTATATAGTCCAAGTGCCCTCTAGGTAACCTAGATAGTCCAAGTGCCCGCTAGTTAACCTAGATAGTCCAAGTGCCCGCTAGTTAACCAGGATCATCAAAATGCCCTCTAGTTAACTTACATAGTCCAAAGGCGCGCTAGTTAACCTACATAGAGCAAGGGCCCACTAGTTAACGTTGATAGTCCAAGTGCCCGCTAGTTAACCTACATAGTCCAAGTCCCGCTAGGTAACCTAGACAGTCCAAGTGACCATTAGGTTACCAACATAGTCCAAGTGCCCGCTATGTAACCTAAATAATCGAATCTAAATA